>NC_057741.1:36537853-36579068 GCF_004010195.1 Chiloscyllium plagiosum
GTCTTTGAAGAAGGAGGCCATCTGGGTTGTACGTTTTTGGAATTGGTCCTCCTGGGAGCAGATGCAGCGGAGACGAAGGAATTGGGAATATGGGATGGCATTTTTACAGGGGGCAGGGTGGGAGGAGGTGTAGTCTAGGTAGCTGTGGGAGTCGGCCGGTTTATAGTAAATGTCCGTGTTGATTCAGTCGCCCGAGATAGAAATGGAGAGGTCTAGGAAGGGGAGGGAGGAGTCTGAGACGGTCCAGGTAAATTTGAGGTCGGGGTGGAAGGTGTTAGTAAAGTGGATGAACTGTTCAACCTCCTCGTGGGAGCACGAGGTAGCGCCGATACAGTCATCGTTATAGCGGAGGAAAAGGTGGGGCACCATTCATGCACTGCATTCGAAAATATGACAGGCCTGGAATTGTTTTCTTTGCTAAATGTTCATAATTAAACTAAACATGGACTGAATTAAAGTGTAATTGTGTACAAATAATCTGCATTATAATCTACAAGAGCAACATGTTAAAATTCAAACAGAATGAGATTCAAACAATTAATCTTCTTGTTGGAAGGTGATAAATCTTCATCGAAGCCAATATTATCATGCCCTGCTAATTTATATGAGCTTCAATGACTCTTGTTATAACCCTGTCACCTCACAATATGTTTATTGGACAGCTCTTTATGTACTTGTTAAATTGATGCTGATGCTCCAATGTTTATAATTTCACAAATGGCTGGCTATTTATTTTTTGTGTGTTGTTCTATTATCTCCTATCACTTTGTTAGATTTCCCAGGCGGTTTCCTGCAGCTCTTTCCACCAGTATGGGTCAAAGCAAATACCGTTCCACCCGACATGTGTCTGTTGAGCAAATCAGAGGTCCATATTCTTACTCCATCACACAACCATCCCAACACTATGTGTTGAATAAGGCCTTGAAAGGGTTAACTGACATCATGAGCTGAGCCCTGCCCTGCAGGATATAAAAGCTGGGAGGAGCTAACCAGTTGTTGATCTATTGTAAGACCAATTCTAGTGGTATGTCCAATTAACTAATGTGTTGTAAAAGCCTATTTGTAACTTTAATGTGATATAATTTAACTTCTAAGTATTATGTAATAAATCTACTCTGTTAAGAACTTGAGAACTAGGAGCATGAGGCCATTCAGCCCCTTGAGCCTGCTCCACTATTCTATATGATCATTGCTGCTATCACCTGGATCAGATCAACTCTGCTTTCCAAACCCTTCAGAAAGCTGAAGAAATTTGGCATGACGGTGAATACCCTTGCCAACTTTTATAGGTGCATCATCGAGATCATTCTGTCTGGATGTATCACGTCCTGGTATGGCAACTGTACCATTCAAGATTGCAGACGGTTACAGAGAGTGGTGAACTCGGCCCGGACAATCACAAAGGCCAACCTCCCATCTATAGAATCCATCTACCAGGCCCACTGTCAGGGAAAGGCCGCCAGCATTCTCAAAAATCCATCCCACCCTGGCAATGTTTTTCTACAACCTCTACCATCGGGGAGAAGGTACAGAAGCCTGAACACAATCACCAGCCGGTTTCATAACAGTTTCTGTCCTACTGTTGTTAGAATACTGAATGGACTCTCAAACTCTTAACATTCGCCTGTACCTGTGTTTTTGTTATTTGCCGCTGTTTGCCTATTATTTACTATCTATGCTACTTAACTCTGTGACAGGCCTGTATTGCTCGCAAGACAAAGCTTTTCACTGTGCCTCGGTACACGTGACAATAAATTCAATTCAATTCAATAAAATTCAAAATTCGTTTAAAAATCTGTCTATTTCCTCCTCAAGTATTCCAGCATCCACTATATTCCTGGGATAGTAAATTTCATATTCACTAAACTAATTTTGAGCCTTTCCTCTGCCAATGTTTTCATGTGGGCACCCTTCCCCCAGTTAGTATCAGAAACTGAGACCAGAGCCAAGGGCAAGGATTGATGACAGTGTATATACTCAAGGTATCTTGGGTAGTTTTTGGGGGACACAACCACAACTGTATTGTGGTGGCAGAAGGAGGGGATTTCACCATTTTGACCATATGCATTTCCTCTTTCAGAGAATTGTTCCCCAGTGTGTGAGGTTGTGGATAATAAATCTGATGGGAAAATGAACTGAATGTCTTGCCAGTTTGTGGTCAATATTGACGTTTGTTGTGACTTGCCAAGTCGGAATCAGAAAATTAGATTCAGTTCTATTACTTTTTGTATTATTTTTAACTATTTAATTTGTTTCACAGTGATTTAGAGTGTTGTCTCTAAATATAAAGGACTTTATTCACAGACTTCTGTGCACAAAACATCCACCCCCAAGATCCCACTTCAGCCTCTAGCTCTTTATCGTCTGTTACTTTTGTCTGAGTCCACATCCGGGCTTATCCAATCAAGTATAGAGAGCATCAACTATAATGCCTTGACTTAAATCTTATAATGATTCCTGATGAAGGGCTTATGCCCAAAACATCGATTCTCCTGCTCCTCAGGTACTGCCTGACCTGCTGTGCTTTTCCAGCACCACATTTTTGACTCTGATCTCCAGCATCTACAGTCCTCACTTTCTCCTAGCATCAATTATAAGCACCAAATAATCAAGCACAGAGCAATTCACCACTGCAGTCACCTTGGTCAAGCAGTGGCTTCCTCGATCTTACTTAGCAATGGTTCCTCTCTGATTAATTGCTGATTTTGCAACATTTTATTTTCTCCTATGCCTCAGCACAAATTCTTGGTGCCATATCCCATCCAGCTACCATCAGGGTTTCACATTGAGGGGACTTGGTTCCATGGATGGGGCAACCTGAAGTTAAACATCAGTTCAACATCCCAGAAACCGAGGGGTTTAGTCAAATCCATCTGAGTAATTTACAGCAACAGGGCATTTGCTAATAATATTGCTAAAGAATAGCCAATTAACACTCTCCTCCCCACACCGTATAGATACAGGGTTTCTCCTCTATTGGTATTCCTGCAAATCGTCCTGATTGAGTGCATAATGAAAATCTTTGACACTCTCTGTCTTTCTGTAGCATTATCTATATGTAACATTACTGATTTGCAACTCTCTATTCTCTTAGTGTAGAACTTTAATTAAACTCCATTTGCTGCAATTGCAAAGCTTCCAACAGATTATTAGATTACACGTTTGCAAATGGTGTCCAATTAACCATTCCAAACACAACAAGCTTCAATTCTGAGCAGTTATTTTCTTAACAGATGCCTGTTCTGACCTGACTACTGTTCAGTTGCTTTTTTTGGAATTATCCCTTTTCCATACTCAGTTGAGTTTTAAAAAATCAACCTGGACAAAAACCATTTATCACACAGACATTGGTGCATGAAGTGATAGAGCTTTGAAGTATGTTTCAGAATAGATTCACATATGTAAGTATTGCAGGAGGAGGAAAATGTAAATTATTCTAACAGTGATTGAATGTTTTAAGCTTCCTTACATCAAATCCAAATGTGGAGATGCTTAACAAATATTAATTTATTTAACTCATTGATCTTGTTTGCTATAGCTATTAGAAAGGATGGAGGTTAAAGTTGGGAGAAACAGACGAGTTCTTTCCAATTCTACTGGTGTGAAGAGTGTAGGGTATGTATTTAGTGATATGTATGAGACTACACTGTTCAGTTGCAAGAGATTTTATTGCACTGCTTTAGGCATACTGTTACAGTTGATGTCCCTTTGCTTCCATGTTGGAAGATGGTAGCTTTAAGCCCCCTCCATGGTTTGAGTACAGATTTCAAGGTTGAAACATGAGTGTATCACTGGGGATGTGCTGCACTTCTGGAAGTGTGCTTTCCACTCAGGTGTTAAACCATAACCTTGTCTGCCAACTTGGGAGGACTGAGGTATCCTGTGGCTCTATTGTGAAGAAGAGCAGTGAATGTTTCCTGTGTCCTGGCTAATTTTTAATCCTTTAATCATTGTCACAAAAAGTAGGTGATTTGGTCATTACCACGTCACTGTTTGTGGGAATTGGGTGTATACAGTGGCTGTCATGTTTCTGATATTACAGCTGTGACTAGATGTCAACATACTTACTTGGATTTAAAGTGATTGGGAATGGCCTGTGGTCATTGAAAAGTGTTCAGTTCCATCTCAGTCAGTATACATTTAAGAGACATCGTATGTCCGAATGCTTTTAATATAGAGGCTCATGATCACTGCCTCAGCATGTGACCCGACAGTGTGAAGATCTCAGACTCCAGCTAAACCAGGGCCACTTGGAGCATGATAAGCTAATGGAGTTGTGCTGCTCCTGTAATTGAATAACCCAGCTACTTCTGTGGCTGTAAAGTAACATTTGTGTTTAATAGTTGAGCTGTTATAAAATATTTGCTGGATCTTTAATACCATGGTGCTCCTGCCTAGCCTTTTTACAAGGGCAGTTCGAAAGAAGACCCTTACTGGACTTGAAATGTTAACTCTGTTTCTTTCTCCACAGATGCTGCCAGGCCTGAGTTTCTCCAGCGTTCTCTGGCCCTGTTTCAGATTTCTGGAATCTGCAGTATTTTGCTTTGGCAACATAAGCATTGGTGCTTTGGGTAAAGATCCCCTGCAGGAGGCAAAATGCCTATCAAAAGAGGTAAGATGCTACATTTCTACCATTCTTTTCCTTAGATATTGGATAGGTGCTACAGTAAGATTTGAACTTTTGCCCTAATTAATAGGAGATCTCGATTATTAATCTAGTGGTGTTACCACGACACCTTGGCCCTTGTGTCACTGTTGTTTTTGATATGATTTTTGTTGTACAACTCTTTCCTTTAGAAAAAGCCCTCAACTGTAGCACTTAATGACATGTACTATTGATCATACTGTTTTAAATGATCCATGTCAAGCAGTGAATTAGCCACATCGAAGGGTCAGTAACAAGGGTTCATCTTTGTAAGATAAAAGGCCAGAGGCTTAGAGGGGATTTGAGGGAAAATAATCCTTTCAACAAGAGAGTGGCAGGGGGGGCTGGAGAAGACTGTCTGGTCGGGTTGTTAAGGCAGGAAACCTCAACTTTTTTTTTAAGAAGGTATTTGGATGAGCACTTGACGTTACAACGTTCAAGGTTGTGGGACGAGTGCAAATCTAGTGTAGCTTTGGTAGTACAGACTCAATGGGCTGAAAGGCCTCTTCAGCAGTCTGGTTTTTGAGTAGTCTTTTTGAGTAAGCCAGCATCAAGACATGCCACATGTCTTGATGCTGGCTTAATACAATAGTGAGTGATTCCTGTTAATTTTAAGCAAGATTAGTATTGTAACCAGTTTTAGTCTAACTCCGTGTTGAAGACATCGCCCAGAATTTCTGGAGATTGTCCCAATAGGTGCTGGAGTACACCAGTCCTCCACAAATAAAACTTTGAATTGAATTTACTAAGCCGTCTTTGAATTATTTTTGTTACAGTGCCCCTTTTAAAGTGCTAGTTCTTTAGCAATAAAAGGGTTTAACTGACTACAAAACAATGATGGTTTCGGTGTGGTGCAATGATAATGTCCTGACCGCTGAGCCAAAGAGCCCAGGTTCAAGTCCCACTTGCTCCAGAGGTGTCACATCTCTGACCAGGTTGGTTTAGAAAATATAAACGTGCTGGGTCCTGTAGCAGGTATAGTGCCTTGTCTTTCCCCTTCACAATGGCTCAGTGGTTAGTGCTGCTGCCCCTCAGCGCCAGGGTCCCAGGTTTGACTTCAGCCTCGGGTGTCTGTGTGGAGTTTGTGTGTTCTCCCCGTGTCTGCGTGGGTTTCCTCCGGGTACTCTGGTTTCCTCCCACAGTCTAATGATGTGGAAGTTAGGTGGATTGGCCATGCTAAATTGTCCATAGTGCCCAGGAATGAGAGACGAGGTGGGTTAGTCATGGGAGATGCAAGGTTAGGGGGATGGGTCTGGGTAGGCTGATCTTCTGGATTTGACCTGGAATCGATAGGCTGAATGGCCTGATTCTCTGATTACTAGCTCTTGTGGTGGAATGATGGTATCCCTACTTCTGAGCCAGGGCATCTGGGTTCAAGTCCTACCTGTTCCAGTGGCATGTAATAACATTTCTGAGAAGGTTAATTTGGAAATACTTGTAAGGAAACTTTTTTTTGTCTCTCCCTTCTATTGAAGGCAAGTTGTGTGTGAAAGGCTCCATTAGTTATTTGGTGACCAATGTGAGCATTTTTGAAAAGATCGGTGTACCTTTTCTTTTCCTGGGATTTCCATTTATTGTTTTTAAAGTTATTGTAAAAAATCAGGAGCAAGTCTACCCTATATTTTGATTCTTTTTTTTCAAAGCTAAAGCTTATCAACAGTGCATTTCAGAATTGGGCAAGATCTTAATAGAGCTACTAACCTTTTCAAAATGAATCTGAAATTGGCCTGAAATTTCTCTCATTCTTTCATTAACAATGGAAATGCCCCCAGGAAACAGAGCTGGAAATGTGTTGCTGGAAAAGCGCAGCAGGTCAGGCAGCATCCAGGGAACAGGAGAATCGACGTTTCGGGCATAAGCCCTTCTTCAGGAATGAGGAAAGTTTGTCCAGCAGGCTAAGATAAAAGGTAGGGAGGAGGGACTTGGGGGAGGGTCCAGCAGGCTAAGATAACCAAGTCCCTCCTCCCTACCTTTTATCTTAGCCTGCTGGACAAACTTTCCTCATTCCTGAAGAAGGGCTTATGCCCGAAACGTCGATTCTCCTGTTCCCTGGATGCTGCCTGACCTGCTGCGCTTTTCCAGCAACACATTTCCAGCTCTGATCTCCAGCATCTGCAGACCTCACTTTCTCCTCCCAGGAAACAGAGTTAATGCTTAATTTCAGGTATTTATATCCAATATTTGGAGATTCCCCTGGTATCACAGAAGAGCTAAGTTAACACTCAGCAAGTATCTCCCTTTTTAGGTTCCTTTAAACACCTGTAAATACCTTAAAGTCTATAAAATAATGCAATTAACATCTCAGTAAAATGAGGCAATTAATTGTTTCAATTATTTAGAAAATCTATTACTTAAAACAATGATTTGTATCCTGGTTTGTGATGCCATTTAAATAATGCAGTTCATATGAATATAGATCATACATTATACAGTAGCCATGGCATTTTTACTTCTTGAGAAAATACTGTTTCTAAACAGCCTGCTTGTTTGTTACTGCAGCTGCCTGACCTCTATGATACCATCTGCACAGAAGTTATTTAGCCATGTCAGTTTGATTCCTGAGTCTATTTGCAACAGATAGGGATAGAACTAGAGATAACAAAGTGCAACTGTGTATTAAACGAGAGAAGAAACTGAGCTCAGACCTTGCAGAAAGTCAGACCTATTTCTTTTACGTGAAACATGGTGACACCTTTACCCCTGTGACAGTCCCATACTGATTGAAGAAAAGACTTGTACCTGTTTCACCCCATACCTGATAGGTACTTTGGTATTTCTTAATAATTGTTTGAATCATTTAAACAATGTAAATAAAACAATTTTTGTACTGCAAGTGCCAATTGGCTGGCATGTGGACTCTGGTGGAGGTTTTGCCATGAAGAGAGCACCAGTTAGATGATGACTGACAAATAACTGCCAACAATGTTTAACTTAGAGGTTTCTGAACAAGAGGTGAAGAAAGGCTTGCAATTTCTATGCGAGTGTATTTGATCATCCCCTGTCCTTTAAAGCCAAGTAGGAAGTATCAGTGTATCAAAAGAAATTTCTATATTCAACTATCATTGGTTTGTTTTTACTGGGACCCTTGGGATCATCTGTCTAACTCCAATCCTCCCTCAGTCCGTGTCTCAATGTTATCCAATCATCCTTTTTCTTTCTTTTCTGTAATTACTCTCAATCTCTTCAATTGTTGCCAACACAAAGCTGTCAGACCCATGTTTCCAGTGTCTGCACTTTGTGAATATTTCTCTCTAATAGCACTTAACCCTTTAGATCCCCAAACTACTTCTGTTGATCTAACCCGTTTGTATGTCTGTCTATACATGCACTCGGCTGATTCAATGCTATAGGCAGCTAAATAGCAGGTTCCATCACACCGATCACTTCTGCCAGCTTGATGGAGGAGAGCCATAGGTCTACAGTGGTCATTACCAAGTATTCAGCTTGACAGCTGACTTGGACATATTGCTGTTTTTTCCTCACTCAAAGTGCTGGAGATTCTTCTCTACTGTTTGAGAGTTTGTGGGTTGGCAGTGGTTTGAGAAGAAGGCTTACCACCAGTATCTTGAGAACAGCTAGGGCTGGGTAGTCAACACTGGTATTGCCAATGACATTCCAATTGCCAGACACACCTGCTGTCAGGCCACCCACTCATGCTAAGTATAAAGGGGACATTCTTCCATTCTACTGGCCTCTGTCTACTAGCCTCAGGGTCTTCTGATTATAGTCCTAAGATCCAAAGGAATTTGAAATAAAAGAAAGACATTTTGCTTTGGCTGTTATTATTCAGTCCATGAGACTGTGCACAGATCCCTCTGTCCACAATACCATCACTAGATTCTTTTGTGTTTCTCCAAACGGAAAGCGGCATACTTATGAGAAGGGAAGTGAGACGGATGATTGGGAGCAGAGCTCTCTTCTCTGTAGCAATGCATCTGCTGTGCTCAACACTCCTGCAAGCCTTAGGGTGACAGCATGCATGTGATGTAACAGGACCTGTTACACCCATCCATCTTTGCCATTCCATCTCAGAAATACCCAAATTTGGAAAAGGGGAAGGGAGGAGAGGAGTGATTGGGAAGAAAGTCCATCACTTCCAAAGTAGGATTAAATTGATTGGGATTATGGCTCTGTTTTTAAAAAAAATCTTACACTCTGCAACATCTTCCACTATCACAGACAGTGAAGAGCTTTGCAAGTGAGTTCATGTCACTGCTGTAAAATAGAAGGCAGCTGATTTTGTGCACAGCAAGCCCCTACAAAGAACTATAACAATGACCAAGTAATCTTCAATTTTTGTGACATAGCTTAAGGGATAAATATAGGTCAGGGCATATTAATGAGAACATGCACTACTTTGAAGAATCAGGATGAGAATTTTTTAAACTCACATGAAGGCACAGGCAGGACTCCAGCTTAAGATCTCCTATTGAAAACGTGACATGTAGCGGTTTAGTACTGCCTCAGTACTGTAGCGGTGTAGTACTATCTCAGTACTACCTAAGTACTGCACCTAGGGGTGAACAGTTCTCTGGAGTGGGGACTTGAAGTCTTGAATAATCGTCTGACCCTGAGGTTTTGAAATTCCTACAACAGAGACACGGTTGTCATTTAAATAGGTTCCTGATGAAAATAGTCAGAGGGTGTGGGGGGGGTGGGGGGGGGGTGGGTGTGATTGCATATCTTGACAGAAAAGTAGGTCAAAAAGTGCAAAATCTAAAGTTACTTATGTTATAGCACAAATCAGATTTAAAAATATCTTGACAATATATGTGGGTACTTTCATTTGTGAAGATTTATACTGTTGAAAATTATCCAGGGAATATGGAGGGTGTGTGTGTGGTATGCAGGTAATTTCTGACAAAGATCAAACTGTAGATTATGAATCCTTGTAAACAAAGGAAAATTGAAAATTTAAGGATCTCCTCTCTGCTCCGACCTCATCTCAAAGCATTTTTCTGAGCCAGGGAGGTGTTATTGTTATAATGAGATGTGTGCTAAAGCCAATAAACCCACACTGAATAAATCTTGTAGGTTTTGTACTGCAATAGAAAAGATGGGGAAAAAAATTATTCCTTTGATCACAAGGTTTGTGATTTCAGCAAATATGTTCAGGAGAATGAACCACTTTGACATTAGTTTCAGTATAATATTATTGCTTGCTTTTTTTTTGTTCTTTTCACATGGAATGCTTCATTTGTTTTATAAATTTATGCCTGTCCAGACTCACAAGATAGCCCTATAAAAGCTTGGATGAAGTTCGTCACTTTTTAATTACTTTGATTAAAAACGAATTGCTGCTGTTCAGTTAAATGCAATTTTGCCCAACCATTTATTAATCTTATGAAATAGTGTCAATGCTGAAACTGTAAAGTGGAGAGAAATGTGCAACTTCCAATATTGATAATGAATGCTGTGTATAATTAAGTTTGTTCAAAACTTTAACTTTAAACACGTTCTATGATGGCACTCTGAAGGATACTTTTTGGAAAAAATTCTATCTAATTCGTTCAAGAATCATAGAAAACCTACAATATGGAAGCAGGCCATTTGGCCCATCAATTCCACACTGACCCATTTCCCCCTACCTAATCTCTGTATTTCCCATCGCTAATCTGTCTAACCTGTACACTACATGCAATTTAGCACAGCCAATCCACTTAACCTGTGCATCATTGGACTGTGGGAGGAAACTGGAACATCCAAAGGGAACCCACACAGACTTGGGAAGAATGTGCAAACTCCACACAGACAGTCACCTGAGGCTGGAATCGAACCCAGGTCCCTGATGCTGTGAGGCAGCAGTGCTAACCATGAGAGGGGCTTTTTGGACAGGAATTGATCACAGCTGTGTGGTCTGAAGCAGTTGGAACATTAAAGGGCTGACCATTCAAGATTGCAATGATACCAAGCCAAGTCAACCTGATACAAAAACAGAAGTTACTGGAAAAGCTCAGCAGGTCTGGCAGCTTCTCTGAAGACATCAAGGTGATCGGGTCTGGTCACCCTTCCTCACAACAAGTTCAAATTAACCCGAGGATGGTTACCAATCAAAGAATGATCTTTCAGAATGGCGTAATGAGATGAAAACTGAAATGTCATTTTTTAAAAAACAGTTGTTAGATTAAAGTGAGGGGGAGGGGGAGACTTTCAGTTGGTGTCGCAGCTGACAATCCCAGTTGAAGATTATGAAATGCTCACTCTTATTTTCAAATCGCTCCATGGCTGTGACCTTTGTCTAACTCTGACCTGCTCCTGCCCAACAAATAAAATTGTGATAAGGTGCCATGAAACAGTTTGGTAAATGCTATGCACTCCTCATTTTAACATAAATTCAGCAACTACAACTACATAAACAGTGCGCTGAAAAACTGGTCATGCACAGTTTTTAGAGAAGATTGCCTGCTGAGATTTCCACACACCTCCCTTTCTGCCTCTTGTACGTCCTCAATTTTAATCCCTCCATTATTGAGGAACGCATCTGGAACTGCTTGGACTCAGAGTTCTAACTTCTTTACCAGGCTTGTTTGTGGCCTAGTGGTAGTGTCCCTACCATTGGACTGAGACACCTGGGTTCAAGTCCCACCTCTTCAATAACATCTCTGAATGTGTTAATTTAAAATACATCTAACCCCTTTACCACAGAAGGCTGTTGAGGCTGGGTCATAAAGTATATTCAGGGCTGAGATATTGATTGCCTTACTAATCAAAAGTAATCAGGGAGCATGTAGAAAAGACGGGAAAGTGGAGTTAAGGATTATCAGGTCAACTTGGATCTCATTGGATGGTAGAGCAGATTTGATGGGCTGAATGGCCTGCTTCTACTCTTGTGTACTGTTAAACCTTTCTGCCCAGTTGAGAGTGCTAAACAGTGACGAGATCTAGAAGCAGAGTAAATTCCATGAAACTATTAAGATTTTTACCCAATGCACTAGCCAATATTTTTTCTCCTAAATTTAACCACACAAAATCGTTCTATCACTTTTTGTCTTTTAAGGTACTTAAGAGCTTAAGAAAGGGGCAGTAGTCCAATTGTCAACCATGCCTGCCCTGCAGTTGAATAAGAGCATGGTAGACCTGATTGTGGCCTGAATTTTACTCTCCTGCCTATTTCTCAGAAGACTGCCTTGTTGAATTAAAAATCTAAGTCACCCATGAATATATTCAACAATCCAGCTTCGCCTCACGTTCTGCCAAGCTGTAGGCAATCTGCCAGTTTGGCTCTTCATTTAGCCTACCTCTCTGGCTATCTGTCCGAGCATCTATGTGTGGCTCAGTGTCAAATTGTTTGATGTTCCTGGAGAGCATTGTGGGCTGGTTGCACACGTTAAAGTGCTATGTAAATGCAAACTATTGTTGGAGGGGTAGCCCAGGTGATGTAGGCTGATGGCCCCCTGATTCTAGTATTGTAGCACTGTTCAAACTTGCTGATTGAAGGGGAATGCACGTACCTATCTCTTCTACCCTGAATCATCAGCTTGATCTGCACTGTATGGATTGCGATGGGGACATTGCAACTTGACTCTCAAGTCAATGCTCAGCAGATTACAAGGGTCTCACTGCACGCATATGTAGTGTGTCCAAAAAGATATTAATTACCCAAAGGGTTAATTAAACATCCATTCCAGCACGTTCACCTAACAAGTTTCTCAATTTTAATTAACCCTCTGAGGACTTTCATAAGTTCTGGTTTTCTTTTTCATGTCTTGAACAGACTGAAGAGCAATTTCCCCTGACTGCACCATCTCACTGGGAAAGGGTCAGGCAAACGGTTCTACCTCATGATAAAACAGATTGTTGAAAGAACGTTGACTATCCCCATATCGTTTGAATCCTCAAGCTGTTTTTTTTCTAACCAACCCCCCCCCCCCCCCCCCCCCCCCCCACCAACCCATCTGACATGCACTAAGCAGCTGTAAGAGGAAAATGCCAGAAAACCCCCTGAGCCAAAGTGAAGCCCTTTTTTAAAAAAAAAATCTTTTTAAAACCACACTTGCAAACGAACATTTTCTGCTTTGGCTTCAGATCTAGGGCGAGTATTTCATGTTCCGTTCGGGTCAGATTTACACACTGGTGAAATTTTGCAATCCGAAAAGACAAAAGTAAACAACTATGGACGTTGAAGAGCTGAGGTTTTTAAAATAAAGTGCTGGAGAGTCCTTGGCAGGTCTGGCAGCCTCTGTGGAGAGAGGAGGAGTTAATGTGTGGAACATTGCAGGGGTCTGAGTGAGTTTGCACCAATTTGTGACAGAATTGGGTGAGACACCCAGGGGGACACACCTCAACATTGGGAGCACCTTCCTGCATCTTTTGGGCTTTTTAACTGAGCAGTGAGGCAAGTTTCTTGCTGGGCAGCAGCAAGTAGCCAATTAGTTGCAGTTATAGTTCGTTAAATGCCTTATGCTGTAGCTTGCCCATTAGTATTCCTCTTCCTGCCTTACCAAATGTATTGAACAAACTGGATGCTGAGACTTCTCGGCATTGGGGTCAGAAAGGATACATGATTGGGGTGGGGGCGTGGGGGGGTGGGGAGGAGAGAAAGATTGAAAGAACTGCGGATGTTGTAAATCAGAAACATAAACAGAAGTTGCTGGAAAAGCTCAGCTGGTCTGGCAGCACCTGAGGAGAGAAATTGGAGTTACCGTTTTGGGTTAAGTGGCCCTTCCTCAGAGGATTCTGAGGTAGGTTCACTCAACTCTACGTTAGCATCTGAGAAATCAGTTGTCAGACCTGCTGAGCTTTACCAGCAGCTTTGGTATTTTGGATATCTGACGACATCAGTTTACTGCCGCCTCTGAACAGCCTCTGAATTGAGGTACAAACCATGGTCACCAGCTCCACATACCCCACACAAGCGCCAGAACCCGACATTGGCCATTCCCTCACAACCGTCATACTAGCTCTCCAATGTACTCACTTCCTGCGCTTAGGAAGCACCGTTTTCGCAAAAAGGACGAAATCATGTATACATTTGCAACTTGCAGCTGCATTTCATTTGCAAGCATTTCTTTGGATTGAATGTGGTTAGTCGTCTAATGTTGGTCAGAAGTGGATTGCACCATACCAGTGGTGCACGCAAATTTAACATTAACTCCTACAACACTGAGATGACAGAGTAATGACTTAAAAGGAGGTGAGTGCTGGCCAAACTTCCAAAGGTGCTGTGGGACAAAAGGGATATTGCTGCATCATTTAAGCTATGCCAATGGACTCTCTGAACTTAATGACAAGATTCATAGTTGACAAGTATTTCGGATGGGAAAGAATCGGAGCTCAGCAGGCGCCATTTTGGGTGTAATATTTTGGTCACTCAGCAGGAGTAGTGTGATCAGGGCAGTGATGGAGCAGATGCTAGGGGCCCTGAAGATATCATTCCACAACTTGAAAGGGTCTTTCAGGGGGGACATGGATGGGGAGACCCTCCAATATAGTCGAGATATTGTCACGTGCCCCATCCTGTTCTGGTGTGCAAAGCTCTCCATGATTGGAACAGGCAATGAGGTTATGTAATGAAGGCTGAGGATCTTGAGGAAGAGGAGCAACTTCTGAGGATGAGGATGAGGATGTTGAGCTGACAGAACTCTTCTTATGACTGGAGTTGTAAATTGGTATCTAGGGCTTGACAGTTTGGACCCTGAGGCTTTTCCTCTGCTTAGTCTAGAATAAGGTGCAATGTTCGAAATAAGGGATCAGCGATTTAGCACTGAAATTGTGAAAAGTTGTGAATTTTTGAAACATCTGCCTAAAGAAGCAGTAGAGGCTGAAACATTGAATATTTCAAGATTGTAATGGATAGAGATTTGGGCACTGAAGGATTTGAGGGAGGGAGTTCAAACATGAAGTTATAGATGATATTTTATTGAATGTAAAAACAAGATCATACAATATCTTAAGTTGCATGTCTTAAAGATATTGAAGAATATTTGAGAATTTAAGAAATGCTGAAATTTTGCACAATTTTGTGGTGATTCCTGACCATTTACAACAAATTGAGTTTGAGTTGTAAAAAGCCAATTAAAAACTTGCCAAAATGGTTATAGTTTGTGTTCAGATTAACATTGCACATCCAACTGAGATATTATTGCTTTTACATTAGTGACAGGGTCTGAATCATTTGACCTCTGAAAATCAGTATCCAGAATTGGAATAAACATGCTATTCACTACTACCTCTGAACTTGCAGCTCAAATAGGCTAGCTTTAACATTAGAGCTGAAAATGTGTAACTGGAAACGTCGATTCTCCTGTTCCCTGGATGCTGCCTGACCTGCTGCGCTTTTCCAGCAACACATTTTCAGCTCTGATCTCCAGCATCTGCAGACCTCACTTTCTCCTCATAGCTTTAACATTAGACTGGGATACAAAGAAGAATTTTGTCTGTATTAGATAAAAAGACTGAGGTTGAAATATGAATGAGAACATTTCATGTGCTCTAGTTGGCACCAAAATTTATTTTCTATTTGTCTTAGATTGAGGATAGAATCAATAATGTGTAAATATATGCTCTTTGCATATTCTCATTCCTTTGTATTCATCCATAGCATTGCTGCTAAAATCCTAGCTGATATTACCAACAGTCTTCATACAAGTGAGCATAGACTTTCTCAGCTTCAAATAACTGTTTCAGAGTTTTAACCAATCACTTTTTGTCATTTTTTAAAATGAACTCCTTACAGTGAGGTAACCACTTTCTTAACCCCCACCATGGAATAACTGTTTTACACCTTCAACTTCAGCCAAAACTACAAACCAAAGAAACTGAAACCTCTTATTCCAAGATAATGTTCCCCAATTTAAAAGAAAAATCAATCCCTGACCATCTAAACTGAAATCCTAACATACAACTGTGTACCTTATTCACTCATATAAACATCCCCCAAAACAAATTACCTTATCCCTCTCAAACCCCTGCTCCTTACCTTAAATCTGTATCTCCTTGTTATTGTCTTCTCTATTATTGGGAATAGGTTCTCTATGTCATCCACCCAAGCTCCTCAGAACTTTGAACATCCCAATCAGATTGTCTCATCCCCATTTGCTTCCATCTGTCCCACCTCTGTCCTTCTCTGCCCTCAGGAAAACAACCCCAACCTATCTAGTCTCTCTTCATAGCTGTATGGCGTCAGCCTAGGCAACATCCTGGTGAATCTCCCCTGCACCCTCTCCAGTGTGAACACATCCATTCTATAGTGGGGCAACCAGAACTGGAGAGAGTGCTCCAGCAGCAGCCTAATCAACATTATACACAGCTCCATCATAACTTCATTGTTGTTAGAAGTACTTTGGCTGTGAAGTACTTTGGGATAATCTTTAGTGCAAGCTTCTATTTTAGGGCAAGTCTGTGAGTCTTCTAATTGTATGACAAAGCTAATATCCAGGCAAAATTGGTTTTCTGATTACTCCATTAAAATACTTTCAATGCCTGAGGACACTAAGTTTGTCAATTTCCATTAAGGCTCTTCAAGATTTAACAGCTAGTTATCATCAAAGCTGATAACATCCCACTTATGAAGGAGGTGACACAGGAAACTGAGTGGGACAACACTGAAATAGTTAAATAGCAGCAAATCCCACATTAATTGAAATTGGAATAATCTTTAATTTTTAGAAGAAAATGTCTGTGCAGGAGTGTGAAGGAGTGCAGATTAATTTTACATTTGACATAAGCATTTCTGTTCCTTTATAGATGAATAAATTAATTCCTCAACTTTCTTTTAATGAAAAGGCTATTTCAGTTGAACATTAGTTTAAATTTCTAGTTAAGTTATAATGCAGATAAAACCTTGTGGACTAAATTGGATACAGGTTGGTTGGCCTCTCCTGTATGCCAAATAAAGTGACAATTTAATATTCCTGGAATGTGTGTAACATTTCTGATTCTGCAGTCTGACTTACTTTTATTCCAATCTTTCTTATTCTCTGGTCAGGGAAATGTAACAGCAGTACTGAAGGTCAAACTACTGCCTCAGCACCCTGTGCTTCTGAAATCTCTGTCCTATTAAAGAAGGGAAATCTTATTGTCTACTAATGTGTAGGTCTGACGACTATCAGTGTACCTTTTAAGGAAGGTTGGAACATCACATCTGCAAAGGTGATGTAGCAGAGTAGCCTAATTGCAGTTATTGTATCTTTATGGTATTAGTAAGCATAGGCCCAGACTGTGGAAGCATTACAATGTATAACAATGCAAATAATTAGTGTTGTGCTTAAACTCCAAGACATCTGTCTCAATGAGAACTTAGTCTTCACTGTGTAGCTTACAGCAGCTAACACATGGGGAACACTAAGAGCATCTCATTACTGACAGTACAGCGTTTGCCCAGAAATCATTGTTGGTGGTTGTTTCGTACTCAAAGGTAACATTTATGAAGACCTTTCTTTCCCCGAAATGTCACACTTCATCTGAAACAAAAAAAGTTGGAGAAACTCAGCAGGTCGGTTTCTGAGTAAATGTTTTGAGTCAAATGACTGAGTCACTGGGCTTGAATCATAACTGTTTCTCCCTGTCAGATGATACCAGATCTACTGAGTTTCTCCAGAACTTACTGTTTTTGTTTTTTTTAACTGAACATCTACTCAGGTTTTGTGAATAAATAACAGTTCAAAACTGAAGTGTTCCAGCCTGTTCTGAAACACACGGTTCCTAAGCAGGAATGCGCTTTGCCCTAAGTTCTCAGGTACCAGGTGTTAAGGTTGTTCTGGTCCAGGTATCTTTCCCCAGAGTTTTTTTTTGTACAAGCTTTGGCTGCTGCTTTCTTCTGTTTTTTTTTGGTTGTCATTTAGATTATCTGACAGGCAGGATACATTTCCAAAACACATAGGTTGCATCATCAATGCTGACTGGGTTGTCTCTATCATAGGTGACATCAGCTTTGTTGAAAAGCTAGATGTGAGCTTGACCAATCTCCAATTCGTGTTTGTGAAAAGGAAGTACTGTCAATTTCAACATCAAAAGATGTCATACCAACGTGAACCAAATTGATCCAAAGAAAATCAATCAGTATTATACCTGATTCTATCAGGTTAGAAGACATATTGATAATGCCTATACCTCAACAAAGATAACTTTTTACCCACATAAGCATTATTCCCCAGCAAGTGTGTTCTACAGTAATATGATCCATCCAAGCTTATGGCATGGAAAGCAAAGAAATCCAGAAACACCTTGGAGAACGTTTATCCCAGAATGATAAATATTGCACTTATTATTAAGACCTTTCATGATAACTCAGGTAAACTTATGTAGAGTATATGATTTTTACATAGAGTCCCTACAGTGTGGAAGCAGGCCATTCAGACCATCAACTACCACTGACCCTCTGAAGACCATCCCACCCAAGCTCATCCTCCACATTTCCCATGGTTAATCCACCTAGCCTGCACATTCCTGGACAATATGAACAATTTAGTGTAGCCGATCCACCCCAAGTTGCACATCTTTGGACGATGGGAGGAAGCTGGAGCGCCCAGAGGAAACCCACACAGACACAAGGAGAATGTGTAACTCCACATGGATGGTCACCCAAGGGTGGAATCGATCCCGGGTCCCTGGCGCTGTGAGGCAGCAGTGCTAACCACTGAGCTACCGTGCTACCCCCCAATGAAACTATTTAAACATCGAAAGGGAACGTTATGCTGTAGATGTTTGGATCATAACGTTTTCATACATATGTATTTTGCAAGTTATAGAGTCATAGAGATGTACAGCATGGAAACAGATCCTTCAGTCCAACTCGTCCATGCCAACCAGATATCCCAACCCAATCTAGTCCCACCTGCCAGCACCTGGCCCATATCCCTCCAAACTCTTCCTATTCATATACCCACCACCACTTCCTCTGGCAGCTCATTCCATACACGTACCACCCTCTGTGTGAAAAAGTTGCCCCTTAGGTCCCTTTTATATCTTTCCCCTCTCACCCTAAACCTATGCCCTCTAGTCCTGGACTCCCCCGGCCCCAGGGAAGAGACTTTGCCTATTTATCCTATCCTCGCCCCTCATGACTTTATAAACCTCTATAAGGTCCCCCCTCAGCCGCCAATGCTCCAGGAAAAACAGCCCCAGCCTGTTCAGCCTCTCCCTATAGCTCAAATCCTCCAACCCTGGCAACGTCCTTGTAAATCTTGTTGGAAATGATCTGTTAAAAGCCATTCCCAAATGTAGCTCGATGAATACAACATCAATTTGGGAAGATTCCGTGGTAAGGTTGGAAGTACGGTACAAAGCCAATTTCCCAAATAATTATTATTTTGTCTTTTTGAGCCAACAGCTCAAAGTTGGTATTCTTGAGTCTGAGCTAGAAGATAGACTCAGCATCAACCTCCTGCATTATGGTCGCAGCTAACCGGAGGGTCAGCAAGCTCCTTCTGATGTTGACAAGCTGCAACCACTCGATGTCAATGGGTCCATCTGACTGCATTCTTGGTTTCAGGCACCAATCGTTTCTCCACAACTGATGTCAAGAACAAAAATTGCTTCATACATTCAGATGTATCAATTTTGAACAGTAACTGTTCCCATGAAGCAACTCAGAAAGTGCCATGTTAAAGGCACTATATGAATGTAATTGCTGTTACCTCTTCCATTGTGTCATTGCAGATTAGTGCATCCAGCAGGCTTCTGGGGAGATTGTCTTGTACAATCTTTCTGACTGGCAGCTTTTTTCTGAACTACATTCCAGTCGCATAATTAAAACAATCAATCCTTCATGATGAAAGGTATTATTTCCATTGACCACCAAGCCTGTTTCAATCCTCCAGGCTTAAAGACTGAACCAAGTTTTAGACTCCCCTCCAAAAGATCAGAAAATATGGACGTTAAATCTCCTCAGCCCTCTGTCAATTACTCTATCATTCCTCAATCAAAGTCTGTGATTCAACTTAAAATAGAGATGGAACATTTGATTCGATGTATGTGGGGATGCTGGAGACACCAGTGTGTTTTATACCATCACGTGTATGGTGTTTCTCAGGCTTTGATAGATTGGGCATTAATGTCTTGCAGTTTTGTGAAGTTGTAATAATAGTGGGAAGCATTCCATCATGCTATTTGTTTTCCTAATGTGTCATCACATGGTTATTAGAAACTTGTATGAAGCTTAAAGATCTGATTTCTACCATTCAGATTGGTCAATTACCATAGCATTAGCTTTGAGCTAGGGAGCAGAGAATAATATAAATTTATCAGTTCAAACTACAAGCCCTGCTATGTATTTTCAAACATACTATAGATTATCCATTTATAAAAGTGCAGTAAAGTGAGATTGTGCTCATTCACTGATACAGCTTTACTGCAATTTGTAGTATCTTCTCTTTATTCTGGTGTGGATGATCATTTCCTGATATCATCTAGCAGCTTTGTAGTTCGTCTATCCTCACAGCTAAATTGATAAACGACCGGGCCCAGTTTAAAAAGCTCAAATTCCAATATGAGTAACACCCGTCCTTGGATTAACACCACAAAGAGGGGAGACAGATTGTGATCCAACCACATTGAGGCTGATCAATTGACATTTCTGCAATTAGTCAACTCAGATAAAGGAACTGAAAATGTGTTGCTGGAAAAGCGCAGCAGGTCAGGCAGTAATCTCCTTCCTCAGCACCTGCCTACGGAACCGACTGACCCCACACGGACTCCTTTAACCCTCAGATAAAGGAATGTCTGGATGGAGTGGCTTTGTTCTTTGAGACAACTGTTTGCGTCTGGTTACCCCTAGTCAAACAAACCTACTCTACGAGAGGTGGTGCAGACCGTAATGTCGCTTTTTAGTTATCATTTCCTTTTATGTTTTGTTCATTGCTGTAAACCTCCAGGTCAGTTCAATCAGATGTGAAATTTTGCATGTCCTCACCTTGGGATGGCATGGTGCTCAATGGTTAGCATTGCTGCCTCACAGCACCACGGAATAGGGTTCGATTCTAGCCTCAGGTCAATGTGTGTGGAGTTTGAATGTTCTCCCCTTGTGGGGTTTCTTCCCATATTCCAAAGATGTGCAGGCTCGGTGGATTGGCTATGCTAAATTGACCATAGTGTTCATGGATGAGCTGGCTAGGCGGATTGGCCTTAGGGAAAAATAGGGTAGATAGATGGATCTGGGTGGAATGCTTTTTGGAGGGGCAGTGTGGACTTGATGGGCCAAATGTCCTGCTTCCACACAATAGGGATTCTTTGACTGTAAGATTAACTCTTGGACCAAAAGTCAAACACTTGCATATTGTTCATGTGGAAATCAATGAGTAAATTGATTGGCCAATCAATGAGTAAATACATACAGCAGACATTAATTTTACAGAAAATGTAAAGCTTGTGTTTTTTTTTTCATTTTAGCCCTAAGATTCGAGCTAGGTCGGTGCAAAATATGGTGTAGACAGCTCCATATTTCAATTCCTTGGCACTATCCTACCCTTCAACCATTTCCATAGATGTGAAAGGAGGTGATAGGGTGTTAAGGAAAGCAATGAGGGTTGGCCAATTCAGCAAGTTCCGAAGAGGGGTCTCTGGACCCAAAACATTAACTCTGCTTTCTATTCCGAGATGATACCACCTGCCGAGTTTCTGCAGCAATTTCCCATTTTTGTTGCAGCTAATTAATACTTCATTCAGAGGAGGAAGAGTGCAATTTTTCAGCTGGGGCCAGAAATGACACTAGCCCCATCATAACACAGTCACCACAAGAACAGGTCAGAGGTTAGGAATCCAACAGTATATAACATACCTCTCTCCTGATTCCCTCGGGGTTACCATCGAACAGAATTCAAAAGGGACTGGCCATATAAACAATGCAGCTACACAATCAGATCAGAGAGTAGCAATTTTATAATGAGCAACTCACCTCCTGACTCCCCAAAACCTGTCCACCATCTACAAGGTACAAGTCAGGAGGGTGATGGAATACTCCCCACTGGCCTGGAAGGGTGCAGCTCCAACAACACTCAAGAAGCTTGACACCATCCAGGACAAAGCAACCCACTTGATTGACGCCACATCCACAAACATCAACTCTCTCCATCACCGACAGCAGCAATGTGTACTATCTACAAGATGGATTGCAGAAATTCACCAAACATCCTTAGACAGCATATTTCAAACCCACAACCAGGTGCAGGGTTTGAAAGGGGAAAGGCAGTAGTTACATGGGGACACTACCACTAAATGTTCCTCTCCAAGCTGCACATCAACCTACTTGGAAATATGTTGCAATTCCTTCAGGGCCACTGGATCAAAATCCTTCAGTTCCCTCCTGAATGGCATTGTGAGTGTAGCTACAAATACATAGTCGGCTGTCATTCAAGAAGGCAGCTCACCACTACCTTCTCCAGGACCGTTATAGAAGGGCAATTATTTCTGGCCCAGCTAAAGATGCACATAATCCTTAAATGAATGTAAAATGTGTAATCACTGGGAGGTAGCTTTCTGGCTAAGATTTGGGTGGGGGTAGCTTTTTAAGAAAGTCTCCAGCTAACTCAACTCTACACCTCCAAGTGATGGCCCAGGTCTCCAAATGTCTGTTAACTTTCATGTAAGAGGTTTGCCGCCATCTTGAACAGTCCTCTTCATTCCTTCCATTGCAGCCTATTCAATGCAACTCTCAGACTTTGAGAATGGCCACATGTTAAGTCTCATTCCCTGGGAGATCCTAATTTTTTCCACCCACAAGACCATGTGATGACATTGTAGTGGATGGCCCATCTGATCCTCTTCAATGTTAAGCCTTTCAGACCTTTATACAACACCAGTAACAGCACATCCCCAGGGCAGAATTTTTAAAACACTTGCTTTGTTACTTCCTGCTAGTTGTGACTTAATCTTTCCAGTAATGTTTTGAAAACATGCACTCTTTTGTTAGTTTTATCCTCTGCAGGATCAGATGTCCAAATAGAAGACTTGCCCCTTCTGCTAGCAGAAAGTGAGGACTGTGGATGCTGGAGATCAGAGTCGAAAAGTGTGACGCTTGAAAAGCACAACAGGTCAGACAGCATCCGAGGAGCAGGAGATTTGACATTTTGGGCATAAGCCCTTCATCAGGCTACTCTCTTCCTCGGATGCAGCCTAACCTGATGTGCTTTTCCAGCGCCACACTTTTCAACTCTTGTTCCTTCCGGTTGTTGTTGATCAATTGCTGATATAATCCTGAAGGACTTGTGAAGGAGTCTCGGTCTGTGAGTGAAAAGCCAAGGCATGTAGATCACACAAACAAAATGATACTGCAGGTCCTTGGAACATGCCAACTGTGCACTTTCTGAATTCGCTCCATTAGAAACTCTACCAGTCATCAAAATCTCCAAACAGGTGCAAATAAATCAGTTAGGACAAATAGTTGCATCCCTTTCTGCTGATATTGAGTAAATCCTTGCATTTCTGGAAGAAATCCAACATTAAAGGCTCATAAATATAAGAGTCACAAATAAGTGAGGTGAGAGTGGCTGACCTTGACATCTAGACAGCATTGACCTAGTGTTACATCAAGGAGCCCTCATAAAACTGGTGTTGATGAGTTGCTGCTGTTTAGAGTCATATCTGGCACATAGCTGGATGGTTGCAGTTGTTAGAGGTCAGTCATCTCAGCTCCAGAGAATCTCTGCAGGCGTTCCTCAGGGTAGTGTCCTAGGCCCAACCATCTTCAGTTGCTTCATCAATGACCATCCCTCCATCATAAAGTCAGAATTGGGGATGTTCACTGATGATTGTGCAATGTTCAGCACCATTCGCGACAACTCAGATACTGAAGCAGTCCATGACAACGACATTTAGTTAATGTTTAGACTTGGGCTGATAATTGGCAAGTAACAGTCACATTGCATAGGTGCCAGGTGATGACTGTCTCCATCAAGAGAAATTCTAGCCATCACTCCTTGAATGCTAATAGCATCCCATTGCTGAATCAAAATCCCAGGGGGTAACCCTGGAACAGTACTGAAACTGGACTAGCCATGTAAGTGCTGCAGCTGCGCAATCAGATCAGAGGGGAGCAATTTTACAATGAGTTACTGTCACAAAGCTGGTCCTTTTCTCTCTAAAAGCTGTTCCTTCTTCTCAAGGCTACAGAGTCCTTGACATTTTTCAGAGGGGTCATAAAACAGCCCAGGCTCTGAATCAGCTAAAGTGGTACAGAGATGAAAGGGTTTACTGAGAGGTTTTGTGTTTATACGTAAACAAATGGGTCTTCAGACTTCAGGCATTCATGTTTTAGAAGTAACCTTTATCATTTGTGGGGGGTGGGGGGTGGGGGGGGGGGGAATGGCCAGCTGTGCAGTTCGGTTCAGAACTTTAGTTTGTTCAGCTCAGCAGTGGAGTGTGTGAAGAAAGGCTGCTGAAGTCAGTCAGTTGAGACTGGAACTTCTCTCTCTCCTCCTGCCCTTCTAAATTTGACTAAAAGCCTCTGTTTCATTTTTACTCTGTGTTTAAGGGGCTTGTTTATTGGTGCTCTTGTGTATTTTCGGAACAGCATAATTAAGTCTCGTTTGGATGGGCTGAGGTCTGTGGGTATTATTTGTTCTGTTCTTTGTGTTTCATTCTGCAATTTTGTTAAGTTTTTGTCTGTTTTAAAACCTGGTAGTCAACCTAGCTAACTTAATCTGGGTAATTTTCACTGTACACTTACTGAAACAATTAGCAAAGTTACCGTCTGGGCAGCCTGCTTACGAATGTTTTGAGTGGTCTGGCCTAGTCCCTAACAGTTACTCCCCTCCTGACTTCCAGAACCTGTCTTCCATTTACAAGGTGCAAGCCAGGAGTGTGATGGAATACTGCCTGGATGAGTGCAGCTCCAATAATGCTTAAGAAACTTGACATCACGCAAGACAACGCATCCTTCATTCGCTCTCTTTACCAGCAACTCTCAGTAGCAGCAGTGTGTACTGCATTTCAGTAAATCAGCAAGGCTCCTCCTCCAGTTCCTTCTAAACCCATGACCACTGCCATGTAAAAGAACAATGGGAGCAGATAAATGGGAAGACCACCCCTGTGAGTTCTCCTCTAAGTCACACATCATTCTGACTTGGAACTAGACCATTATTCCTTCATTGTGCACTCTCCCACCCTAACAGCACCATGGATGGAACTACATCCCATGACCTACAGTGCTTCAAGAAGGCATCTCAGTGCCAACTTCTCTAGGACACAGCTAGAGTATGGTGTGCAGTCTGTAATCCACATTAGAGGAAGGTTGTGATGGTGCTGGAAGGCGTGCAGAGGAGATTTTCCAGTGTGTTGCCTGGGCTGGTAGGGTTTTCAGAGATTACAAGTCTAGGATTATTTTCCTTGAAGCAGAGGAGACTTAGGAGCAGAGGGGACATATTTAAAATGGATGACATTCTGACCGGTAGATTGAAGGTGGAATGGAAGAAACCTTTCCCGTCGGTGAATCAGTGACCAGGGGCACAGATTTAATGTCAGGGGCAGGGGGTTTAGAGGAGATCTGAGGAAATACTTTTTCATGGAGAGTGTGGTGGACATTTGGAACTCACTGCCTGTGAGGCTAATGGAGGCAGAAATACTCATAACATTAAAAGTAGTTAGATGTGCAATTGTGGGTTGGAAATGGGGATTAGAATAATTAGGTGATTGTTCTTCACAAGTGCAGACCATGATTGGCCAAAGGGTCTTTTTCTGTGCTGTAGCTCTCTCTGACTCTACAGCTGGGCAATAGCAGTGCCCACTCCATTAACAAATTCTTTATATCTTTTCAAATTAAATTTTTCCCATGTTCTTTATTTCTTTAAAATATCCACAATTAACAGAAGCTTTTATTTATGAAGATATGTATTATTAGTATAAAACTCTTCCCCCAACAAATACAAGTTCAGACTGATCCTGCATAGATATTTTCTAATCGACCCGTTCAGAGATGCTAGTACACAATGCTGGAGCAGGTTGGAGACAGTGAGGACTGCAGATGCTGGAGAGTCAGAGTGGAAGAATGTGGCGCTGGAAAAGCACAGCCGGTCAGACAGCATCCGAGGAGCAGGAGAGTCGATATTTCGGGCATAAGCCTTTCAGCAGGTGAGCCTTGAACCCAATCCTCTTGGTTCAGAGGTAGGGGGATAGACTGTGCCATACTCCTGTACATCTGTTTCTGTTTTTGATTTCCAGTGGGCTCACCATTCTTTGGGTTTTTTTGACTGTAGAATTGCAAAGGTGTATGAAAGCCACATGTGAACAGGGACTTGAAAACTGGATCCTCAGATTGAAAATCTGATGCTTGACAGACTAAGCTTTCTGGGCGCTCTGCCCCTGTTTATAGGGGCACACATTACTACCCAACATTTGACTGTAATTGAACATTCACTTGGAATTAATAGCCAATAAAAGAACCTTAATGCAATTTAACTGTGTAAGGATCAACTATTCACCCCTCCTCATTCTATAATCATTTATGTTTTGGATTGCAAAATCCCCATGACCGATTGTAGTGCTTACTATTTTACTATCCCTTCGTAAATCTGGATGGGTTGTAAATGGACATTACCTGTCTTATACATTTACTTTCCCTCCTCGGTTGTGGGTACAATGTAAGTTTGTTGAGATTTCTACAAATGCTCTTAGTGGAGAGTTGTATATATCATCACTGTAACAGCCACATTTCCTTTATGTCAGAGGGATAGCAAGCCAGAATAAAACAGACTCACTAGCACTGGATTCGCAACATATATAGTAAAATATTCGATGATCCTCAAAATTGCCCAACTGTTCCTAACCAGATTTTAAGAATAACAGATATTAGACGCCAAGTTTATAACTTAAACAGAAGTTAACAATTTTTAATCGTAGTGTAACTTTAGACAAAGATAATCATAACAAGGTAATCAAATTAATGTATATGATTTAAACTTAATCTTCTTTGTTCATAACCACACACCCCCGCACCCCCCCCCCCCCCCCCCCCCCCGACACACACGTTTTCTCTGATGCGATAACATCCCGAAGGCTGGTATCATCTCACCTAGTCATCCTTTATTTACACGTGCATAGTGCATGACACTGACCCAACGAGCTCAGAGTCCGGCTCCTAGAGTGAGCAGAACTGCTGACACTCCTGTTTATTTTTTTTTTCAAAATAGAGTTCCCCCTTTTTTGACAAGCACTGCCTTTATTCCCTGTTAATTTTTTAAAATTTTTTTTTCCCCTGTTTATTATTTTTTTTCTTTTTTTCCATGGTGTGTGTGTGCAGGTGTGAGACACAGTGAAAGACACAAAGTGCACAAATCTTTATTCAATGCACTGCCTTTATTCCCTGTTAATTTTTTTTTATCTTTTCTTTCCCCTGTTTATTATTTTTTTTTCTTTTTTTCCATGGTGTGTGTGTGCAGGTGTGAAACACAGTGAAAGACACAAAGTGCACGAATCTTTATTCAATTTCCACCACCAGGAAGATAGGAAAACACCCGGGTGGCCAGTGACAAGCACTGCCCTTCACATCAAAGGGCAATGCTGTGTGATCAAAACAGTGAAGGGGAGGGTAGGGACTAAATCAAAATAGAGTTGGAGGGAGAAATAATGCACGACACTCCTGTTTATATCTCTCAGCCTGGACTCCCTGATTGGACCAAGTTAACGGCCCCAATTAGGGAATTCTTATTCTATTCAGCGGCGAAAGTGAGTACTGCAGATGCTGGAGATTAGAGCACAGCAGGTCAGGCAGCATCCAAGGAGCAGGAAAATCGACGTTTCGGGCAAAAGCCCTTCATCACCGAAACGCCGATTTTCCTGCTCCTCACTTGCTGCCTGACCGGCTGTGCTTTTCCAGCACCTCTCTAATCTTGACTCTAATTCTATGCATTCTGGATTAGTGGTGCTGGAAGAGCACAGCAGTTCAGGCAGCATCCAAGGAGCAGCGAAATCGACGTTTTCGGGCAAAAGTCCTTCATCAGGAATAAAGGCAGTGAGCCTGAAGCGTGGAGAGATAAGCTAGAGGAGGGTGGGGGTGGGAGTCGACCTTCCAAAGAATAACCCACCCAGACCTATTCCCCTACCCTATTACTTTACATAACCTACACATCCCCGAATTTAGCATGGCCAATTCACCTAATCTGCACAATTTGGATTGTGGGAGGAAACCCACGCAGACACGGGGAGAATGTACAAACTCCACACAGTCACCAGAGGTGGGAATCAAACCCAGGTCCCTGACACTATGCGGCAGCAGTGCTAACCACTGAGCCACCATGTCATCATATATTTAACGAAGCTCTTGTTGTCCATCTTGAGGCTACTTACAAGTTATAAGTCTTATTGTTGGCTACACTGTATGTTTTTTCTTTCAATGTGATGCTAGCCATAACTTTCCTGCTTAACTATATTTAGCTCACCCCTTTCCTAGAATCCTTCTTTCTCACTGAGATGTATCTTTGTTGTAAGTCTTGAATTGTTTTCTTAAGCATCACCCTTTATCCTCAACTGGTCTTGCTACTAAACTCCTTTACCAGTCCCCTCCATCTAGCTCTGCTCTTATTCCTTTGTAATTACCCTTATATATGATTAGCACAGTTGTTTCTGACACAAGTTCCGACCTCTCAAATTGAATGCTAAATTCTGTCATAGTATCTGGTCACTGCTTCCAAGGAAATATTTTATGCTGGCATTATTTATTAAACCTGCCTCATTACCCATCACTAGATTCAACATTGTTCTCAGAAACTGTCCCAAACATACCCTATGAATTCTTTCTCATGGCTACCTCTTCCAATCTGGCTATCCTAATATGAAGATTAAAGTCACCTATGAATAATTTTTTAGCTTTTTTTACAAGGCCTCATTATCTCCCAATTTATTCACAACTGTTGGACAATTACAGGAGCCAAGTTCCTCAGTTTTAACTCCATGAGCTATTTTATCTGCCTTATCTGCCTCATAGCCTCCTGTCACTGATCACAGACCAACTTTGAATCATCTGAAGGTTGTGACTGCTCTTTGCTGGAGTCTCCTTGCACTGACAGTGCTCCCTGCTCACTCTCCTTGTTCAGCCAAGACGGTATACTCTGCAACTGGGTCTTCTAGCCCCAGATCTCCTCAAGGGTGTTCTCAAATCCATTTGCAGTCTCCCCCATTGCAAATCAACAGCCTTCCACCCATCCAGTAGCAAGCATTTATTTTGTTCTTCTGATTTAAATGCAGCTAACAGGGCATTCTGCCGTAGAATGAAGGCATCATGGCCTCTATCAGGATAGATGGCATTAACATGTATGACTTGTCACAACCCCTCCCCCACTCACCCATTGTACTATATGCTACTTTCTCCCCACCCCCACCCTCCTCTAGCTTATCTCTCCACGCTTCAGGCTCACTGCCTTTATTCCTGATGAAGGGCTTTTGCCCGAAACGTCGATTTCGCTGCTCCTCGGATGCTGCCTGAACTGCTGTGCTCTTCCAGCACCACTGATCCAGAATCTGGTTTCCAGCATCTGCAGTCATTGTTTTCACCTCTAATTCTATGCAGTCTACCTGGCTGACTTTATTACAAGCACAGCTTCTGAGTGGCTGATTGGCACCCTCCTCCCCTGGACTGACAAATGCCACAGGGCAAAAGTGAGGACTGCAGATGCTGGAAATCAGAGTTTAGATCAGAGTGGTGCTGGAAAAGCCCTTCATCAGGAATTGAGTCAAGATTAGAGTGGTGCTGGAAAAGCACAGCAGGTCAGGCAGCATCCGAGGAGCTGTGCTTTTCCAGCACCACTAATCTTGACTCAATTCCTGATGAATGGCTTTTGCCCAAAACGTCGATTTTCTTGACAAATGCCGCATCTAACCTGCTTCCAGTTCTTGAGCGTAATAAACTCTGGGCCAAAATGGCTGCAGCGTTCGCAGAAGAATAATTAACCTGCAGCTAACTTTCCAGCCTGTTCCAAGAAAGATCACTCATTTGCTCTTTCCTCCTTTCCAAAGCCAACTTCTGCTCAAAGTTCAAAGTTTGATTCTCAACTTCAACCCACAATTCTAAACCAAAAATGTGAGAAAGTAATGATGATCTCAACAGTACTAAACATGAGAGGAAAGAAGAAGCAGTTTATTACAAGAGAGAGAGAGAGAGATGTATCACTTCACAGCAGAAACACAGTCAGGCAACTATACAAGTGTCAGTATGATATCAGTAAACGTGATCACATTGGATTTTGTTTTTATCCAAATTAATGCTACAATAAGTACTGCGCCTGCTGGAAATCTAAACCAATCACAGAAAGTGCTGAAGAAACTGAGCAGGCCTGGCAGCATCTGTGGAGAGAAAACAGCGTTAATGTTTTGAGTTTGGAATGACTCTTCTTTAGAACTGAAAGGTGTGAAGAATTTTATTAAAAATATTTAATATTTTGACAGGCAGAGGAGGAGCAAGGGGGTCTGATGGTTTTGAGGCCCAGTGCAAACACAAATGTGTTGCTAACTCGGAGAAACAGCAAAAAAGGCATAAAGTGGGTGCAAATTAAAGTGTGAAAGGGAGGGAACTAGTCTTCTTGACCAAGTGTAAAATGAACAAAACAGAAACAAGGCCTGTATGGTTTGTTAGTCTGTTTTGGGAATTGGCGCTGTGGAGTAGCACCGTGGCTCAGTGGTTAGCACTGCTGCCTCACAACACCAGGGTCCCAGGTTCAATTCCAGTCTCGGGTGACTGTCTGTGTGGAGTTTGCACATTCTCCCTGTGTCTGCGTGGGTTTCCTCCGGGTGCTCCAGTTTCCTGTGCAGGTCTGGTGAATTGGCCATGCTAAATTGCCCATCGTGTTAGGTGCGTTAATTAGGGGTAAACCTAGGGTAGGGGAATGGGTTTGGGTGGGTTACTCTTCGGAGGGTTGGTGTGGACTTGTTGGGACAAAGGGCCTGTTTCCACACTGTAGGGAATCTAATCTAATCAAAGGGGTTGGTGAGGGAGATGAGAGAGAATGTTAAAATAGAATAGAACAGACATCATTCAGTCATTTTCTGAAGTTATGGAACTTACCGTTAAGTCCTGGAAGCTGTAAAGTTCCGAAGCGGAGAATGGGGATGTTGTTCGTTGAGCTTGCGTTGTGCTTCATTGCATTAGGCCCAGGACAGAAATGTTAACATGATAGCACAGTGTTTCTTAAAATGGCAAGCAACTGGGAGGTCAGGGTCATTAAATTGGATGTTTGTGTGTAGTCTTTAAGAAGGAGCCTCAGGTTTCAGGGATTCATCCTCCATGTTACAAAAATGAACCACTGAGGAAGCAGAAACAGATTTGTGTTAATTCCACCAGCTACCTCCCTTCCCCTCTCTCCATGGAGCCCTTTCCATTTATCATCACCTTCAGATTTCTATTGCCTTTCTAATTCTGTTCAATTTTCAACACAGCCAGCTAATTTACTAATAATACTTGTGCTTTGATCTTCTTGCTGAAACCTTAGATGTAGAAGATTACTAAAATGTCTTTCGAGAAGCAAAGAAAATTGCATCCACAGGATAACTCTTATCCTATCATTTAATAGCTTCCTCAAAGTAAACTGTAATGTGACCTCAGGTTTTCCATAGCATACCTAAAAGTGGCCTTTACCCAGTTGCTGAGCCTGTGTAGCTGCTATCACTTTCCACTGCTCTTTCTGTGTGAGGTTTCAAGTATTATAAATACAGTCAGAAACAAGCTGCTTGAAGTGGCACTGGGGGAAGGTGGTTCTCAATGGTGTGCTTATCAATTGGCCCAGTGGTTAATTTATTTTAACAATAAGCGTTATAACTGCACTGAGTGATTTCCAACATTGTGCTAACTCTAAAACTCAAGTGTATGTAATACTTACCAAGACATATTCACAGTCCCTCATATTTGCAGTGCTTTTATTTTCTCAGTTGTAAGCTGGTAAATCCATATTATATGTGATGAAATGTGTATAACTTATATATGTATTTATGTCATATTTGGATTTCAACACGATGTGTAGGTGTTGGTGTTGGACTAGGGTGGACAAGGTCAGAGGTCACACGACACCAGGTTATAATCCAACAGATTTATCTGTAATCACAAGCTTTTGGAGCATTACTTTGAATCTTTGCTTATTCTCCCAATCTCTGGTCCCACTGATGGACGGATTAACCTCATGCAATTGATACTAAAATAATGTAAGGTCATTTTTCGGATCAGCTAAACTGGGAGCAAAGTAAAAGCTTTTCCTTAGTGTTCTCAGCACATGATGGTCAAGATTTACTTCTGGTATAGCAAATGCTCAGCTAATACAGAAGTGAAGAGTGTTCATAGTTTGCATTCTATGATGAGGAGGTGCCGGTGTTGGACTGAGGTGGACAAAGTCACATGACACCAGGTTATAGTCGAGAGTGTGTTGCTGGAAAAGCACAGCAGGTCAGGCAGCATCTGAGGAGCAGGAGAATCAATGTTTCGGGCTCGATTCTCCTGCTCCTCAGATGCTGCCTGACCTGCTGTGCTTTTCCAGCAACACACTCTTGACTCTGCTCTCCAGCATCTGCAGACGTCGCTTTCTCCAATTTTTATTTCAACCAGGTTATAGTCCAACAGATTTCACTCTGAAAGCTTGTGATTTCAAATAAACCTGTTGGACTGTAACCTGGTGACATGTGACTTCTGACTTTGGTTACATGTGGCTATTTTTGCGCAGGTGTTTTATTGTAAAAAACCAGTCAGCAGTCTTTCTGAACTGTGGTACGTTTCAGAGAGCAGGTGATTGCAGGCACCCTGGAGTGTTAATGGAAGCGTGGTTGGACTGTGGATAGACAGAGAGACTGTAATGCTTGAATTTTCGGCATTTTTTTATTATCTACTTAAACCTAATAAGGTCTGCAATGTGTAACTTTTAACTTTATTCTGTATTTTTTAAACTGTGCTGTAATTACTGCAATATTTAACTTTTAACTTTGTTCTTTCTTTCTACATTGTTCCTAAGATTCTGTACCTAAGTACTTCAGATGGTACCTTGTGTGGTGACATTATACACTTATCACTGGACTCCTGTACTTTGTACGTGAGTACACGTGACAATAAAATCAAAGCAAATCAATCTTTCCAAAGTAAACATATATCCCATTACATTATGTGAAGAAAATGCAGGGATTTTACCTGGTGTTCCGGTTGCTATTTATTTTATTCCTCAGCCCACACCATGAGCAACAGGTTATCTGCTCTTTGCTGGGGCTTGCTGTGTGCAAATTGACTGTTGCTGCGTTTCCTACACTTGGACAGTCCCTTTGGCTGTACAGTGCTTTGGATGCTCTGACATCGTGGAAATTGTTATTTAAATGTAAGTCCTACTTTCACAAGGAAATCTCAAGAGTTGTCTCTGTGAGAGAATAGTTTTGATTTGATTTGATTTATTTATCAACACATGTTTTGTATCACAATTCAGTGAAAAGTGGTGTAGTGTCTCCACTCTCCGGCACCATTTTAAAGCACTGAAAAACTAAACCAAAACATAAAGGCAGGAAAATAAAGAAACAAAGAAAAAGTGTTCAGCTTTATAGTCCTCCTTGTTAAGTGCTCCATCGCGGGTGAGATGGCCAGACACAAGTCCCCTTCGGCATACCGCTGCTGGGAGAATGCAAGTCGCCCACTCTTCGGCACCACCTCACCTCCACCAACACCCTCACCACCAAGAGTCTATGCTGGACCTCACCAATACAGATGCCTCCAATGTCGCTGGATACTGTACTGACCGAAGCTCAATGCCACTACTGCCATGAGTCTGCTTCAGGCCCACCATGCTGATGACAAAGGGTCAGTGCTGGGCTCATTGCTGTTTATCTATGTCCGTGATTTGGATGAAAATGTGTAAATCGTGATTAGTAAGTTTGTAAATGACGCTAAAATAAGCGAGATTGTGTACTGTGAGGAAGGTTATCAGAAATTGCAGCAGGACCTTGATCAGTTGGGAAAGTGGACGAGAAATGGCAAACGGAGTTTCATGTAGATAAGTGTGGGGTCTTGCATTTTGGAAAGTCAAATCAAGACAGGAGTTTCATGGTGAATAGTAGGAGTGTAGTGGAACAGAGGGACCTTGGAGTTCAGGTGCACGGTTCTCTGAAAGTGGACTCACAGGTAGACAGGGCAGTGAAGAAGGCTTTTGGCCTTCATCAGTCAGGGCAGAAGTTGAGAAGTTATGTTGTAGTTGTACAGGATGTTGGTGAGGCCGCACTTGGAATATTTTGTTCAGTTTTGGTCACCTTGTTATAGGAAGGACGTTATTAAACTGGAAAGAATGTAGAAGGAATTTACAAGGATGTTGCCAGGATTCTAGGGAGAGGTTGGACAAGCTAGGAACCTTTTCTTTAGAGCAGAGGAAACTGAGGGGGATCTTAAAGAAGTGTATAAGATCACGAGAGGCATGGAGAGAGTGAATGCACTCAGTCTTTTTTCTCAGGGTTGGGGAATCACGAACTAGAAGGCATCAGTTTAAGGTTAGAGGGGAAAGAATAAAAGGGAACCTGAGGGGCAACTTTTTTATACAGAGGGTGGTATCCATACGGAACGAGCTGCCAGCGGAAGTGGTGGAGTCAGTACACTAATAACACTTAAAAGGCGTTTGGACAAAGACTCAGATAGGAAAGGATTAAATGGGTTTAGTGTGGATTATCATTTAGATTGGCATGGACCAGTTTGGTAAAAACAATGACTGCAGATGCTGGAAACCAGATTCTGGATTAGTGGTGCTGGAAGAGCACAGCAGTTCAGGCAGCATGGGCTTTTGCCCGAAACGTCGATTTTGCCTGTCCTCGGATTTTGCCTGTCCTCGGATGCTGCCTGAATTGATGGACCAGTTTGGGCCAATGGGCCTGTCTCCATGCTGTAGGACTCTATGACTCTATAAGTGGCCACTTGTGTTTATAGTGGACAAACAGGAAGCTGGAAGAACACAGCAAGCCAGGCAGCATCAGGAGGTGGAGAGATCGACGTTTTGGGTCGTGACCCTTCATCAGGATTTTGACAGCAGTCTTTTCAGATTATGATTTTTAACTTGCTGAAATTGAGTGCAGATTCCTTGGATTCAATAACTCAAGGCATCAGTTTAAGGTTAGAGGGGAAAGAATAAAAGGGAACCTGAGGGGCTACTTTTTTATACAGAGGGTGGTATCCATACGGAACGAGCTGCCAGCGGAAGTAGTGGAGCTCTGGGCTTTGTAATACCTTGTAATGATTTAAACAATAGGCTACTGTATCCAGTCAAGCTTATTAATTTTTGTCATAGTCCCGAAAAGTAAGGTGAATGTTTGCCTCTGAGTCCTGGAGAGTTGAAAGGAGGAGAAAAGAAACAAAGGGGGTGTAAGAGAGGGGAAGAATGAGTAAGAAAGATGGAGAGAGTGATGGAGCAACAGCAATAACGGGGAAAGAAACGTAATAGTTTGGCAGTCTGATGTGATATATGTTCACCTGAATGCCGGCTGAATGAATAATTGGAAAATCCAGAGTAAGGATGAGGCTACTGATGCAACAGCATCACACACTGTGATGTTATCTAGCTGTCTTACATTGCCTTTCTGAGATCTATGCAATAATGTGACTTCAATTTTTCTTCCATTGAAGAGGAAGAAACTTATTCTGATAAACATGCAAGAGTTCACATCAGTGTGTTATCTTTATACGTTTATATAATGCTTTAGTGGATACATAATAGAAACAGATATCACACCATAGAACGTAGGAGCAGAAATAGACCAATCAGTTCATTGAATCTACATTGCCATTCAACGTGATCATGGCTGATCTGATAATCCTTAACTCCAACTTCCGGCCCTTTCCCCATTACCCTAATGCCCCCCCATTGATTAAAAATCTGTTTATCTCAGCTTTGAGTACACGTAATGACCCAGCCCCGACAGCCCTCTGCAGCAAAGAATTCCAGAGTTGCATTGCCCTTTGAGATAAGAGATTCCTCCTCAACTCTGTCTTAGATTGAGCAACCCCTTACTCTGAGATGATGTCCCCTGCTCCTCGACCATCCTACAGGGAGAAATAACCTTTCTACATCTTCTCGGTCAAGTCCTCCTAAGAATTTTATCTTTCAAGGAGGTCACCTCTCATTCTTCTATGACCTGACCAATTGATTGAAGTCCTAATTGATGCCAGGCTAGTAGATAAATTCATGTCCCAAGCTCTGGGCTTTTTTCATGCCCATTGACCTATGTATGTGTGATAAAATATATTTGGATATATGTGGAATACTAATTTATTTGCCTTTGATAATTATATTCAGAGAGTCCTAATTCAGATATGAATGACCTGCTGGAGATTCAGGTTGGATTTGAAGAAAATATTTTTTCACCCAGAGGATGGTGGGAATCTGGAAGCAAGTTTGGGTGAGAAACCTCTCAACATTTAAAAAGTATTTGGATGAGCACTTGAGATATTGTAGCATTCAAGTTCTGAAGAAGTCACTGGACTCAAAACATTAACTCTGTTTCTCTCCATTGATGTTGCCATACCTGCTGAATTTCTTCAGCAACTTCTGTTTTTATTTGCATTCAAGGCTATGGGCTAAATGCTAGAAAGTGGGATTAGTGTAGATAGGTGAGCGCAAACTTAACTGTATGAAAGGCTCTTGATGTATTACTTCGACATGTACTGGGATATAGTGAAAAATATTGTATTGCATGCTAATCAGACAAATTTTACCTTACTTAAGTAGTCATGATTCGGAGATGCCGGTGTTGGACTGGGCTGTACAAAGTTAAAAATCACACAACACCAGGTTATAGTCCAACAGGTTTAATTGGAAGCACATTAGCTTTCGGAGCGACGCTTCTTCATCACCTGATGAAGGAGCGTCGCTCCGAAAGCTAGTGTGCTTCCAATTAAACCTGTTGGACTATAACCTGGTGTTGTGTGATTTTTTACTTAAGTAGAACAGGCTAATAGAACATAATGTAGAATATAGTGTTACAGCTACAGAGAAGGTGCAGAGAAAGATCAACTCTAATATGTTCATAAATCTAACAGTGGGAAAGAAGCTGTTCATGAATCTGTTGAAATTTTGCTATTTTGAAACTTTTGTATCTTCTGCCTGATAGAAGAGGATGGGAAAGAGTATAACAGGGGTGGGAGCAGTCTTTGATGTTGGCTGCTTTCCCGAGGCAGCAGGAAGTGTAGACGGAGTCAGTGGACAGAAGGCTGGTTTTCATGACGGACTGTGCTGTGTTCACCACTCTTTCTGAAATTTCTTGAGCAGAGCAGTTGCCAAACCAGGCTGTGATGCTTGCTATGATGCATCTATAAAAGAGTACTGTATGGTCCTATGACCAGCAAGAGTGTGCTTGCTCAGGGACCTGTTGTATGTGGCTGGATCATCCACTGAGCTGTTGCAGTTGGACATTGTCAGACATAACTTGCTGGTTTTGTTCTGCTTAAATTTGACTGAAATGAATGAGATCGATGTGGAGACTGCGTTCAAACTCAGATTCGATTGATACAAATACATATCTCTGTTCTTGTTGAGATTTGGAAACTTGCTAAGGACATTGGATTGTCATTGAAGTGCCAATCCATGTTCAGCTCTTTACTTTCCATTCTGCCTGGGTAGCTTTCTGCCTTATAGATATCATCAGGATACAAAGAACCTGCATTGCAGTGTAATATTTGTCTTTTTTATTTTGTTTCGTTTTCTCATTCTTTCTGTTTCTCCCCTTGTTGTTGTGCCAATGGTTGCACTTTATTTCCTTTCCTTTTGCTTGTAAAAGAGACAGCTAAGTTGTGGCCAGATCTGTTGTTTGTTCCAAAAAAAATCAGACTGATTTTTGCGTGTGTTTTTTTTTTCTGTTTTCACACTATTCCAGAAGAACACTACATGGAAAGGCCGACTGGCAGCTGCAAATGTATAAGGGAGACAGGGTGCACAGCTTGTTTGAAAAGCAGTTTGAGCTGTATTTTGGTCTAGGATTGCTTCGAAAACTGAAGCTATCCAGGGTGCTTTGCAAAATGCTATTTTTAAATTAGAAACCTCAAGACCTCCCAATTTTCTGAGAGAGAGAAATTGCTCATAATTATTCTTCTGCTAAGATTGCTGTTTCAGTACCAGATAGTCTTGGTCGTTATAAACATTAGCGTTGAACTCTAGTAGATGATAGAGTCATAGAACTGTACAGCATGAAAACAGACCCTTTGGTCCAAATAAATCTAGCCCCATTTGCCAGCATTTGGCTCTATCCCTCTAAAACCCTTCCTATTCACACAGCCATCCAGATGCCTTTTAAATGTTGTAATTGTACCAACCTCCACCACTTCCTCTGGCAACTCATTCCATACACACAGCATCCTCTGCATGAAAAGGTTGCCCCTTCAGGACTCTTTTATATCCTTCCCCTCTCACCCTAAACCTATGCTCTGTAATTTAGGGCTCCACCACCCTGGAGAAAAGACCTTGTCTATTTACCCTATTACGCCTTTCATGATTTTATAAACCTTTATAAGATCATCCCTCAACCTCCAATGCTCCAGGGAAAACAGCCCTCGTCCATTCAGCCTCTCCCTATAGCTCAAATCCTCCAACCCTGGCAACATCCTTAAATGTTTTCTGAACCCTTTCAAGTTTCACAACATCCTTCCTGTAGCAGGGAGACCAGAATTGAATGCAGTATTCCAAAAGTGGTCTAACCAATGTCCTGTAGCCACAACATGATCTCACAACTCCTATACTCAATACACAGTAGTGATTAAGAAAATGATTTTTCGCGAATGCCTTGCTGTGCCTATTAATAACTACTTGCTGTCATCATGATGTAATGTGGTTACCTATATGTTAGCCCATGTACTAGCATATGTTAGTAATATATATTGAGACAGATATCTATAAGTTTATTAATAATTAATTATGTATACTAACTTGACATCTCAGAGTTGTCTGTAGATTTCTTTCTCAATCTATTCAGATATGTTATGACACACCACTGGAGTAGGTAGGATATGAATATGAGCATCCTGGCTCAGAGGTAGAGACACTACAACTGCACCACCAGAGTTCTCAGACATGCATCTAATACGGTTCTATGCTTGCTTATCTGCAGTTGATGAACTGACTGAACGACTGATTGACTGACTGAATAGTCAGGGTGGTGAGAATCGAGAATGCACTGTCTGGGATGGTGCACTCACAACCTTTTAATAATTACTCAGTGGGCACTTTTAGGGTGATTAGATTAGATTAGATTAGATTACTTATAGTGTGGAAACAGGCCCTTTGGCCCAACAAGTTCACACCGACCCGCCGAAGCGCAACCCACCATTTCCCTACATTTACCCCTTTACCTAACACTACGGGCAATTTAGCATGGCCAATTCACCTGACCTGCACATTTTTGGACTGTGGGAGGAAACCGGAGCACCCGGAGGAAACCCATGCAGACACGGGGAGAATGTGCAAACTCCACACAGACATTCGCCTGAGGCGGGAATTGAACCTGGGTCTCTGGTGCTGTGAGGCAGCAGTGCTAACCACTGTGCCACCGTGCCGCCCAAAGGGGAAAGGGGAGAGGGGAAAGATACAAAAGAGACCTAAGGGGCAACTTTTTCACGCAGAGGGTGGTACGTGTATGGAATGAGCTGCTAGAGGATGTGGTGGAGGCTGGTACAATTGCAACATTTAAGAGGCATTTGGATGGGAATAGGAATAGGAAGGGTTTGGAGGGATATGGCCCGGGTGCTGGCAGGTGGGAGTAGATTGGGTTGGGATATCTGGTTGGCATGGATGGGTTGGACCTAAGGGTCTGTTTCCATGGTGTACATCTCTATGACTCTATGATTATGGGCTAAGTGCTTGAAAGTTGGATTACAGTAGCTTTTGCCAGTGCAGATTCAATGTCCTCTCTCCTGTATGATTCTATGATGAACAGAAATGAAGATGGAGTCCTTTTAAACTAAACGTCACATGTCAGGCTGTCAGATAGCTGTCTTAAAGCAAAAGTAACTTCCTGAGATCTCTGTCATCTGCACAACAACACTTCTTCCGTAGACGGCTAAGGAAATTCAGCATGTCCATAAGGACACTCACCAACTTTTATGGATGCATCATAGGTAGCATTCTATCTGGATGTATCACAGCTTGGTACAGTGACTGCTTTGCCCAGGAGCATAAGAAGCTACAGAGAGTTGTGATGAGAGCCCAGACTGTCACGCAAACCAGTCTCCCATCCATTGACTCCCTCTACACTTCCCACTGCCTTGGGAAAGGCAGCCAACGTCATCAGAGACCCCTCCCACCCCGGTTACAATCTCTTCCAACCTCTTTCATCAGGTAGAACACACAAAAACTTAAACAAATGTACCAATGGTTCAAGAACAGCTTCTTCCCCGCTGTTATTACACTTCTGAATGGACCTCTCACATTTTAAATCTAATGTTGATCTTGCTATTTGTGCACCTTCTTTGCAGCCGGAACACACTATTCTTCGCTCTGTTCAATCACCCAGTGATCTGCCTGTACTGCACACTATGCAAAATATTTCACTGTACCTAGGTACATATGACAGTAATAAATCAAATCGAATCAAATAATATCACACAGTCTGCAGCCGATGAGGGGCTATGGGCCTTTCCACAAGATTTGCTCTTGCTCTTCAGTCTTGAAGCAATGTTGGCTGCTTCACTTCAAAGTTGGGAGTATGGGGCTGGTAAAGCATAGCAGGTCAGGCAGTATCCGAGGAGCAGGGGAATTGGCGTTTCTTAGAACTTAGAATCCCTACAGTGTGGAAACAGGCCCTTCCCCAGCCCAACAAGTCCACACCTACCCTCCGAAGAGTAACCCGCCCAGACTCATTTCCTTACCCTAATTATTCTGTATTTACTCCTGACTAATGCACCTAATCTACATATCCCTGAACACTACGGGCAATTTAGCATGGCCAATTCACCTAACCTGCACATCTTTGGACTATGGGAGGAAACTGGAGCACCAGGAAGAAATCCACACAGGCACGGGGAGAATGTGCAAACTCCACACAGGCAGTCACCCGAGGTTGGAATCAAGCCTGGGTCCCTGGCGCTGTGAGGCAGCAGTGCCAACACTGTGCCACCCCTTTTTCTCTAAAGTATTCGTTAAGGACTTCGCTCACTTCCTCCAGCTGCACGCATCAATTCCCCCCTTAACAAAGCCTTCGGCCCAACAAGCCTACTGCATCTGGTATTCCCATGCACTCTCCATCCAAGTACTAACCAGGCCTGAGACTGTTTACATTCTGAGAGCTGGGCGGCACGGTGGCACAGTGGTTAGCACTGCTGCCTCAGTGCCAGAGACCCAGGTTCAATTCCCGCGTCAGGCGAATGTCTGTGTGGAGTTTGCACATTCTCCCCGTGTCTGCGTGGGTTTCCTCCGGGTGGTCCGGTTTCCTCCCACAGTCCAAAAATGTGCAGGTTAGGTGAATTGACCATGCTAAATTGCCCGTAGTGTTAGGTGAAGGGGTAAATGTCGGGGACTGGGTCTGCGTGGGTTGCGCTTCGGCGGGTCGGTGTGGACTTGTTGGGCCGAAGGGCCTGTTTCCACACTGTAAGTAATCTAATCTAATCAAGATCGGGCAATTTCAGACTACTATAGCCATAGGGCATACATTTCAGGCATAAGCCCCTCATCACAAATGAAGGGGTGGCCCAAGGGGGCTGAGAGATAAATGGGAGGGGGGTGGGACTGG
>NC_057741.1:36579101-36601833 GCF_004010195.1 Chiloscyllium plagiosum
GGGGGGAGGAACTGGGAATGCGATAGGTGAATGAAAGTGGGGGTAATGGTGATAGGTTGGAGGGGAAGGTGGAGCAGATAGATGGGAATGGTGATGGGCAGGTCAAGAGGGCAGTGTCGAGTGGAAGGTTGGATCTGGGTAAATGTGGGGAAGCAGAAATGAGGAAACTGGTGAACTCCACATTGATCCTGTGTGGTTGCAGGGTCCCAAGGTGGGATATGAAGCGTTCTTTCTCCAGGTCTCTGGTGGTCAGGGTTTGGCGAAGGAGGAGGCCCAGGACCAGCATGGGAGGGGGAGTTGAAGTGTTTAGCCACAGGGCCACATACACATGGGCTGAAGTGGGACTGGTCACCATGATAGATGTCCCAGTGCACATACCTTCTCAGCTGTTGAGGTCAAAGCTGGTCATGCTCAAATAGCCTTTAAGGTGCCTTTAAGGAAAGAGAGAAAGGAGAACACTGATAGACAGTGAGACTGATACAGTATCACGATACTCGGTGCACATTTGACAGAAAGGATCAGGTTAAATTGGTGGCAGGGGCAGAATTTCCATAGAGACCTGGCAATGTAATGCAAAAATATAACGTTTTCTACTCAGCTTGTGGTGAAGTAGCAGGACTGACAAGAAGGGACTGAGGGAGAAAATTAATGAGGGATGTTATGAATCTGACAATGTACCTGAACAAAAGGTTCAAGCCTTTTCCTGGTCTGTCAGTTTCCTTTCCCAAGGTGCACTATCAAATCCGTGACATTTATCACTACCGTCTCTGCCTTGCTGACCTCTTGTCAGATATCTATTATTTCCCCGCTGCCTGGCTATATCTGATCAGAAAGTTTGTGTTTTGAGTTAGACTCAAGTCTCCATGGAAATTTTCCTGGCTGCCAATTTCAATGTGACTCATTCTGTCACCAAATACAGCAATATTGTATCACTGGTTTCTCCAACTGAGTAAATAGTTTTCTTTACTTTATTTTGTTTCACCATCAATCTTCATCATCTTCACTCACACACTCTCATTGTTTTATTTTATCTTGACGTTTAAAATTTCTTCTGACCTGACCACCTCAGTCTGGGATTCTTCCATCTATGTGTTCTGCCAAGTACAACATAAACTAATGATTTCCTTTGTTCTTCACTGCTTACAACTGTGCATTGTCCATGTTAATAAACCTTTACCTCCTGACCCTGTTTCCATGGTAAAACTGCAATGACAATAGTTCTATAATAACCGTGCAGAAAACTATGCAGGTACAGTAGATAATAAGGAACCTAAATGGTGTTTTAGTATTTATTGATAAAGTAATAGAGTATTGAAGTAGGGAAGTGTTGCTACAACTGTACAAGACATTAGCAAGATTGCATTGAGAATACTGCAAACAGTTTTGATCCCCTTACTTGAAGGAGAAGGTCAGAAGCCACATGATGCAGGTTATAGTCCAACGGGTTTATCAGAACCATGGCTCAGGGATGGACAGGACTGGCAGCTTAATGTTCCAGGATACAAATGCTACAGGAAGGACAGAAAAGGAGACTAGAGAGGAGGGGGAGTGGCGTTTTTGATAAGGGATAGCGTTACAGCTGTACTTAGGGAGGATATTCCCAGAAATACATCCAGGGAGTAATTTGGGTGGAACTGAGAAATAAGAAAGGGATGATCATGTTATTGGGATTGTTTTATAGGCCCCCTAACAGCCAGAGGGAAATTGAGAAAGAAATTTGTAAGGAGATTTCAGTTATCTGTAAGAATAATAGGATGATTATGGTAGTGGATTTAAACTTTCTAAACATAGACTGGAACTACCATAGTGTTAAGGGTTTAATTGGAGAGGAATTTGCTAAGTGTGTACAAGAAACGTTTCTGATTCAGTATGTGGATGTATCTACTAGATAAGGTGCAAAACTTGACCTACTTTTGGGAAATAAGGCAGGGCAGGTGACTGAGGTATCAGTGGGAGAGCACTTTGGGGACAGCGACCATAATTCTATTAGTTTTAAAAAAGTGATGGAAAAGATCAGATTCCCTACAGTCTGGAAACAGGCCCTTCGGCCCAACAAGTCCACACAAACCCTCTGAAGAGTAACCCACACAGACCCATTCACCTACTCCCTACTAATGCACCTATCACGATAGGCAATTTAGTATGGCCAATTCACGTGACCCACATATCTTTGGGCTGTGGGAGGAAGCCCCCACAGACACAGGGAGAATGTGTAAACTCCACACTGACAATCACCCAAGGCTGGACTCGAACCTGGGTCCCTGGCACTGTGAGGCAGCATTGCTAACCACTGAGCCACTGTGCTGCCCTACATACTATAAATGATAGGCCACTGTTGGAATATTGCTTGCAATTCTGGTCTCCTTTCTATCGGAAAGATATTGTGAAACTCGAAAGGATTCAGAAAAGATTTACAAGGATGTTGCCAGGGTTGGAGGATCTGAGCTACAGGGAGACGTTGAATAGTCTAGGGCTGTTTTCCTTGGAGCGTCGGAGGCTGAGAGGTGACCTTTTAGCTGTTTATAAAATCATGAGGAGCATGGATAGGATAAATAGACAAGGTCTTTTCCCTGGGATGGGGCAATCCAGAACTAGTGGGTATATGTTTAGGGTGAGAGGGGAAAGATATAAAAGAAACCTAAGGGGCAACGGTTTCACTCAAGAGGGTGGTGCGTGTATGGAATGAGCTGCCAGAGGAAGTGGTGGAGGCTGGTACAATTGCAACACTTAAAAGGTATCTGGATGGGTATATGAATAGGAAGGGTTTAGAGCGATGTGGGCCAGGTGCTGGCAGGTGGGACTAGATTGGGTTGGGATATCTGGTCGGCATGGACAGGTTGGACCAAAGGGTCTGTTTCCATGACTCTAAGCTTTCAGAATGTCGCTTCTTCATCAGGTGAAGTCACTTCACCTCCACATCTTGAAGAAAGATGTAACTGCATTGGAAACAGTTCAGGAAAGGTTCATTAGATTAATTCCAAAAATGAAAGGCTTATGAGGAGTGAGCAAGCAGTTTAGGTCTATCCTCCTTAGAGTTTGGAAGAAGGAGCGGAGATCTAATTGCAGCATATAAGATGCTAAAAGGGACAGACGAAACAGCGATAGAGCAGATATTCCCCTTTGTGAGGCAACCTCAAACAAGAGCTCATAGTTTAGGGTGTAGGTTTGCTCGCTGAGCTGTAGGTTTGATATCCAGACGTTTCATTACCTGGCTAGGTAGCATCATCAGTGGCGACCTCCAAGTGAAGCGAAGCTGTTGTCTCCTGCTTTCTATTTATACCTTTCTCCTGGATGGGGTTCCTGCTCATAGAGCTCATGGTTTTAGGATAAGAGGTAGCAGATTTAGAACAGAGATGAAGGGGAATGGCTTCTCTCAAAGGGTCATGAATGGGAGGAATTCACGACCCTCGTGTGCAGTGGATGCTGGGACACCGAATAAAGTTAAGGAGGAGGTAGATAGACAGGTTTAGCATCAGTAATGGGTTGAGTGGTGATGGACAGCAGGCAGGAAAGGGGATTTAAGACCAAGATGAGATCAGCCACGATCGTATTGAATGGCAGAACAGGCCCAAAAGGCTGAATGGCCTCCTCCTGCTCCTGATTCTTATGTTAATGGGACAATAACAGAATAGAACATACAAGAAATGCCCGCGGATCTGGTGCCGTCTGTATACAGAGAATCAGAGTTTTTGAGCTGCGTTTTCACAACTGAAGTTGGAACATCCAGTCAGGAAAATTTCCTGATTTAAGCAGACCCATCCCTGTGTAAATGCCTCCTCTCTCAATCTTCGGTCTGAATGCTGTAGAGGCCAGACCTGAATCCTGCACAAAGAGTTTGAATGCTGCCACAGAGCGAGGATGGGGTGGCTGGTTAGAAGGTCTGCTTGGATTCTTTCGGTCTTCAGCCAAGTTGTTTGAGGCTTTCCAACCCTCCCTCCACACATCCATTCCCCCTCCCCACATTCACATCTATCCCCAAAGTAATAACCACAAGAATGTTTATTTGAGTGCAAGTGTGAAATGTACGAAACTCTGCTAGCAAAACCAAGAATGGCACTGTCTTTTTGACATTCTTATAAGTTTCTAATAACAACATTGATTCAAAGCAGATTTCTGAAGATGTATCTTTCTCATGACCATTTCAAGACTGACATTATTATTCTGCAACTGACCGATTCTGTAAGCACTGCACATTTCTTGAGAGGGGCATGAAGGATCTAGGGGATGTGTGAAGATTGGAGAGAGTGGACGGAACATAAGAAAGGTCTTTAAGATGTATCTTTGCAAAGAGTTCCTTCATTCAGACCACAGTTCATGATTCTTTACCAGGATGTTGCCTGGTATCGAGGGAAGGTCTTATGTGTTAAGGCTGAGAGACATGAGGCTGTTTTCATTAAAGAGAAGGTTGAGAGGTGACTTAATTGAGACATACAAGATAATCAGAGGGTTAGTAGGTTGGACAGTGAGAGCCTTTTTCCTCAGATGGTGATGGCTAGCACAAGGGGGTATAGCTTTACTACAGGACAGATGTCAGAAGTAGTTTCTTTACTCAGAGTGGTAGGGGCATGGAACCCACTGCCTACAACAGTAGTAAACTCGCCACGTTAAGGGCATTTAAATAGTCATCTGATAAACATATGAATGAAAATGGAATAGTGTAGGTTAGATCAGCTTCAGAGTGGTTTCACAGGTCAGTGCAACATTGAGGGCTGAAGGACCTGTACTGACTGCACTGTAATGTTCAATGTTCAAATCTTCAAGAGTTAGCTAAAAGCCACAAAAAATTACAGGTACGTATCAGACGCTTCCTACCACCCCACCCCCCTCCTAAACACTGACACGCACACACGCCCAGGTCATGAGCAAGTGCAGGACCCTTGTTCCATGCTGGTTTTAAAAAAAAAAGTCAGTGTTGGAATTGGATGTGGGAATCGTGTAATTGGGATCTGTTTGCGGTTTTCTAACCTCTTCAGAGTTGGCCTGACCCTGGGAACATATGGCCCAACACATCAGTCTGATAGGCGAAAGTGGGTACTGCAGATGCTGGAGATTAGTGTCAAGATTAGAGTGGTGCTGGAAAAGCACAGCAGGTCAGGCAGCATCCGAGGAGCAGGAAAATCGATGCTTTGGGCCATTCCTGATGAAGGGCTCTGGCCTGAAGCTTTGATATTCCTGCATCTCAGATGCTGCCTGACCTGCTGTGCTTTTCCAGCAGCACTCTAATCTTGACATCAGTCTGATGTCCTCCTTTCACATCATCTCGCAGCGCTAGCAGCCTTCACTCCAACAGCTGCAATGTTTCGCAGTTCCGTGGTAAGCATTTTCGGCAAACCAGGCTGGGGAAGAGAGGCTTTATATCATTATGCTGTACACTTGGAAACAAAACAGAACTAGACAATGTAATTCCTCTCTAAAGACAGTACTTCTTTGTTTAGGTGACCATGTTATTGTGTAGCCTAACAAAGCAGCACAGTGTATTTACATGCAGCCACAGTGAGACAATGAACACTTTGCCACAAACATAAACGATTATACAAAACAGTGTATTTCTACCAATGCATTTGCACCTCACATGGGGAGATGGAGAGAACAGAATTAATACCAACACAATCAATCAAAGCAGGCATAACTGTCAATGGAAAACTAAGCAGAAAAAGATTGTGGCTTGAAATTTAAGAAGTTTAGAAAAGAGACTCTCACTCTTTTATAACACCTTCAGCAACCTCAGGACATCGCTGAGTACCTTATTGCTGACTGCACATTCCACACGTAAATAAAGGATAAAGAATTACCTCGGAAAGTGATGATAATGTAGGGAATGCAATAGCCATTTTGTGTAACGCAATCTCCCGTGGACAGCCATTAATATAAATGAGATTACCTTTTATTTTAGGTGTTGGATGGTGGGAGATATTTGCAGTGACAGTGGGGAGTGTTGGATGGTGGTAGATATTTGCAGTGAAAGTGGGGAGTGTTGAATCTTTCACATTCTCCCCAGGTGGACCCTCAGCTTAACATCTCAAACTGAAACCTGGCATCTCTGACAAGGCAGCACTCTTTCAGTAATACAAATAGAAATCGCTAGAGAAGCTCAGCGTTTGGCACAGTTTGTGAGCGAAAGCAGAGTCAATGTTTCGAGTTTGCTATGACTCTTCAGAACTATTCTGCACAATGCTGTGAAGAAGGATGATTGAACTCAATGTTAACCCTGTTTCGCTCTCCACAGATGCTGCCAGACCTGATGAGTTTCACCAGCAATTTCTGTATTTGTTTCAAAGTCCAGTGTCCACAGTTCTTTGTTTTATTTTACTGTTCTTCAGTACTGTGTGGGAGCATCTGCCTAGATTTTTCTGCTCAGATCCCTGGGACCTGTAAGCCCAGAACTTTCTAACTCAGTGAACTTTATAAAACGGACTACACCCCACACTGGAACGGCACTAATATGCATACTTGGAGCTCCCGCTGTACTGCTGGTGAAACAGCATGAGGGAAGCATGAAGCATTTCGGAAGATTCTGCAGATGTAAGTATCTGACATTGTTCTTCTCAACTCTGTAGGATTTGAAAAGCCAATACCTCACTTGTATGAGTTCTGGAAGTTTAAAACAGTACTTGGTTCTGAACACGCATTTAGATTATCAGGTGTGGAGGAACAGACTGTAACTTTGCATAAGTAAATAATTCAAAACTATTGCCGATGTATTTTATGAGCTGTTAACTGAGTTAGACGGAAATGCTATATTTAAGGTTTGACTTACAGTTCACATTTGAAGCTGAGATACTGAAATACCCCCTAGGAGGAGCGAAGGAACTAATCTTCACCTGAGATATTTAAATGAGTCTCATCTGCTGCATGGTAACCAAGTGGAAATGGTATTTATCACAAACAATAAAGAGTATTTCTGGTCAATAGGTCTCTGTGAGCAGGTGGTGATGTCAGGATAATGCCAATAGACTGGTGATCCAGAGCCTGAGGGTGATGTTCTTTCGGGTGGCATGATGGCTATCGCACAGCACCAGGGATGCGATTTTGATTCCACCTTCGGGTGGCTGTCTGTTTGGAGTTTGCACATTCTCCCCATGTCTGCATGGGTTTCATCTAGTTTCCTCCCATAGTCCAAAGATGGGCAGGTTAGGTGGATTGGCCATGCTAAATTGCCCATAGTGTTCAGGAATGTGTAGGCTATGTGGATTAGCCATGGGAAATGCAGGGATACAGGGATAAGGTGGGAGGATGGGTCTGGGTGGGAGGGTCAGTATGGACTGGTTGGGCAAAACGGCCTGCTTCCACCCTGTAGGGATTCTGTGTTCTGAGGAATGAGAGTTTGAATCCCACCCTGGCAGATGGGTGAAATCTGAACTCCATTTCAAATAAAAACTGGAATAAAATGTCAGTCGAACAATGACCATATAACCATTATCAGCTGTTGTAAAGACCCATCTGGTTCACTAGGGAAGGGTAAAGATGGCAACCGCACCCCGCCCAGATTACATATGCCTCCAGACCCACAGCAATGTGGTCATCTCTGAGCTGCTCTGTGGGCAATTGGGGATAAGCAAGAGGTGCCGACCTCGCCAATGACGCCCACACCCTGTAAACAAATAAAAATAACCTGACTACCCTATTCTTGATGAAACCCAGAGAGTGACAGTAACATATCAGCCTTGCCAACCACCCAGGAATGAATTCCTTCCAGCTATCCATTTTTACAAGGTTAGCATAAAGTAAGAGTACACCCTCAGCTCCTAAGGATTGGCCAGTGGACAGTTCAGCCAGGTGTGAAAGAATCATTGACTGTACCAATATTTCGCAGCAATTGGTACAACCAGCATTGAAACGCAAAAGAAAAACATGTTAACCAGTCAATGCAAAAGATTATTTTTCACTGTAGATGCACAATCTTAGCTAAATTGGCCACCTTCTCTAGTCAATAAAATGTACTGAGACAAATTAGGTTAATGGGCGATATCTCCGTCAGTCTTTAAGAAAACTTTCCCTGCCCAATTAACATCGTGCGTTAGTTAATTAAGAATGTGTACAAATTAAACAAGACAAATACCTAATCACTTCATTCTGACTGCAAATACTTCTCTCTGGTTGTGTATGGGATATTTTTTAAAGACATATTCTATGATTGAGATTTTGATTTACCGTTGCTCATATTTAACATTGAAATAATTGTTTGTGAATTGATTGCACTGGATCAGTCACCCATCATACAAGATGCGAATAGCACATGTTATAAGATGTGAGCAAGTGTGGCGTTTAGAGCAAGGAATCAACATGCATGGAATGTAAAAACCACAATTCAATGATGTTTCAGGTCCTACACCAACAGAAATGTCATACATACTGAATATTAGGATGTATAATTGGAGTGAATGCCCCTTGTTAATTATGAGTTAATCTAATGTGTAAAAAGAAAGACATGGCTTATGTCGATAAAATGTGGAGCTGTAAAGGCGCAGCAGGTCAGGCAGCATTGGAGGAGCAGGAAAGTCAGTGTTTTGCATCAGGACCCTTCATCCAGCTCCACTTTTTATCAACTCTGATTTCCAGCATCAGCAGTCCTTACTGTCTCCAAGGCATGCTCTATGTTTTCAATTACTTCAGTTCTCTCCCCATGCACAATATTGAAAGATGGTAAACATATTCCCTTTATTTTAAACAAATTGCTGTCCCTTTTGTGACAGGGATATTCAGCCAGGTTCTGTTTTAATACACAATTCCTCTGTGTCCTTCTGCTTTGAGGTTTCCCTTCATTAGCTGGAAGGGCAGAAAGTCAGAAATTGCTGGAAAAGGTCTGGCATCAGTATCAGTAGAGAGAAATCAGGTCGAGTACCCTTCTTCAGAACTGCTGAGCTTTTCCAGCAATTTCTATTTAAAAGCATCCACCATTCTTTCAGTTTTTAATTCGGGCAGAAATTCAGTCTGTTCAGAGGATTTCTCAGTCATTCTGCATCTGAAGTCTGATTCATGTGGTGAAATAACTCATAGAATCCCTACACTGTGGAATCAGGCCATTTAGCCCGTCAATTCCACACTGCCCCTCCAGAGGGCATCCTACCCTATCTCTGTAACCCTGCATATCCCCAGGCTAATCCATCTGGCATGTGCATCGCAGGACACTATGGGCAATTTAGCATGGCCAATCCATCCTAACCTGGAGCCTAGGCTTTTCAGATCAGCCGTGATCTCATTGAATGGTCATGCAGACTCAGTGGGCTGAATGGTCAGCTTTTTCTCCTGCATCTAATGGGTTCCCTTACACCCATCGAAGAGGGCATAAATGCCTGGGTTTAACATCTGATCCAAGTGACTGCGGACTGGAAGAGTGCAGTACTGATTCGGAGTATTGGAGTGTTGCTGTACTGCTGTATTGGAGTGCCAACATGCATGATCAACTCAATTATCCAGAATGGCCTTGATCCCATGACCTTTACATTCACCAATGAGAGTGCTATCCAGCTGACACCCAAACAACAAAAACAATAAGATGAAAAATAATACTGTTGTCTGCTGATATTGCAAGTGTGTGTGTAAAATGTCTTGCCAATCTCCATTTTACAGAGAGCAGTGACTGGAGTAGAGTTGGTTCCTTGTGATTATGCAAATTCCCATCAACTCTGGAATCATTATAATCAAACAGACAATTCTTGCTTGATAAGCTGAGGAGGTGTCTAGTCATTAAAATCTCTTGCCAAGAAAAGCACCCAGAGATAAAATGAGCAACATTACCACGAAAGACTTTTTTTTTCATTTCTATGCTCTTTGGACCTTTGATAAAAGTCTGAGAATATTGTACATTTATTGTGGAGAAACAAAAGCTGAAATACTGTTGAGTTTTGTGATTAAATAAAAGTGCACAAATAGCGTCACAATGTACGTGTTAACCCAATACAGTAACAAGCTTTCCTACTTCAATCACCACTAAGCTATTCAATATGGGTAAGCTAGTTTAGTGGTCTATCATTTATAGAATGATAAGTGCTATGAACGTGAGTTCAAATTCATTGTAGCACTCAAAGTTTAGAAAAAAAAACGCATATTCTGTAAAAATGACTGAGAAGCTGTCAGATTATCATGGAAACCCAACAATTTCCCTAACATTGGGCTACATTAGAAAAGTTGACAACAATTTATAGCTGTAAGCTCCCCTGGCTTTTGTTATGATAATATATTTTATAGCATTATTATGTTTTGTACTACTTAGTTTTAATCTATGTTTAAAGATAGTGCCATGTAACTGTTCTGAATTCTGCCTAACAATAAACCTGGCTCAGTCAAGGAACAAACAAAACAGAAAATACTGGAGAAACTGTACTCTGGAGAGATGTACTCTGCAGAATTAAGTTCAGAAGGAGGGTCAGTGGATTCGAAGTGTTAACTCTGTTTTAAGCCCATAGGTTCTGCCTGTCCTGCTGAGTTTCTCCACTCAAAAATGTGTTGCTGGGAAAGCGCAGCAGGTCAGGCAGCATCCAAGGAGCAGGAGAGTCGACGTTTCGGGCATATGCCCAAAACGTCAATTCTCCAGCTCCTTGGCTGCTGCCTGACCTGCTGCGCTTTTCCAGCAACACATTTTTGAGCTCTGATTCTCCAGCATCTGCAGTCCTCACTTTCTCCTGCTGAATTTCTCTACCAATCTCACCTCATAACTAAAACCATCCAGATCAGACAACATCCTGGTAAACCTTCTCTCCACCCTGCCCAAAACATCCATGCTCTGGTAGTGTGAACTGTTTCTGTTTGTTTCAGATTGCCAGCACCTGCAGTTCTTTGTTTTATTACACTGGCTTAATCAAGGGACTTATTGAGCAAATTCCACACCTGAGAAGAAAGGGCAAGAACATCTGTGCTTACAATAAATCAAATTGTTGTCTCCAAGCTTTTGGGACAGGTCAGCAAAGAGAAGAAGGGAAACAGAGAGTAGTTAGCGTGGCCAGCAGAAAGATATATATAATTTCAGTTACATCACACTGTAAACATTTGCTATAAATTCTGTGTCTTACAATCTTATACTGTACAACCACCTGATGAAGGAGCAGTGCTCCAAAAGCTAGTGCTTCCAATTAAACCTGTTGGACTATAACCTGGTGTTGTGTGATTTTTAACAGAGGGAGAGGAAGTGACAGGTTGTTTGTGAGTCACCACAGAAGGAGCAGGATAAAAATGATCTCCACTGGAGGGGATGCTTTCCATTGCTATCCATTGAGGAAGGGAGAAGGATAATCAGAAAATGACTTTCAGAAACACTCTTAAAAACTGAAGGAAATGTTTGGTGATCATTACTCAAAGTTATTACTTGGTGAAGTTGGAAATCGTGAACTCTGTGAAAACTGGAGTGACTGTAAGGGCTGTAGTTATGTGGACAGTGTGACATGTGAGAAGCATAAAAGAAGAATTTTCCTTTAGTATTTCCCCCCCCCCCCCACCACCACCACCACTGTACTCCAGTAAGCTTGATTTTGAACTCCCCTCTGAATTGACCTTGAAATCTATTCTGGTGAAAGATCACTCACAATTTACGGAGAAGACACAGCAGCACTTTCTCAGGGGCAACCGGGGATCAACAATGTGGCCTTAAATCCAAAAGAATTATCCCACCGCCCCATCAACTAAAATGTATCACAGGTGGATAAAGTTGTCAAGAAAGCATATGCTTGCCTTCCTCGGCTGGGGCATTGAACATAAAAGTTATGTTAGAGCTGTACAAAACTTTAGTTAGGCCACATTTGGAAATTTGCGTGCAGTTCACGCTACCAGAAGAACATGGATGTTTTGGGCAGGGTGGAGAGAAGGTTTACCAGGATGTTGTCTGGTCTGGAGGGTTTTAGTTATGAGGTGAGGTTGGATAATCTCGGATTGTTTGCACTAGAAAGATGGAGGCTGGGGGGCGACCATAGTGAGGTCTACAAAATTATGACAGGCATAGATAAGGTGGATAGTCAGAGGCTTTTTCGGAGAGGGAATAGGTCAACTTGAAGAAGATACAGGTTCAAGGTGAGATTCACACGGGACTAAGCAACACCTCCATTCCGGTTAGATTCACACATGTATTGGGACATAATTTTTAACCGTTTCACCACAAGAGGGAATAGGTCAACTTGAAGAAGATACAGGTTCAAGGTGAGAGGGGAACAGTTTAGGGGAGAAGTGTGGGGGACATTTTTCTCTCAGCGGGTAGTGTCTGGAATGTACTGCCAGTGGAGGTGGTTGACGCAGGCACATTAGCAACATTTAAAGTGTATCTTGATAGGCACATGAAGGGGAGGCGAACGGAGGGATTGAATCTGTGTATGGGCATTTGGTAGCTGATCTAAATAGGCATTAGAGTCAGTTCAGCCTTGGTGGGCCAAAGGGCCTGTTCCTGTGCTGTATTGAATTGTATTGTATCAAGTTATTGTCTTACTTTCAACAATTGATGGCCATTCTTTTCCTTACCAATTTATTGATGAAATTCCATTATCAATTATTAATGTTGGAATAAATTAAAAGCAATAATTGGGAAATGTTTTTATGATCACCATTAACTTTCAATTTGCATCATCAGCCCTTCAGGACGGCGGAACCATCCCTCATGTTTCTTCATAAGGATTTTCCCAGCAATTTTATGACCAGTTTTGTTTGCTCATCCGTGTTTGATCCTGATTTCTAACGCAAGCTGATTGTTACACATTCTTCTCTTGTAATCAGACTATAGTTATTTATCCACAAACTGATCACCTTAGTCATTTAAATGAGCAAAAAATAAGACTTGAACATTTTGGCCTTTATGTAAGTCTTTTTAGTGAGTATTTGTACATTAAAATCAAATTGAATTGTATTTTTGAGAACATTTAAAAGGAGACAGGGAGGTACTGTCTTTAATATAGAGGTTTAATGAATCTTACAATCCACTGAATGTAGTGGAGTGCACATCAACAATTTCCACAGTGTTCAGCATCCTAAACCACCTAAAGCAACTGCAGGAATTCAGTTTTCCTTCTGAGCATTCTGGGCTTTGATCTGTAAGAAACTGAGGTTGGCTTTGACATTAAATCAGTGAAAAATTACAAATGGTTAATAATCAGGGGTCAATTTTTACATGGAGTTGAATGTTTTACACCTACACTAAGTGAAGGCACCATAGTTCCAGAAAGCCATAGCGTACTCTCATTAGAGAGAGAGAAAGAGAACTGGTCGTGGTTTTACTTGAGGGTCAGCACATCTCAGGCGAGGGGGGAGGATGGGAAGGAGAGTCCTTCATGATAACCTCAGCTGGTGCAGGAATGGGACCCACTCTCTGGGAGTTAGTTAGCTCAGTTGGCTGGATAGCTAGTTTGCGATGCAGAGTTATTACAGGTATATACGGTAAATGTCAGACATGTGTGTGACCCCCACATTCCAAGAAAAGATAAAAGGATTTCCTTTTTATTCGTTGATGGATTTTCTATGCTGAGGGTGCTTTATCTAATAGCTTTGACGACGTGCGTGATTTTCTTGGTGACCTGTCGAGGTGTTCATAGATCTTACTCATGTGATTTCAGGCATCTCACCCAAGTACACCGCTTTTGCTGTAACCCTGAGAAAGGGAGACAATGAGTTTGTTTCACTAACCTTTATCTGTCAGGGCAAAAGTTACTGTTCGCTTTGCTCAACAAATGAGTAATTAGAGCTTGGGCTGATAGCTGTGTACAAGTGATTGCTGCTCATTAGTGCTATCAATCATTTGCTGTCCCGACTGAACAGCAGGTCATGGGCTGAACATTGACTATTTCCATCACACCCTCTGCCAGAGCAACCACTAATTCACAGGCAATGATTAGTCAAGTATTTAGGGGCAGAGATTTAATTGCAGCGAGGAATGAAATGTCCTCATTCACTAAAGTTAGGAATACAATATTGTCATTGGGTAACATCGACAGACTTTACAAGCACTTTGAACAAATATTACATTTTTTTAAAGAAGACTTTTAATGACTTAAAGGTGTAACTAATTACCAAAATACAGAATGCCAAAGGACCTAGGTATTCTTATTTAACCTGAAATTTTGTTCACAAAATGTACAGCACAAAAAACAAGCCATTCAGCCCAACTGGTCCATCGGTGTTAATGCTGCCCACCAGCCTTGTCTCCTGACTCTCCGCCTCATTTATCAGATTGTCCTTCTATCCCTTTCTCTTTTTCCCATACAACCATAAGACATAGCAGCAGAAGTAGGCCGTTCAATGTGATTATGAATCCTCAACACCACTTTGCTGCATTTTCCCCATAATTGCTCGATTCCTTGATTGATTAAAAATCTATTTCAATCTTGACTGTATTTAATGAACCAGCCTCAGTTTGGACTTCCAAGGATTCTCTCCTCCTTGAAAGAAGAAATTCCTCCTCATATCTTGCTTTAATGTGTGACCCCTCTTTCTGTGATTACACCCTCTGGTCTGAGGCTCTGTCACAAAGGGAAACTACCTTTTCAAATCTACCCTGTTATTGCTGCTGGTAATGTGTCCCTGTTCATCCAATCTGTCAGATGCAGTGCTCTGAAAGCTTGTGATTTCAAATAAACCTGATGGACTATAACCTGGTGTCATGTGACTTCTGTCTTTATTCACCCCAGTGCAGCATCGGCACCTCCACTTCATAGAATCCAATCTATGAACATTCTTCACTTCTGTATTAGCTGAGCATTTGCTATGCCAGAAGTAAATCTTGCTCATCATGTGCTGAGAACATTAAGGAAAAGCTTTAACTTTACTCGCAGTTTAGCTGATCAGGAAAATAACCCTCGGTTATTTTAGCATCAGTTGTGTGAGTTAATTCATTCATCAGTGGGACCAGAGGCCTGGACAATAAGTAAAGATCTGTGAAAGAAAATAGAGGCCTTTGAAATGTGGATGCCAAGACAAATGGTATGCATCCCATGTACAAGTGATAAGATAAAGGAAGAAGTTTGGAAAAACAAAAATAACCTTTAAATAGTGATATTTAGAAAAAGAAATGTCAGCATTTGGGCTACGTGATCAGAGCTAACCAGCAACAGAGAATTCTCCTGGAGAGCAGTAAGGAGAAGGTGGACCTCAGCATGTTTGGATGATGAGCATCGCAGAGTGATTGTAGGTGGACCTCTGAGGATGGTGTGACATGGATGAGTGTGATATACCATTGCAGCAGATTTCCTGATCAGAGTAACTACAGGCAACAGCAGCTGGACGGACCAGTTATTATAGACCAGGTAAGTAGGCATTGCACAGCTTACTTCATAAGAACCATTAGTATGAAGTCATGTGCCATGAGTGATGTCCTTTCAGTCTGCATTCTGATAACGCTATCCAGCTGAACCTTACGTGATTTCCATAGATATCTAGAAATTTGTGAATCTGTTTTGGTTGCTAGAATCCTTTCACCCACCTCACACATACACTTCATCACAAGCCCAGCTGGTGTGCAAAATAAAAATGCATGATACTATTTTATTCTGGGTTCATTCAGTATTCAACTGTTACCAAACGGAAAGGAAACAAAATAGATTATATAAGGAATGATTTCCAATAATTACCGAAATTTTTAATTTTGTTCAAGGTACAATCATTTTAGTATCACCCTTTATAAACTCTGCTCAAATGCCTCTTGTGGTGCACTGGTAGTGTCCCTACCTCCAGGCCTGAAGTACGAGGTCAACGTCCCACCTGCTTCAGACATGTCCCATAATATCTCTGTGCAGGTTATTTGGAAATTTGTTTAAAGTCTACTTAATGTTACTGCCCACGGATTAAAACACACCATGTTCCATTTGACCATCAGCTCAGTGCTTGCTGACCTACAATGGCTCTCACTTTGGGAATGTCTCCTGTTGTGGGAGAATTTCAAACTAGCAGTCATAGTCTCAAAATAAAGATTTGCCCATTTAAGACAGAAGACAAAATTCTGAGGGTTATTGAGTCTTTAGAATTCACCTCCTCAAAAGGCAGTGGATGCAAAATCTTCAAATCATAGAATCCCTACAGAGTGGAAACAGGCTGTTTGGCCCAAACAGTCCACACAGACACTAGAAGAGTAACCCACCCAGAACCATTCCCTTATCCTATTACTCAACACTTACCCCCAACTAATGCATCTAACCTACACATCCCTGAACCCTATGGGCAATTTAGCATGGCCCAATCATCTAACTTGCACATCTTTGGACTTTTAAAACAAAGGTAGGTAGATTCTTGATTACCGAAGGGCTGAGAAGTCATCAGAGATAGGCAGGAAGGTAAATTGAGGTTAAAATCAGATCAGACATGATCTTATTAAATGGCTGAGCAAGCTCGAAGGGCCAAGTAACCCACTCTTGTTCCTTGTTAGCATCTTGAAGTTCTCTTTCTTGTGTTCCAATTCTTGATAGCTCACCTTCCCTATCTCTCTGCTGCTTCTACTCTAACCTTTCCTGTTTCCTCTGTCTTGCACATAAGCTCTTGGGGCACATGGTCAAAACCTTGGCCTGTCTCCTTATGTGATCCAGTGTTAACTTTTGTCTGGTCAACTGTTGTGTATTCTGATTGCATTACAGATGATATATAATTGCAAGTTGTTATTGTCGTAAGTGAAGCCTTTGATCAAAAAGACCATGGTTGATCTCCGACTTGTCTGGTTTATATTCTAGAATGCAAGTTTGAAAATATTAAAATCATGACAAGGCTGTACGCTGAATACAGTCCAGGTCAGAGGCAGATAGGGCTTGTAATAAAAATTATTTTCAGAGACTGTAATGTTAAATATGGTGGTGGGGTTTAGTGATAGTATTTCCTGTGGTGAAATATTGAACATTTCATCATTACTGATGGAGACTGCCCTATAAATATTTTTCAAGTCCCCAGTGTGACCTTTGAAACAAAGTCCTACAGGTTGAATAAGAAAGGTTTGTTAACTCATTTAGCACACACACTGACTGACAGCAAGGTGCTTGAATTGGTTTCAATGCCCACAATCTACCTAGACATGGGGATTGGTCGGAAATATTCACCATTGTGTTAACTGCTCGCACTCACCCAATTTATAACTGAAGGTTGGAGATTTTGCTAACACTCTGGATTTTACTTTCATTCATTCATTGGGATGTGGGCTTCACTGACCACCAATTATTGCCCATCCCTGGAGAAAGTGTCCTGGTGGTAACGTGCTGCCTTGAACCATCACACATCTTGGAGTGTAGCCACATCCATGGTGCACCAGAGCTGGGAGAATTGTGTCCTAATGTCTTGCTGGGAATTGGCATATAGATACAAGAAGAAACCAATGTTTGTGCGAAGATTTGTAGCTCGGGTGCTCATTGTTGTGGTTCTGTTCGTCGAGCTGGAAGTTTTTGTTGCAAACATTTCGTCCCCTGGCTAGGTGACATCATCAGTGCTTGGGAGCCTCCTGCGAAGCGCTTCTTTGATGTTTCCTCCGGTGTTTATAGTGGTCTGTCCCTGCCGCTTCCGGTTGTCAGTTTCAGCTGTCCGCTGTAGTGGTTGGTATATTGGGTCCAGGTCGATGTGTTTGTTGATGGAGTTTGTGGATGAATGCCATGCCTCTAGGAATTCCCTGGCTGTTCTCTGTCTGGCTTGCCCTATGATAGTAGTGTTGTCCCACAAGAAGAAACCATTCAGTCTCTCAACCTAGTTCTGCCTCTCGTTTAGACTTTCATGGTTAATTTGCATCTTGATTGTGGTGTTTTCCTGGATGATCAATTCTGGCACCTTGTGGAATTTGGTATTCCACTGTCATGTAATCAATTAAGGTGGTTTCTATCACTAATCCGTCTTTGTTTTTGCCTTGTCCCAGATCTATCAGTCACCTGTGGTACAAGTCATGCACATAACTGTACAATATCTATAGAAGAGGCACTATCCTTGGATGTTTAATGTATAAAAGCAATAAATAGAACTGCATTTTGTCAAACATAATTTCTAGGACCTTACGGAGCTAATACAGTACATCTGGTTCCTCTGAAAGCTAAAGCTAGATCTCCTTATTTCTACCAACAGTCTGTGTGCATGTTCATATGTTCATGTAACATGATCTCCCTTCAGAACCATGATTTTCTACAATATCAATGATTTGTCCATCATGGTTCCATAACTGTTAAAATGTTAGGAGAAAGTTAGGACTGCAGATGCTGGAGGTCAGAGTCGAGAGTGTGGTGCTGGAAAAGCACAGCCAGTCAGGCAGCATCCGAGGAGCAGGAGAATCAACGTTTCGGGCATAAGCCCTTCATCAGGAATGAAGCTAATGGGTCAGGAGGCTGAGAGATAAATGGGAGGCAGGTGGGGCTGGGGGGAAAGTAGCTGGGAATGTGATAGGTAGATGAAGGCGGGGGTGAAAGTGATAGATCGGAGAGGAGGGTGGAGCAGATGGGTGGAAAGAAGATGAACAGATAGGACAATTCAGAAGGGTCATGCCGAGTTGGAAAGTTGGGACTGGGATAAGATGGGGGGAAGGGAAATGAGGAAACTGGTGATATCCAGATTGATCCCATGTGGTTGGAGGGTTCCAAGGTGGAAGATGAGGCGTTCTTCCTTCAGGCGTCACGTGGTTAGGGTTTGGCAGTAGAGCAGGCCCAGAACCTGCATGTCCTTGGCGGAGAGTGGAAGGGGGAGTTAAAGTGGATGGCCACAGGGCGATGGGGTTGGTTGGTGTGAGTGTCCCAGTGATCCATGAAATGATCCGTAAGTTAGCATCCTGTCTCCTCAATGTAGAGGAGACCGCAACGGATGCAATAGATGATGTGTGTGGAATTGCAAGTAAATCTCCGATGGATGTGGAAGGCTCCTTTGGGGCCTTGGACAGAGGTGAGGGGGGAGGTGAGGGTGCAGGTTTCACACTTCTTGTGATGGCAATGGAAGGTGCTGGGAGGGGAGGGTGGGTTTGTAGAGGACTTGGACCTAACAAGGGAGTCACGGAGGGAATGGTCTCTCCGAAACGCAGATGGGGTGGTGAGAGAGATATATCTCCAGTAGTAGGGCCTGTAGGTGGTGGAAATGGCGGAGGATGATGCGAAGTATACGGAGGTTGGTAGGGTGGAAGGTGAAGACTGGGGGGTGTTTGTCCTTGTTGCAGTTGGAGGGGTGGGGTTCAACAGCAGAGGTGCAGGAAGTGGAGGAGATACAATGGAGGGCATTGTCGACCCGTGGGAGGGGAAATTGTGGTCTTTGAAGAAGGAGGGCATCGTCAACCACGTGTTGGGAGAGAGGAAAAGCAATGGGGTACAATAGTTTCTGAACAAATGTTTCTTGTTGTGCTTTTCCATTAAGTAGTCACCAGTAAGATGTGTACAAAGGGAAATCAAGCAGGAAGGATTAGATGCCTTATAAAAGCCATTCAATTTTCCATCCTATGTGTCTTCCCTTTGAGTGATGTGGATTTTGCTGACTAAGCCAGTATTTGTTGTCCATTGCTAATTGTCATTGAAAAGGTGGTATTAAGGTACCTTCTGAAACCATATCAGTGCATGGGATGTAGGGACAATGCTGCTGGAGAGGACGTTCTGAACTTTGATTAGATTAGATTACTTACAGTGTGGAAACAGGCCCTTCGGCCCAACAAGTCCACACCGACCCGCCGATGCGTAACCCACCCAGACCCATTCTCCTACATTTACCCCTTCACCTAACACTACGGGCAATTTAGCATGGCCAATTCACCTAACCTGCATATTTTTGGACTGTGGGAGGAAACCGGAGCACCCGGAGGAAACCCACGCAGACACGGGGAGAATGTGCAAACTCCACACAGAGTTGCCTGAGGCGGGAATTGAACCCGGGTCTCTGGCGCTGTGAAGCAGCAGTGCTAACCACTGTGCTACCGTGCCGCCCACCGTGCCGTGACCTGGAGACAGAAGGAATACTGTTCAAAATCAGTAGTGTGTGTGACTTGGAGGGGTTTTGTAGATGGTGGTGTTTTCTTGTATCATCTCCACTTGTACTTCTGGCTGGGAGAGATCCCATATTCAGAAGGTGATTTTGAAGGAACCATGGTGAGTCGTTGCAGTGAAGCTTGTAAATGGTACACACTGCTGTCTCTGTTCGTCGTGATGGAAGGAGTGAGAATTGAAGATGGGAAATGTTATGCCATTCAATCAGCTGCTTTGTCCTGGACAGTGTGGAGCTTCTTGACCTGCACTCATCCAGACTAGTGGGACGTATAACATCACACCCCTTGACCTGTGCTTTGTAGATGGTGGACAGGCTTTGGGGAGTCAGGAGGTGAGCTTGCTGCAGGAATCCTAACCTTTTACCTGCTCACATAGCCATGTATTTGATCCAGTTACATTTCTGATCAGTGATAATGCAATGCTGGTTATGCAGTTGAATGTCAAGTGGAGCTGATTAGAGAACTGAAGACTCCGTCGCTGGAAAAGCACAGCAGGTCAGGCAGCATCCGAGGAGCAGGAGAATCGACGTTTCGGGCATAAGCCCTTCATCAGGAATGAGCTTGTCTTTTTGGAGATGACCATTACCTGTCTCTTGTGTGACATATATAATGCAATCCAATCTAAACCCATGGTTAATTTAATGTGATATCTACACCAAAATAGAAACAGATAGACATAAAAGAAAAAATAATTTGCATATATATGGGGGAAGGAAGAGAGAATGCATACTTTGTGATGCATGATTGTTATTCATGGTAAATTAGTCCAACATTCGCAGCCTCTCCAGGATTATTGAGATGATAACCATTCTATTAATGCTACACATTCCTGTGCAAAGGATCTTCATTCATGAAAGAGCCAGAGCTGCAGCACAAACTCAGTGATAATAAATTCCGAGGTTAGCATTCTGAATGCAAATGGGTTGGCTGTTAGGAAAGCATCAAGTAGCTAGCATTCTAAGACAGCTTCAACACAAATGTTTGGATTGGAGGTGGTTGGAAGATGCGGCCAGTGAGGTCAGGAATTCACCTTGTTATTTTCCTGAGGTGCTTGTTCTCTGATAGAACATTCACCCTCTCTCTTGCACTGTCTGCATACCCCACCAACCCCAGTGGAAAAGGAGCTGGTGGGGAGGACCCTGGGTGAACATAAACAGTGCATCAAGAAAGGATGAGTTAAGGAGAGAATTCTATCATCGGGATGGACACCACCCATTTGTGGCTGCCTGAAAACATCACCTCCTAGATTACTTTTGAGCTTGACAGCAAAGTGGCCAGGGAATGAGGAGCAGGATCAGGAGTCATCCATCAAAATATAGAAAATAGGAGGAGAGATAGGCCATTCAGCCCCTCGAGCTTGCTCTACCATTCACTCTCTGATCATGGCTGATCAGTGAACTCAATTCCCTGTTCCCACCTTCTCCCTGTATCCATTGATCCCTTCAGTCCTGATAACTATATCTAACAACTTCATGAAAATATCCAATGTTTTGACCTCAACTGCTTTCTGTGGAAGGGGATCACTGGCTCACCACTCTGGACGATGATGTTTCTCCTCATCTCTACCCTAACTGGCCTACTGGGAACAGGAGATTCGACGTTTCGGGCACAGGCCCTTCTTCAGAAGGGCCTGTGCCCGAAACGTCGAATCTCCTGTTCCCTGGATGCTGCCTGACCTGCTGTGCTGTTCCAGCAATAAAGTTTCAACTTTGATCTCCAGCATCTGCAGACCTCACTTTCTCCCCTAACTGGCCTACCCCTTATCTTTAGACTGTGACCCCTGGTTCGGAGCTCCTTGGTCTTCAGGAACACTATTTCTTACCCTGTCTCATCCTGTCACACAAGGCCACTTCTGAGAAAGAGTCATACAGGACTCAAGGCACTATTTCTATTTCTCTTTCCACAGATGCTGCCAGACATACTGTGTCCCTCCAGCACTTTAATCTTGATTTCAGAATGCCAGTTTTAGCAGAGTTTTGGTTTTATTTGAGAACCTTACCTCTAACTTTCTGTTGAAAAATATTTTAAGAAGACTCTGATTTTCCATCATTATTGCTACTGGGTAGCTCCAGAAAGCAATAATTATCAGGCTTTTGGAATGTTGACCTTCATCTTAAGGTGGACTGGAATCTAATGGGATGCATGGTATGCTTCAGTTGGATACTCACCAGATCAAGTTCCATTTATCATCCTAAATGTAATCTGGATTTCACATCTTTGGCAAAATACACTGCACTTGATCAGAGTACAGTACTAATTTATCAGAATTACTCTTGGGCTAACAAAGTTCAGTAGTGAAGGGCAGTTGTATAGAGCAAGCTTATTTTCCCTTGCATTTCGAAGCTGAAGGGGGTTTAAGATAATTGAAAGATGTCATTGGGTTGTTTATAGATAAACTATTTTCTCTGGCGTTGTGGTCCAAAGCAAGGCAGGCCGAAGTTTCAGGATCAATTATCTTTGGTTAGTCATCAAATCAAAGAAATTGTGGCTAAAGACTGCCAATGATTGAATCACAAAGGAGTGGGAACATTTATTGGTAGTTCTGTGGTTATAAATAAATATGTATATATTCTTCCAACCAGGCTATGAGAAGTATATTACAGAAACAAAGACCTTCATATATTAAATATAACTTGTAAGTTACAATGTGCTATAAAATTAATTCATAAATATATAATGACAAAATCTGTGATTTATATGTATATTAGTATCACTTTTTACAGGTTGGATTTTAAACTAGTGGCATATATGTGTTGGTCTATTTTTGTTAAAATGCTTTAAAAATTAATCAGGTCAGTATTCCCAGAAAGATGGTTTTAAACCTGTATCTACTTCCTGTAAATTTTATGAAGATTGTTT
>NC_057741.1:36602333-36622474 GCF_004010195.1 Chiloscyllium plagiosum
CTCAAATCCTCCAACCTGGCAACACCCTTGTAAGTCTTTTCTGAACCCTTTAAAGTTTCACAACATCTTTCTGATAGGAATGTCCAGTAGTATTGCCAGCTGGCCACATATTGCCATGATGTTATGATGGAAGCTGGTAATGATAATTCCTTTCTATGTTCTGCATGCTTCAGTAACATTGAGATACAGTTTAATCTCCTGAGATGTCCTGGCCATAACAATGGAAAGGTACTGAAGGATCTGAATTTGGGTAACAAGAGCAGCTTCCATCCAATGAGATTTAGGTTGTCATGTTGAAAGCCTTTCAATGTCAATGAACCCTTGAGTGTGCCAAGCTGCACGTTGCATCTCACATCAGCAGCAATTCCTTCTCAAAGTTGGTATGGATTCCTCTGTCAGCATGTGATGGGAACAGAAAAGATTCAAAACGGAAGCCTTAGAAATTATTGGTGGCTGCAAAATATTCAGCTAATTTTGATGTTGGCTGATACTCTATGTCCTACCCTGAGCCAGTGAATACCAGCTTAAATTCATTAAGAATATGGTCAAAACTGTAAAAGAATGAGATCTTATTGTAAGGTCTCAGTCAGTACTCCGGGGGGATTGATCAGCAGCTCTGTCTTCCCAACAGCGCTAGGGTTAAACAGTCACCAATTCTGGGATTACAGGCATGCTCCCACCAAGGAAGATGTGATGGAACCAGGCACGGAAACAGGCCCTTTGATCCAACTAGTCCACACCAAACATAATTCCAAATTAAACCAGTCCCACCTGCCTGCATTTGGCCCATATCCCTCCAAACATTTCTTAATCATGCAATAATCCAAATATCTTTAAATGTAACTGTACCCGCATCCACCACTTCCTCTGGAAGGAACACAAAAGCTCTGTGTTAAAAAGAATTGCCTCTCATGCCTTTTTGGATGGTCAAGGTAAGTGCCTGGTAAGTGAGGAGGTATGGGCTGGATTTGAGAGGGCATGGGAGAGTGGGGAGGAGAAGGGGGGTGCGGTTGTATTATGTTGGTGGGGATGGCTGGCAGAGGATAATTCCCCCCTTTCAGTATACCTAACCGTCGCCTGCACAGTGAACGCTGCTTGGTTACTGAGCAGAAGAAGGGTTATACCTGAAACGTTGACTTCTCCACCTCCTGTTGCTGCCTGGCTGGCTGTGTTCTTCCAGCCTCTTACCTGGGCTACCTTGGTTACTCAACTAATCACTGCTCTCCCCTGCATCAGAGAAAAGGGCAAAAGAAGATAGATTGAAACTTGAAAGTGGAGTTTTATTAGCCACTTAAGGGGGTTGACTAAATCAAAAACTGATGACTTTCCCGACATCTTCTCTGCCCACTGTATTATATTGGAGACAGTTCTGGATGGTTTGGGATTGGCACACTTTTTATTTTATAATCCCCAGCCTGGCTTCAAATGATCCAACAGTGGGGAGGCTATGGAGAGGAGGTGGAACATCCAGCACCTCATATCACTCTGTGGAACGAGAGGTTTCCCAGATGTTCTGGCCAATATTCGTTGCTCAAACAGCATCAATGAAACAGTTTGTTTGGTCATTATCACGTTGCTGATTGTGAGGGCTCGCTATGCGAAAGAGTTAGCCGTCACGTTTCTATTACAAAGTGATTGTATTTTCTCAGCATTCGATTGGCAGGAATGTGCTCAACACTGACATTTTTTACAAACCCATCGACTCCCACAGCTACCTGGATTACACCTCTTCCCACCCTACCTCCTGCTAAAATGCTATCCCGTATTCCCAATTCCTCCGCCTCCGCCGTATCTGCTCCCAGGAGGACAAGTTCCACCACACAACACACCAGATGGCCTCCTTCTTTAAAGACATAATTTCCCCCCCCACGTGATTGAAGATGCCCTCCAACACATCTCATCCACATCCCGCACCTCCACCCTCACCTCCATCCAAGACCCCAAAGGAGCCTTCCACATCCATCAAAGTTTTACCTGCACATCCACCAATGTCATTTATTGCATCCGTTGCTCCCAATGCGGTTGCCTCTACATTGGGGAGACTGGACGCCATCTCGCAGAGTGCTTTAGGGACCATCTGTAGGACACCTGCACAAATCAACACCACTGTCCTGTGGCGCAACATTTCAACTCCCCCTCCCACTCTGCCGAGGACATGCAGGTCCTGGGCCTCCTCCACCGCCACTCCCTCACCACCCGACGCCTGGAGGAAGAACGCCTCACCTTCTGTCTCGGAACCCGTCAACCCCAGGGCATCAATGTGGACTTCACCAGTTTCGTCATTCCCCCTTCCCCCACCTTACCCCAGTTCCAAACTCCCAGCTCAGCACCATCCCGTGACCTGTCCCACCTGTCAATCTTCCTTCCCACCTATCCATTCCACCCTCCTCTCTGACCTATCACCTTTACCCCTTCGTCCATCCACCTTTTGTACTCCCAGCTACCTTCTCCCCCGCCTCACCCATCTCCCATTTATCTCTCCACCCCGAGGCTTCCAGCATCATTCCTGATGAAGGGCTCCGGCCCTAAATGTCAATTTTCCTGCTCCTCAGATGCTGCCTGACCTGCTGTGCATTTCCAGCACCACTCTAATCTTGACTCTAATCTCCAGCATTTGCAGTCCTCACTTTCACTTAGAAAAGTGCTTCATGACAACCTGCTGGTGCTATATAAATGCAAACCTGCTTATAAAAGAGTGCACACTTAATAAGCTCGGCCGTAATTTGCACCGGTTCCTGCAGCTGTCAGTTAGTCACAAATGAGGGAACAATGTACATTCAACTTTTCTAAACCCGTAGAGAGTGTCATTCTTAAGTCAGAAATGCAGTCAGGCGATATCTATATGCTCAGTGATGGGCACGATCCACTTGTGTAAAGGAATCAGTATTTAAAAAGGAGTTTTCTCTTCCTGCCAGGATCTGTCTTCCACCAGATGCCTCAGAACCATTTCCTTCATCTGGTCGATAATTGAAAGATACATTCTATCTTCCATCAAACCACAGGGGACCTGCACAGAAGAGTCCCTGTACTGAATCTTTTTGATGAGATACTGAGTTGTGAGGCAAGTGTGATGAATTCTTAGACTCTTTGTTCTTGATAGGAGATGGTTGAAAGAGAACTAGTGTAAGTAGTGCCTGGCAAAGTTGGAACAAAGATCTTAGATTTAGAAACATAGCAAATAAAGGCTGGAGTAGGCTATTCAACCCTTCAAACCTGCTCTGCCATTCAACATGATTGTGGCTGATCATCCAACTCAGTCCCCTGTTCCCATTTTCTCCCCATACCCTTTGATCCCTTTCGCTCTGATGACTAGATCTAACTCTTTTTTGAAAACACACAATGTTCCGGCCTCAACTGCTTACTGTGGTAAAGAATTGCACAGGCTCCCCACTCTCTGGGCAAAGACATTTCTCCTCATCTCAGTCCTAAATAGTTTGCCTATTATCCTCAGACTGTGACCCTGCTTCTGGACTCCCTAGTCATCAGGAGCATCCTTCCTATGATTACCCCATCTAGTCCTGTTGGAATATTGTACACAATATTATTAAGAATTCTTGATGTTACCAGTGTTATACACCGGATCAAAAATGCGGAATATGGCTTACTACCCAACGAAGGGAGAAAATTAGATTGACCTGTTCTATAAAATGCGGAATGGCTGGTATGTATTGATGGGAGCGACAGCAATGACAAACCATGAAGTGTCCACCCACACAAGCTGCGAAGATGATTTATTTCCAAAGCAGTGTGGCGACACTCTCTCTCCGTGAGGACAATCCCAGAGTGGTAGTTGCTGGCCTCGTCACTTTAAGTCCTCAAGACTCTGTGTCCGAACCAGTGAAGGGTTGTAACGTAAAGACTGAAACATCAATAAAGAAAACTAATCTCTTAGGAGAAAAAAAGGAACTTAAATGAGTGACAGCACATCTGATAGAAGCAGGGGACAGGATTTGTTTGAAAGAAGCGTTAAAAATCTTTCATTTTTATAGTAGCTTTCACAGTTTCCATGTTCTGGTAGAGGTTCGTCGGAATTTTGTCCAGGTTAAAATAAGACTTACCTTTTAGGCGGAAGTGGGTACTGCAGATGCTGGAGATCAGAGTCTAGATTAGAGTGGTGCTGGAAAAGCACAGCAGGTCAGGTAGCATCCAAGGAGCAGGAAAATCGAAGTTTCAGGCAGGAGCCCTTCATCAGGAAATAGTTTATAGATTGTTGCTAATGGTCCCGCTGTTCAGCAATGTTATTACACACTTCTACAGCAGCTGGGACTGCAATCTGAGTCCTTCCTGGTCCCTAGGTAGGGACACTGTCAATGCACTACAAGAATCTTTATGGAATAATGTTTATTAATAGACTGGACACAGTTGTAAGGTTGCACAGTGGCGTGCTCTGCTCTGTACAGGTTCCAACCTCCTAGCAGAGTATCACGAATCACAGTCATTTTACAGCTTCTCTGAGCTTCATATATATATTTGTTAAACTCTATCTCTAAATCACCTCCCCACTGCCCACCCACAACCACTGTACTTTCTAAGTTTTCAACCTTCTGAATTGAAAGCATTTTCTGAACATTAGCTGAAACATCTAACTAACCACCATCTCCACACTCCAGCTATCCCACAGCTCTTTCCAGCTGATATAAGTGTAGTTCATGTCAGAAATGTGCTACAATTTGCACACAGGAATGTGTGGAAAGATTGAATAAGTTTGGTCTGTTTCCTTTGGAACAAGGGAGGCTGAGGGAAGGTTTAATTGAGGCATATGAAGTCATAGGAGGCCTCAATAGAGATTCTAGGAAGGTTCTACTTTCCTCAATAGGGAGGTCAATAACTCTATTGACATTCAGTTTTATATCTATACCCATGAATTTGGCTTCAAGACAGAGTAGACAAAGAAAAGGCAATGTCAAAACTGTCTCCCAATTTTATCAGAAGTCACATGGTACCAGGTTATAGTCCAACAGATTCATTTGAAATTAAAAGCTTTCAGAGCACTGCTCCTTCATCAAGTGAAGCGACCATTTCACCCACTTCACCTGACAAAGAAGCAGCCCTTTGAAAGCATGTGATTTCAGATAAACCTGTAACCTGATGTTGTGTGACTTCTGGTTCTGTCCACCCTGGTCCAACACTGGCACCTCCACATTATTCCAGCTTTATAAGACCACTACTTACATATTCAGATGCAATATTACAATACATGACAATCAGAGGTATGCCAGGTTCTTCTCTCACTTTCAGATTATTGATAGATCATTCTCTCCATGTGCTTCTCGCCGTCTATTATCTGTTTGCTTTTTAGCAAACTCCGCCCACGTTGTGCTATTTATTCCCAGTGAGAAGCAGGTCCATGACATGATCACAGGGTTGCTCTGGAATCCGAGGGCCTTGACAGCAGGGTGTAGGTTTGAAATGACTGATAAAAAGCATTAATGGGTGTTGAGGAGTAATTATTTTCACCTAAAAGTTGCTGAGAATCTAACTGCCTGAAAGAGGGACAAAATCCTTCATGTTTAGTTTATCAGAAAGATGTGCTTGGATATATTTCTGAAGTAATACTGAATCTATGTATCTGTAATACTGAAGGGGTATAGACCAAGTTAGAATTACTCTCCATAATGTTTTAAGCTATTGGTCCCCTTCTGTGCTGTAAATCATCCATATTGCAATGTTTCCATGCAAGGGCAGTATGTAATTCAGTGGGTAATCAGTACCTGTGGCAGAGAAGTCCAGAGAATCCACCATCAGGCACAAGAGCAAGGCAAAATATAATTAGAGAAAATCAACACAGGTCCATGAAAGATAGACACAACTAAACTAAGAGTTCATTAACAGAATCACTGAAGTGCTGGATGGAGGAGGATCAGTTGAAATAATGTGATTTTCAAAAAGCATTTGCTAGGGCTTGTAGTGGTCAAAAGGGGAGAATTAAAGAAAATCATGTAAATTAGCAATTGAAAGAATTATGTGATGCACTGAGTTAAGTACATGTCACCAAGGTTTGACACATGGATTCAAATTCAAATCTAACCAATGACATGAAAATATTCTAAATTCTCTGCTGCATAAAATCTATATTTAGATAGTTCCAACCCAAATTCAGGGAGCATATCCCCGTGGCACTGACTGCACAGCTCAGCATGGACTGTAATTGAGTGCAGCCTGCTAAATTAGAAGTGACAGGGTCACTATTATTTCAGGAATATGTAATATAAAAAACATTCTGTCATTTCTCTCACTAGAACCAGAATGTTGCCTTTTACAGGCCATGGTTTCCCTTTCTCAGATACTTGCACATGTATATTTATTGTTATAACCTTCTTGCAATTTTCTTTTAAATTTAATGACAAAATGGAGCATTCACCGGCAAGACCAGTATATGTCGTGTAGTCTTCAATTGATCTTCAATTTTCATTATTATGTGAGTCAAGGAACTGATTGCTCACTTTGTTAGATTGGCTAAGCCTTCTTTTCGACTCAAAAGAGTTAACCAAAGATAAAAACTGCAAGAAGGAGAAAATGAGCACTGCAGATGCCGGAGATCAGAGTCGAGAGTGTGGTGCTGGAAAAGCACAGCAGGTCAGGCAGCATCCGAAGAGCAGATTCCCAATGAAGAGCTTATGCCCGAAACGTTGATTCTCCTGCTCCTTGGATGCTGCCTGACTTGCTGTGCTTTCCCAGCAACACACTCTTGGCGATGATAAAAACTGCAGCCAGAGCATGGAAAAGAGATTCTAAAACATTGAGACTAAACCTGTTGCACAAATTAAAAACTGGTATAATCTGTGCATTGATTTGAGATGCATAGTATAGCACTCATTGCCTGTACCAAGCAGAGTGGCACAGTGGTTAGCACTGCTGCCTCACAACACCAGGGCCCTGGGGACAATTCCACCTTTGGGCGACTGTCTGTGTGGAGTTTGCACATTCTCCCCATGTCTGCATGAGTTTCCTCCCACAATTCAAAGATGTGCAGGTTCGGTGAATTGGCTTTGCTAAATTGCCCATAGTGTTCAGGGATGTGTAGGTTAGTGCATTAGTCAGGGATAAATGTAGTGTAATAAAATAGGGGAATGGGGTTGGGTGGGTTACTGTTCAGAAGGTCAGTGTGGACTTGTTGGGGTGAAGGTCCTGTTTCCACACTGTAGAGATTCTATGATCCAGAGTTTGGAGAGGGAGTGGAGCAGTGATTATGATAGATACAGAATACCAGCATCATGTTCTGTGGCCATGGGTTCAAATCCCATCAGGGTAAAAACAATGACTGCAGATGCTTGAAACCAGATTCCGGAATAGAGTGGTGCTAGAAAAGCCCAGCAGTTCAGGCAGCATCCGAGGAGCAGGAAAATCAACATTTCAGGCAAAAGCCCTTCATCAGGAATACAGGCAGAGTGCCTGAAGGGTGGACAGATAAATGAGAGGATGGTGGGGGTGGGGAGAAAGTAGCATAGAGTACACTAGGTGAGTGGGGGTGGGGATGAAGGTGATAGGTCAGGGAGGAGGGTGGGAGAAGGTAGCAAAGAGTACAATGGGTGGATGGGGGTGGGATGAAGGTGATAGGTCAGAGAGGAGGGTGGAATGGATAGGTGGAAAAGATAGACAGGTAGGACAAGTCATGGGGACAGTGCTAAGCTGGAAGTTTTGGAACTGGGGTGAGGTGGGGGAAGAGGAAATGAAGAAACTGGTGAAGTCCACATTGATGCCCTGGGGTTGAAGTGTTCCAAGGGGGAAGATGAGGCGTTCTTCCTCCAGGCGTCTAGTGGTGAGGGAGTGGCAGTGAAGGAGGCCCAGGACCACCATGTCCTCAGCAGAGTGGGAGGGGGAGTTGAAATGTTGGGCCACAGGACAGTGGGGTTGATTGGTGCGGATATCCCAGAGAAGTTCCCTAAATCGCTCTGCTAGGAGGCGTCCAGTCTCCCCATCAAATCCCATCAAGTCAGTGAAGTTTGAATTCAATAAAAAAATCTGAAAGAGGAACAAATCTAGCCTACTGGAGTTCACCTATCTGTGCCAATTCATTTTAAAAAAACCATCTGGTTCACTAATCTGGACATTAAACGGAGAGAAATCAGCCATCCTTACCTGGTGAGGCCTACATGTGACTCCAGGCCCACAGCAAAATGGTTGACTCTGAACTGCCCTCTGAAATGTTCGAGCAAGCCACGCAGTTCCAGGGCAGTAAGGGATGGGCAATAAATCAGGACTAGCCTGCAGTACATCCTGTGAATGAACAGAACCTTTTCATTGGGTTTCTTGAAGGGTTTCTCTCTGCCAGGGTGAGTGAGTTTTCTCACAGGATCGGTCCAAAGTCACCTTATTAACCACGTGTCACATCCCTCTCATCCACTCACTGTGGCCATAATGACTCACCATTGCAAGCTAGCCTGGGATGGTTGGCGCTGGTGCCATCTTTAAAAGGCCTTAGTACACCTGGGTCAAGCTTGGGAAGCCTAGAGCTGCCTTCAACTCTTGGCCCAGACAAAACAGAAAGGAGGAGCTAGAGTACGGCTTTGTTTCAGGAACCTTGTGGAGGATGTGGTACACAGGACCTCAGGACCCTCAGAGGATGCCACAACACCAAGCCCTGCCAGCCTGCCCTGAGATTACCATCCAAGGCCGTATGAATGCAACCATCTGACGCAACACACAGCAATGCTGCAGAAAAGTCAATGATCCTCTGCAAGTAAGTCTCGCCATCTCTTTGTGAACACACACTCACTTTCTTTCTGCTACTGTACCCATCTCTCATTGAATCTCATGCCCTACTAGAGAAGGTGGTGTGCACAGCCCAGACCATCACGGAAGCCAACCTCCCATCCTTGGACTCCATTTAACTTCTCGTTGCCATGGAAAGGTTGCCAACATCATCCAAGACCCCTCCCACCCCAGGAATACTCTCCTGCAACCTCTTCCATCAGACAGAAGATACAGAAGCTTGAGCACATGCACCAACAGGTCCAGGAACAGCTGGTTTCCTGCCTCTATCAGACTAACTTCAGATAATGCTGATGTTGTTAATGTTGATCTCAGCTCGCAGACTGCCTGAGGAGTGTAACCTGTATGTTTCACTCTGTCCATGACATTTTTCACCCTATGATCTGTATGTCCTCGTTTACTTTGATCTGTCTATACAGAGTGCAAGCAAGGTTTTCCACTGTACTTAGGTACACGAGAAAATCAATTAATCAAACATATTCTCCCTGTTCCTTGTAACATCGTCCTTCAGTCAGGCTTGCCCACCCCAATCCTCCCAGAGTACGAACCCTACAGACCCTGTGCACTGCCTTCTCACTTGACTGGGTGACTGAATTGCCTTTCCCTCGCCTGCACCAGTGCTACCAGCTGTACCATCCAGTTTCATTGTACTCCATCCCTCCCTTTTTCTCATTACAAATGAGAACAGCCTGCAGTATGGCACAAAAATCCAAGACGGGTGGTGAGCCACTCAATATTTGGCTCCGCACCCCTTACAAAGAACAGACCCTGACCTGACCACCATGTCTGACCATTCCTATGCCCCGGGCTGGTATCACAAGCTGCCCTTTGATGTACCGAGCCAGCACCCCTGATTGACTGAATTCCTCCATGATTTGACTGAGGTCTACTCCCCTTTGACATTGGTGTTTTCTAGGAGCGCATTCAATGTGTTTGCTGTTTGTGTGGCTGCCGTACTATGTAGCTGTGAGACTGATACACTCTTATGCCATACAGAAAAATGTCTCAGCTGGTGATTGCAGACAAGCTGCTTGTCTGTGTTAAATAGCGAGGCAAGGCAGAAAGGAAAGAAGCTGGTAAAATGTGGCTGACGAGCAAAATGCTGAAATACAAGGCAAGGCAGGGATGCTGTGAGAATTCAGGTAGATACTGAGTGAGGGAGCACGAAGAAAGCAGAGAAGGAGCCCTGAGACGTAGCTGGGCCCACTCTGTGAAATGGGTGTGTGTCTTTGAGCACAGGGTCCATGTAGCTGTACTGTAATGAAAGGTGCTGGTGCTCTCCAAAGAGCAACATTGAGATGCCAAGGCATACTGTAAGTGGATGGGAGCAGTGCCATGCTGGTCTGGAGAGTGGTACATGTCATGTATGTGTGTTGTATATATGTGTGTGCATGTGTGTTGTATGCATGTTGCGTGTGTGTGTGTGTGTGTGGTCACTGCCTATGGAGTGTGCCCTGAGACATTCATTTCAGGTTCTGGATTAGTGGTGCTGGAAGAGCACAGCAGTTCAGGCAGCATCCAAGGAGCTTTGAAATCGACGTTTCAGGCAAAAGCCCTTCATCAGGAATAAAGGCAGAGAGCCTGGAGCGTGGAGAGATAAGCTAGAGGAGGGTGGGGGTGGGGAGAAAGTGCCCTGGGGTTGTTCCGAGGCGGAAGATGAGGCGTTCTTCTTCCATGCGTCTGGTGGTGAGGGAGCGGCGGTGAAGGAGGCCCAGGACTTCCATGTCCTCGGCAGAGTGGGAGGGGGAGTTGAAATGTTGGGCCACGGGGCGGTGTGGTTGATTGGTGCGGGTGTCCCGGAGATGTTCCCTGAAGCGCTCTGCTAGGAGGCGCCCAGTCTCCCCAATGTAGAGGAGACTGCATCGGGAGCAACGGATACAATAAATGATATTAGTGGATGTGCAGGTAAAACTTTGATGGATGTGGAAGGCTCCTTTAGGGCCTTGGATAGAGGTGAGGGAGGAGGTGTGGGCGCAGGTTTTACAGTTCCAAGGTGGAGGTCAAGAGGGAACAAACAGCGAGCTAGAGTCTCCAATATCTGCTCTTCCGTGTTGGGAATTCAGTTTTTATCCAGCAAGTATGAGAATGGGAAACTGTACATTAATGTAATGAGTTTCGGTAATAATGAGGATGATAATGAGTGATGCTCCCTGTTAATAGGCCTCTAAGTGCCCAGGAATCTCATCTCAGCATTTGGAACTTGGTTGGTAATCGGGACTTGTCAATCTCAACATTGAGTTAGGCATTGTTTGACATCTCAAATGATTTGCCCAAATTTCTTCCCATAGCCCACATCATTGAAGGCCTGGGAAGATTGTGCCCCAAGTTTATTTTAGTAGACCGTATGGAACTTTCATTTATCAGAAGAATAGGAAGGAATTAATAATCTGTGATTTCAATGAGCCATTTGGAGTATCTCTGTACATTCCTACATAGTCCCAACAACATTACCCACCTCTCTCATCACTCCCCCACACCCCCTCAACCCCACAAATCCTCCACCCGTAAAATTTATTCTGAATTTCAGTTTGCATCGAACAGCCTCAGGATTCTTTCCCAATACTGCATAACCGCTTAACAATTTAATGTATTGAAAATGGTATTTTTATTGAACTGCTTTCCTCTGTGTACAAAGAGAATGCATCCCAAGCCTATTCAGAATGCGATTAAAGACAAACGTGTATTTACTTGTCAGATAAACCTGGTTGTAACAGATAAGGTTGCTGTTCTGTGAGATGAAGAAGTGTTTTGGGAGTATCAGCTGAGACACAAAGCCTATCATTTCCATTCACCTCATGCATAGAACCTTGTGGCTCCAGACAGGACAACATTCATAAAATCATTGTAACAATTTTTGTAGAGACTTGCAACTTCTCAGTGTTTAAAGCTGAAAGTATATGACAAGATTTTCCACTTCTAAAACATTTATTGTAACAAATAACTAAAAGCACTACTCATAAAACAGTACTTTCTTTCTGTAGGCAGCTTGTACCTTAAAACATGGAGAAGAATGTTCCCTCTTTTAAATTTATAAACCATAAGGCTATCCATGGAATTTCAGTTCTTACAGCAAATAGTCCACAATTGCTCAGTGGGTTATGATATCCCCAATTCACTATGCAGTAACATGAAGTGATCTTTTTCAACACCATGTTTAGAGTGTTTCTTAAATTCATCATCAGCTGTAAAGTCTGTTCCCATGACCTTTCCTCCTCCCAGTTATGTGAAGATGAATTTTCCAGAACCTTTAGATGGCTGCAGGATCCATCCTATCAACGAGAGACCATCTCCCTCCATCATCCAGCTGTCAACCGTTGTCTTCTCTCAGCTGACCACATACAGCTGCTGTCTGTCTGTCATATCCATCTAGGGAAGCTGTATCTAATCTCCAACATGGCTTTGTCCGCCCTCTTCGTCATGGCACTATGTAGCTAGGTAAAAGCACCTGTTGCCTCACAGCGCCAGAGACCCGGTTCAATTCCCGCCTCAGGCGACTGACTGTGTGGAGTTTGCATGTTCTCCCCATTTCTGCATGGGTTTCCTCCGGGTGCTCCGGTTTCCTCCCACAGTCCAAAGATGTGCAGGTCAGGTGAATTGGCCATGCTAAATTGCCCGTAGTGTTCGGTAAGGGGTAAATGTAGGGGTATGCACTTCGGCGGGTCGGTGTGGACTTGTTGGACCAAAGGGCCTGTTCCCACACTGTAATGTAATCTAATTTACTTCTTCCCTCTTCGTGTTCAGGGGCAAAGACACCTTCCAGACAAAGCAGTGCTTTACCTGTCCTTCACACAACCTAGTCTACTGCATTCGCTGCTCACAATGTGGTCTCCTTTACATTCGGGAAACAATGCGCGGACTGGGTGACTGCTTCTCAGAATATAAATGTTCTCTCCACAAAAAAGACCCTGAGCTTCCAGTTGCCTGTCACTTTAACACCCCACCCTGTTCCCTGGCCAACATCTCTGTCTCAGGCTTGCTGCAGTGCTCCAGCAAAGCTCAGCACAAACTGGAAGAACAACACCTCATTTTCCACTTGGGAAATCTACAATCTTTGGTACTCAATATCAAATTCAACAGTTTTAGGGTTTGATGCACTTTCGCCAATGTCCAACCCCAACCACCCCCACCACACCTGCCCTCCAGCCCCCAAACCAGTCCTTGGTATCACATGGTCTGCTATTGCACGCAACTCATTGTTAGCCACTAATTATCCCCATTAGTGGCTATTCATTCTCCCATGCTAATCATTATCCAACTGTTCTACTCTCTCTTTGGGTTCCATCTCCACTTATTATTCACCCCCTCCCTCCACCCTACCTTCTGTATAAAACCAGCTGTTTCCTAATTACCATTAGTTCTAAGGAAGGGTCCACTGGGTAACTCTGCTTTCTCTCCACAGATGCTGCCAGACCTGCTGAGCTATTCCGGCAATTTCTGTTTTTGTTGCTAAATTTGTCCTATCCCTCTCCTCTTTCCCCATATTCTGACAAGTTTTTTCTCTTTCAAAAGGCAAAAGCTACGATTTGAGAACATGCATCCAATTGAAGGCTGTTACAGACGTGATTTTCAGGACAAAGCAAGGACTTCAGATGCTGGAGAGTCAGAGCTGATAAAGGGGGGCATTGGCAAAAGCACGGCAGGTCAAGCAGCATCCGAAGGGCAGGAGAGTGGGCATTTTCGGCACAACCCTACTTCAGGACTGGGCTGAAGTCGGGGTCTTTCTTGCTCCTCGGATGCTGCCTGACCTGCTGTGCTTTTTCCAGATGTGGTTTCCACCACCCTATCTGGCAGTGTATTGAAGAGATACACTCTTCCTCTTGTCCCCTGTCTTTCTTTCAACAATTACTTTAATTTTGGGATATTTGCTTACCAAACCTTCAGACACTGGAAGTACTTTCTCTTTACTGACTTTTAAACACCTTTATCAAATCTCCTCCTCTTTGTTAGTTACTTGATAATAGGTTTCAAATATCCAAATATTCTGTGCTCTGAGGAAAACAATCCTTATCTATCCACTTGACGATAATCACTCACGTCGGCAACAGTCTGATGAACCTGTTCTGTCTACACTCTGTACAAAATCTTCACATCCTTCCTCAGTGGAATGTAGCGCCCAGAATATGGACATAATTCTCCAACTGGGGCTGAACTGCCTTTTATTATAGATTTAGCATTAGCAACCTGGGTTTTGTACTCTACACCATTTATTTATAGAGCTCAGGAACCCAAATACTTAACTAACCAGACCTGTTACTGTCAAAGTAACAGATAGCATGGTGACTCAGTAATTAGCACTGCTGCTTCACAGCGCCAGGGACCTGGGTTTGATTCCAACCTCGGGCAACTGTCTGTGTGGAGTTTGCACGTTCCCCCTGTGTCTACGTGGGTTTCCTCCGGGTGCTCCGGTTTCCTCCCACAATCCAAAGATGTGCAGGTCAGGTGAATTGGCCATGCTAAATTGCCCATCGTGTTAGGTGCATTCGTCAGGGGTAAACATAGGGGAATGGGTCTGGTTGGGTTACTCTGTAGAGGGTCAGTGTGCACTTGTTGGGCCGAAGGGTCTGTTTCCACACTGTAGGGAATCTAATCTTTTAAAAAAAAGATTTGTGCAAGAGCATTGCTAAGTCTCTTTATGTTTGACACACATTAACCGGGATCATGGCTAGGCCTGACCTATCTACCCAGAAGTCGAAAAGGCAAAAGCTACGATTTGAGAACATGGTGCAAACCCGGTTATTAAAGTGAACACAATTGTAATTCATAAATAAACATGGTATTACTCTGAAGACAGTAGTTATACACTGGTCAACACTGCCTGCCACACCCAGGAGAGAGTCATAAAGTCCTCTCATCCAACTTTCCATCAGATGGAACAATTTGGAATATGCTGTGAGTGCCCATCTCATCATCATGGTGTACCACGTAATTCCATTGCCAATGACATGCAAGATGCATCAAAGTGGTGCCACAATTTTGTAAAACTGGCTGTGTTCCCTCCGCTCTATCAACCCTCCTTAGATACATAATGAAAGCTGATTTAAATCACTTTCTTTTCTCTTTGTGTTAAAGGTAACTATGATAAGTGACAGTGGAATAATAGAAGTGACAATCTACTCGAGTTGTTGCAGGTAATTTATCTTTGCTGGCAATCTAACTGTCGATATGAAATGCTTTTGTGAGTCTGAGGTGATGGATTAGAATGTACAGCCTGGTATCAATTAAAATGAATCACGTTACTTGGCTCAACGCAAAAGGTTGCACAGAAACAACAATTCTGTTCGACTGGTGCTTTAATTGAGCTAAGTAAAGTCACCATTGTCTTACCAGCCCATAGGGCTGCTCTCTAATTACAGCCAGGCAAACGGTAGTGGCTTAACCTGGAGGTCAGCATGCCTCAGGCAAGGGGAGATGCTGAGGAGTATTCTCAGCCAAGGTAGGAATTGAACCTGTGCTGTTAGCTGTGTATTGCAAACCAAGATGTGGAGGTGCCGATGTTGGACTGGGGTGTACAAAGTTTAAAAATCACACAATAACAGGTTAGAGTGCAACAGGTTTATTTGGAAGCACTAGCTTTTGGAGCGCTGCTCCTTCATCAGGAAGCTAATGGCGCGGGATCATAGGGCACAGAATGTATAGCAGCCATCCAAGCTAAACTAACTCTTATATTGCTGATTTTGTCCGGTCCTGATGAAAGGGCATCTTGACTTGAAACATGTTGCCAGACCTGCTGAGTATTTCCAACCTTTCTTCTATTTTGATAACAGTCTAAGCTACTTTCCAATAATGACTTGAAATCTGCTTCTGTTATTAACTTTGATGGTTTATTCCACTGCTTCATAATCTTCACTGTAAAAGAAGATTCCTTTATCCCATATCTGCAATATTCCAATGTACATCCCTTTGAACATTTAACACATGGCATTTTTCTTAGCACAAAGTTCTTGCCTTCATACAGAAGAATTGTTAACTTGAGCAAGATGCCAATCAGTTGATCTGTGAGCCAATCTGAAAGGATGGGGCAAATGCTACACTGCTAACTGCTCTTCAGTTTGACATCTTACATAAGCCATGCGCTCTGTATCTCTTCAGTTCCCTATATGACAAAGCTTCTCAGAGAAATCAGATTGTCCCAGCTTAATCAAATGTCAATAGTGTGCTGTGCTGTTGTTTATTCATTCAACAGTGGAAATGATTGATTTTATTTCTGACCAAGGTCAGTAATTGTCAACTGAAAATCACAGTAGCTAAATTAAATTTGTTGCCCAGGATTGCAGTCTCCACACATTAATAATTGACAAAAAGCTGAGAATCAGTTGAAGGATCTTTGGATTTAGTTATCAGTATCTTTCCAAACCCACTTACCTCACATCTCACCTTTGTTGATGTTTCACACAAGTTATATGTGGGGGTTTCAATTTTCAATGTGGCAAACGGAACTTATACCACGATCTTTACCTTTTCTCTGACAAATTTAATTGAGCTCTTTGATGAGGTAACACAGGCAGTGGATGAGGGTAGTGCTGTGGATGTTGTATATTTGGACTTTCAGAAAGCATTTGACAACGTGCCACATTGCCGGTTGGTTGGCAAATGAGGACTGTTTGGGAGTGATGTGTCCTTGGCAGCATGGATTAGGAGCTGCCTAAAAGATAGAAAACAGAGGAAAGTTATAGATGGGCATTTCTCAGACTGGAGGCAAATTGAAAGACGTTTCCGAAGGATCAGAAAAAGCAATTTGGAGGTGGGTGCTGAGGACACAATTTGCAGATTGTGCCAATAAGCTGGGGAGAATAGGGAATTGCAAGGATGATGCTGAGCAACTTCAGAGGGATATTGACAATTTGATCAAATGGACAGACACCTGGCAGATGAACTTCAATGCAGAGAAGTGTTAAGCAATGCATTTAATTGAGGAAACACTGAGAGACAATACAGACTCAATGATACAACTGTGAGGAGAGTAGAGGAGCAGAGGGACCTTGGGATTCACGTGCATGATTCTTTGAATGTGGCCATCAAGGTGAAACAGTTGTTAAGATGCTTATTGGATCCTTGGATTTATAAATAGAGACATAGAGTAAAACAAGAAAGTAATGCTTAATCTCTATACATCATTGGTCAGACAACATTTGGAGTATTGTGTTCATTCTGGGCACCTTCTTTAAGGAAGGATGTTGAAATCCTGGAGAGAGTTCAAAAGAATTTATTAGAATGATACCAGGAATGCAGGAATTTAGACACAAGGAAAGATTAGAGTGATTGGGTTATTCCGCTTGAAGCAGAGAAAATGAAGACGTACCCTAAAAAATGTTCTAAAATTTGAACAATTTTATGGAAAAGGTGGATATTCTATTTCCACTAGTTGGTATGTCAGTAACTAGGGGTCACAGTTTCAAGAGTATCAGCAAGGGAGCTAGAATGAGATGAGGAGAAACGTCTTTACTCAGAGTTGGTAGGATTTTGAATGCGCTGCCTGGGAGAGTGGTGGAGGTGGATTCTATAATAGGTTTTGAAAGAGAGCTGTATATATATTTGAAAAGGATAAATGTAGGGGGTTATGGAGATAGGGCTGGAGAATGGGACCAGCTGGGTAGCTCTTTTGGGAGCGGATACAGATACAATGGGTTAAATAGCATCCTGCACTGTACAATTCTCTGATTCCATGAGCTTTGCACTCAAATCATCTTCAACAGCAGAGGGTTAAACGATACATTTGTTTTTTCCTTTAGAATTAGTGATTAATTACAGTAAACTACCAAATAGAGAAGTCCTTGACGTGATTCTCCCTGGTTCCAAAGGCAGTCAATCAAAACATTCACAATATTAACTCTTACTATTCATATTCTATAGTATAGGCCAACTAGATTCCATCAATGAAGTTCCATGATCTCCACAGGATTGGTATGTTGATGACAATCTGCCAAATAGTTGATCCATCCTTATCCCCATGATATTTAAGACCGTTAGCTTTCTGCCCAGATTCTTGTTAAAGAGACTACACTCTATCTTAAAGAATAGTATTTGCTGAGGATCCAATAATCTTTGGATGATACCAGTCTTGTTTTACTTTGAGAATTTGTTAATTTTGTTTCACACCCTCTCCCTTATGAAGTTTTTGTTAGTAAATAATGTGTTTGCAGTTATCTTGAGATACTGTTCATTGTTTAAAAGAGATTTTTAAATAATTTTTTTCCACAATATCAAATCTATTCCTGTTGTTGCAGCTCACAACCTCAGGCCAACTTTGCTGTGTAATCATGGAACATGAAAGTAGGCCATTCAGCCCACTGTATCCAAATTGTCCCTGTTCTATCCCCAACATTTATTACCCAGAAGGTAGTTTAGCATCAACCACTTTGTTGTGGCTGTGGAGTAACATAACCCAGAGTTGGTTAGGACTGCAATTTTCTTCCCTAAAGGGCATTAGCATGCGAAACAATTGACCATCAAACCCCTCATTCCAGATTTTTATTTAATTCAGTTTTCACCATCGGACATGGCGGGATTCAAACTCGTGTCCCTCAGGACATTAACCTGAGGTTCTGGATCATTAGTCCAGTGGCGTTACCACCATGTCACTGCCTCCGGGTAATAGAGAGGTGAGGAATGGAAGGACTGCACTAGAGACAGCTAATCTGTATTATTTATATATATTTTATAAATGAAGAATTTACCGAGACTTCTGAGAGTCAGACAGTGATCATTCTTAAATAAAATAAAGACACAGATGAAGCAGACATGGAGTGTGTTCAATGTAGCAAATTAGAGAAACCTCAAGAATATAGTACAGGCACCCAATGGCCTCATGCTGGGCAGGATTCACAAAGGCAGAAGATGCAGACTTTGGTCTGTGAGAGAAATACAGTCCCAAGAATCAGGAACTATACTACATATCAATGACCCTGACTGTTTTGCTCATTCTCTTGACTTGTTGTCCTGACTGGTCCACATCATCGCCATTGGAAAGTCCTACTCTAACAAAATTCCATGTCATTCTGATAATGGTACTCTTTGGATTTCTCAGTGAGTTACAAGGAATTAAAGTAATCTGAAATAATCTGCTTTGCCCCAACTTAATACTTGAGATGTCCTCTAACATTAAACTGGATATCAGTACTAGATTGATTCAAGAAAGTACCTGTTCATCCTCCAATTTGCCAATTTTCTAGTGTTTTTTGTCATTGCAGATTGATACAGTCAGCAGCTGACAGTCATCTGTCCATAACTTAAATTTCGAATCATTGCCTTTGGATACCCATCGTTGTTCAGATATGCTTTAACATTTCCCACAGTGAGGCATTGCAGTGCATTTTAAATTTAAATCCAATTTACAAATGTTAGCTCATCCGCTCATTATTTCCATGTTGCTTTAAGTGCAGCATTTTCACTGAAACTGGGCATATGGCTGTAAAGTTTTGTGTCAGCAAATTTTTGCACTGTAATTCAGAATCATCAGCAAATTTTATATTAATATTTCTAGAAGTTCCTTCTCCCATGCGAATTATGAATTGTATAAACAACAGAGGAACATGAAACGGGCCTCAGCAGGACTGAACTCATTGCTGACCCCAGCTTTCGCTATTTCTCATTACTCTCTGTATTGCTGAGTCAATATTCAGTTGAGCTCATCAGTTTGTCCTTAACTATTTACAACCTTGTGACTTTGAACCTCAACATGGGAATGTGACCGGATGTGACCAACTTTGATATCTTCCTGATGTCTTTGTGCACATGATCTCCAAGACCTTCACCCAATCAACACATCCCTTTAATCATCTCCAATACCTTTAGAACTACTGAACAGATCAAAGGAAATGAATTATGCACCCGTTGTATTTGAATGTCCCCCTATGAATTTTCATCACATTGCAATGGTATTGGAGAGATTATCAATTAACATCCTGGAGTAGTCTGTATGGTTGACAAACCTAGTAATTAGTTTAAAATTATTTCACGGTCACTGTGGTTCCTTTGATTTACAGACACGTTCCAATCCCTTCTTTCTCCTCAGCGCTGTTAACTGAGTTAGTAACTCCCAAATACTGTGTTGACTTGATGGTAATTGTATTGTTCAGGTTAAGGATAAACAGGTGAAGGGTGTTGTTTGTGCCTCTAACTCAGCCATGTGTCCTGATATTTTTGTTTTATTGTTCCTGAGGTGTAGGTATCACTAGGCAAAAGTCTAGATCAGAGTGGTGCTGGAAAAGCACAGCCAGAGAGGGAGCATCTGAGAAGCAGGAAAATCAATGTTTCAGGCAAAAGCCCTTCACCAGGAATGAAAGCAGGGAGCCTCCAGGGTGGAGAGATAAATGGGATGGGGGGGTGGAGCTGGGGAGAAGGTAGCAAAGAGTACAATAGTTGGATGGGGGTGGGATGAAGGTGATAGGTCAGGGAGGAGAGGGTGGAGTGGATAGGTGGAAAAGGAGATA
>NC_057741.1:36622516-36636535 GCF_004010195.1 Chiloscyllium plagiosum
TTGGTGCGGGTGTCCCGGAAATGTTCCCTAAAGCGCTCTGCGAGAAGGCGTCCAGTCTCCCCAGTGTAGTGGAGACGGCACCGGGAGCAACGGATACAATAAATGACATTGGTGGATGTCCAGGTAAAACTTTGATAGATGTGGAAGGCTCCTTTGGGGCCTTGGATGGAGGTGATGGGGGAGGTGTGGGTTCAGGTTTTGCAATTCCTGCGGTGGCAGGGGAATGTGCCAGGAGGGGAGGGTGGGTTGTTGGTGGGCATGGACTGACCAGGTAGTCACTGTTGGTATCACTGACTAGGCCAGCATTTATTGCCCATTCCCAGTTGACAAGAGGGCAGTTAAGTGTCAACCACATTGCTGTGGGTCTGGAGTCAGATTTAAGCCAGACCAAGTAAAGAAGATAGATTTCCTTCCCGAAAGGGCATTGGTGAACCAGTCATTCAAGTCCTACCTGTTCCTAAAGTGCATAGTAACATCTCTGACCATCTTGATTAGAAATATCTTAAGGGTATATGTAGGACTTGTTGGCACAGTGGCAGTGTCCCTACCTCTGGACCAGGGGTCCAAAGTTTTAAGTCCTACCTACTCCAGAAGTCTGTACTAACATCTGAGCGGGTTAATTAAAAGGAAAATCTTGAGCATTTATAAAAACAAATCCCTTCTTTGGCTGATGGACACCAAGGAATCTGGAGTGTAATATCTCTGTCCATAATGATGCTTAAATTTAACATTTCATTTGACCCTTTGGTTTTGTAGCATTACCCCTCTAATAGGCATTTGAATTTGTCAGCTTAATTTAAATTTGGTTTTCAAATGAGCATAATGAGAAACTAAAATAAATCAATCATGGGGGTCTCCTTTAATGATGGCATTGTATATCCCCACACACAGGGATATTTGCTGTTGGGATTATACCCACCCATCTCCTCAACGCAGATGTGAGAGCATTCCCACTGAGTCTTGGTCAACATTAGATTATCCTCCCACTTGCTTGAGAATATAATTCATGATAACATGATGTTTACCTTAATTTTTGTGATCTTGTTAGAAAATGGAATATGAAAAGACTTTGCAAACATACGAATAGGAAATATTGCTTGTAACTGATAGATTGGGATAAGTCTCAGAACACATGAAGGAACATTCGATTGTCATCTCATTTGTTAAGTTTTCCAAATAAGGCAGGATTGGTGCTGAGAAGACATAGCACACCTTGGCATTTACATCTCTTCTATTTGTTGCTCCTCACAGTGAAGAATTGAGTAGCATTGATCATAGATTCATAGAATGATACAGTACAAAGTGAGGCCATTCAATTTATCGGTCCTGTGCCATTGCTTGGAAAGAACCTTCCAATTGAATCCGCTGCCCTGCTCATTTTCCATAGAATTGCTAGTGTTCCGTTTTTGGCCTATGTTGGATCATCTGTGTTGTACATCTCTACAACTCTACGTGTGTTGGAGCTTCTGAGATCCACCACCATCAATCCTTCCCAGTGACACTTGTCCAAGTTATTGTTACCAAGTGTGGAAGAATGCTACACAAAGTCTTTGGTAGAACTTACAACTGTGATGGGAGAAATGTGCTGACAATCAAGACCCAGTGCTCCACCAGTCACATTATCCATAAAAGTTTGTTGATGCAATTTCAAAAAATGATCCAGTGCTTCTCTTTTGCGCCATTATCCAAAAGAAAGTTTAATAAGTTCAAAATATTCTTTTAATTGTGAGCAAAATTTATTCTAAAGCAAGTGGCATACTATGGTGAACACCTACACTGTGATTCTGGAATTAGAATTATATCTCATTAGTCTCACACACAGAGACAGTCAAACAACACAAAGGGTCAAATCTCAGTAGTATGATGGTCAGGCAAAGGAAAGCCAATGGGAGACTTGCAGGAGCAATAGTAGGGGATTTTAATTTTCCTAACATAGACTGGGACTGCCATAAGGGGTTCGATAGGATGGAATCTTTAAAGTGCATTGAGGAAAGTTTCCTCAAGCAGTGTATAAAGGGTCCTATTCGGGAAGGGGCAAAACTCGACCTATTCTTGGGAAACAGGCAGGACAGGTACCTGAGGTGACAGTGGGGGAGCACTTTGGGACCAGTGACCATAGTTCTATTAATTTTAAAATAGTTATGGAGAGGGACAAAACTGGTCGACAGCTTCAAGTTCTAAATTAGGGCAAGGCGAATTTTAATGGAATTAGATAAGAGCTTTCTGGGGTTGATGGGAGTAGTTTGTCAGGCAAAAGGATCTCCCTTAAATGTGAGATAGCTAAAGTTCAAAACCAATATGTTCCTGTGAGGGTGAAAAGCAAGATTGACAGATTTAGGCAAGCCTGGATGACAAGAGATATTGAGGCTTTGACCAGAAAAAAGAAAGGAATGTATGACTCAGGTACAGGCAGCTGGGATCAAGGGAATCCCCGGAGGTATACAGGGAATACAGGTGTTTACTGAAGAAGGAAATCAGGAGGTAGCCTTTGCTGAGAAGAATAGGGTGAATTCGAAGAGGTTCTTCTATTAAAGGAAAAAGAATAACTAGAGAGAGAATAGGACACCTTGAGTACCAAAGTGGACATGAATGTGTAGAACTGCAGGACTTGGGTGAGGTACTCAATGAATATTTCTCCTCTGTGTTTACTATGGAGAAAGACATGAAGACTTGGGAACTTGGGAAGTTAGTGGTCACATCTTGGGGACAGTCCATATCACAGTAGAGGAGGTGCTAGATCTATTAGAATGCATGAAGATGGATAAATCTCCTGGTTCTGACCAGATATATCCTAAAACACTGCAAGAGACTAGAGATGGAATTGTGGGGGTCTTGGCTGATACTTTGCATCATCATTAGCCACAGATAAGATTCTAGAAAACTGGAGTTTGGCAAATTTTGTACCCTTATTCAAGAAGGGCTGCAAAGAAAAACATGGGAACTGTAGACCATTAAAATTAACATCTATTGTAGTTAAGTTATTTGAGAAGATTTCTAAGGGATAAGGTGTACATGCATTTGGAAAGACAGGGTTTGATTAGGAATAGTCAGCATGGCTTTTTGCGTGGGAGATCATGCCTCACAAATTTGTTGGAGTTCTTTGATGAAGTGACCAGGAAAGGTGACGAGGACAAGGCGGTGGACGTAGTCTATATGGATTTTAATAAGGCCTTTGATAAGGATCCACATGGTAGGCGGCTCTGTAAGGTTAGATCACATGGAACTCAAGGGGAACTGGCAACTTGGATACACAATTGGCTTGATGGTAGGAAGCAGAGGTTAATAGTGGAAGGATGCTTGTTGGACTGGAGGCCTGTGACGAGTAGACTGCTTCAGAGATTGGTGCTGGGCCCAATGCTGTTTGTTATGTATATCAACAACTTGGATGATAATGTACAAGGCATGATTAATAAGTTTGCAGATGATACTAAAATAGGTGGTATCATGGACAGTGAGGAAAGTTATCAGAAAATGCAGCAGGACCTTGATCAGGTGGGGAAGTGGGCTGAGAAATGGCAAATGGAGTTTAATACAGATAAGTGTGAAGTCTTGCATTTTCGAAAGTCACATCAAGGTAGGAGTTTCATGGTGATTGGTAGGGCCTTAAGGAGTGCAGTGGAACAGAGGGACCTTGGAGTTCAGGTGCATGGTTCTCTGAAAGTGCAGTCACAGGTAGACAGGGCTTTTGGCACACTGGCCTTCCTCACTCAGGGTATTGAGTATAGATGTTGGGAAGCTATGTTGCAGTTATACAGGACATTGGTGAGGCCAGGCTTGGAGTACTATGTTCAGTTTTAGCTACCTTGCTATAGGAAGGATGTTATTAAACTGGAAAGAGTGCAGAAGAAATTTACAAGGATGTTGCCAGGACTCAAGGGTGTGAGTTATAGGGAGAGGTTGGACAAACTAGGATATTTTTCTGTAGAGCGTAGGAGACTGAGGGGGGACCTTATAGAAGTGTATAAGATCATGAGAGGCATGCATAGGGTGAATGCACTCAGTCTTTTTCCCAGGGTTGGGGAATTGAGGACTAGAGGACATCAGTTTAAGGTTAGAGGGGTAAGAATAAAAGGGATCCTGAGGTCCTGAGGGGTAACCTTTTTTATACAGACGGTGCTACGCATATGGAAATGAGCTACCAGCAGAAGTGGTTGAGGTGTGGGTACATTAACACCATTTAAAAGGAATTTGGACAAATACATGGATAGAAAAGGATTAGAAGGATATGGGCCAAGTGCAAGGAAGTGGAGTTAGTGTGGATGGACATTTTGATCAGCATGGACCAGTTTGAGTCAATCGGCCTGTCTCCGTGCTATAGGAGTCTATGAGGCTGTGGACCATGTGTCTGGAAACAAAGGATAACAAGGATGACTTCTCAAATTTCCATTTTCCTGAATTACTGACTGCCATAGATTGATGATAGTTGTATAGTTTTATTCCAAAAACTCGGATTCCACGGGGGATCTGATTGAAACTTACAGAATGCTGAATATCCAGGACAGAGTGGTCGTTGGGAAGATGTTTCCATTGGCAGGAGAGATAAGGACCCGAGGGCAGAGTCTGAGAGCAAAGGGAAGACCCATTTAAACTTCTTTAGCCTGAGAGTGGTGAATCTGTGGAATTCATTGTCACAGACAGCTGTGGAGGCCAGGTCATTGAGTACATTTAAGACTGAGATAGATAGGTTCTTGATAGCCAAGGGGATCAAGGGGTACGGGGACAAAGCGGGAAAATGGGGTTGAAAAACCCATCAGCCATGATTGAATGGCAGAGACTCAATGGGCTGAATGACCTAAAATCTACTCCTATATCTGTAGTCTTCTGTTGGTGGTTGGTTCCAGTCCACCTCTTCAGGGTTTGACCAGGTTGGTAGAAATACTGGAAACTCTAAAAGATTCCTTAGGACTTCTGCTGTGAACAGGATTTCAGGATAGGGTCTGATAGCTTTCATTGTGTCCTCCTTATTCTGATTCCTAAGCCTGTAGAACAGAATTCAAAGTCCAGAGAGGGTTTGTAGGTAACCATAAGCTTAAAATCTCTACTCCCAAATCTTTTAAAAATTATATTTTTTTACAGTAATTAAGGCAATTGATGGCATCTCTGAAATCCTTAAATGCTTTATTTAGTTGTTTCTCCAAAACCACTTGATTTCCGGTAAAAAGTAAATAATCACACATTTAACTGTTGGATTCATTTCCGAAAGGAATCCCATGGTAAACTCAAATCCAGAAAGTTTACAAGTAGGGAAAGTCCAGTTAGCTCTTCCCAAGCACAGTCATTTCAAGATATTTCCTAGTCAGCCTGGTCTAAGATGTTATTGTACACCATTGGATCAGGTGGGACTTCAACCCATAAGGACATTAACACCCTACAGTCCTTTATATTCTGATGAATGGAGTTTATGTTGTGATGTCAGTTAACTCTTGCAGGTATCAACTGCCTCATATGAAACCTTAAAGTCTTGCTGGGAGTAGACGATTAATCCAGAGACTCAGGTAATATTTCGGGGGACTTGAGTTCAAATCCTGCCATGGCAGGTGATGAGACTTGAATTTGCTAAAAATCTTGAATTAAGGATCTAATAATCGAATCCCTACAATGCAGAAGCAGGCCATTCAGCCCAATCACACCAACCCTTCAAAGAGTATCCCACCCAGTTCCACCCCATTCCCATAACTCTGCATTTCCCAGCTAATCCACCTAACCCTGGACATTACAGTATGGCCAATGCATCCAACCTCCGCATCTTTGGACTGTAGGAGGAAACTGGAGCACCTGGAGGAGGCCCACGCAGACACAGGGAAAATGTGCAAACTCCACACAGACAGTTGCCTGAGGGTTCTTCATTCCTGAAGAAGGGCCTGTGCCCGAAACGTCGAATCTCCTGTTCCCTGGGAGCACCTGGAGGAGGCCCACGCAGACACAGGGAAAATGTGCAAACTCCACACAGACAGTTGCCTGAGGGTTGAATTGAACCAGGGTTCCTGGCGCTGTGAGGCAGCAGTGCTAAACGCTGAGTGACCGTACCGATGATGATGATAAAGCTGTTGTCAGGAAAACTCCATCTGGTTCACTGAAGCCCTTTTGGGATGGAAACCCTCATCCTTACCTGGCCTATAAAATACGTCTAATCAACCTGTTCAGGCATTCCATAACACACCTCTGGAGCAGGTGGGACTTGAACTCAGTGCCACAAGAGCTCTTGGTTTGGCCTACATGTGAATCCAGACCCACAGCATTATGTGATTGACTGTTAACCACCCTCTGGGCAATTAGGGATGGGCAAAAAGTGCTGACCTAGCCAGCAACACTCATAACCTGTGAATTATTAACAAAACATTCTCCTTTTGCATCTGTTTACACTGTCCTTTCAAGAAATACATTCCAGAGCACTACAGCTCACTGTGTTCAAACAAAAATGTCTCCAGTATAAATCTGTATTTCGTGGTTACTGAGTTTCTTGCTACTGAAACATGTTTCTCTTTAATTACTCAATTAAAACCCATTGTCATTTTAGATACCTCAATCCCTTTAATGTCTCCTGTTTTTAGAAAGTGGATTCCCAGTTTCTCTAATGGGAGAAATGTTGAATTGCTGAATGTGGGAATTTTGAATTTTGTCCAATTTCCTCTAGACCAGAGAGGACCTGATCAGAAATGGGAATAGTTGGTTAATTGTTCAATTATGTAGTTGAGAAAAGAAAGAAAACGTGGCTGTTTTATTCACTGTTGTTCTTAATTAATTATTACCTCTAAGGCCCTCAATCAGAAAGATTTTTTTTCCCCATAGGTCATTCTGCTTGTCAGGAAGCAGTCAACGTCCAGGGCAGTTAATGAATTCTATTACTGTTTGCTGCAAGCTTCTGCAGTTGACATTGAGCTGTGCTATCGGCTGAATTCTCTTCTGTGGACGCTAGCAGAAATTAAATACAGTATTTAAATAACACAAAGAATAATCACGCACCCCTATCATGCCTTTCAAAACTTAGGTTGTCCCAAAACATTTTGCAATCTGGTGTTTGAAAATTTGTCACTGCTGTAATGAAGGAAATGTGGAAGTCCAATTTGCACAGAGTAAACTGCGACAAAATTCGCCAAACACCTTCAAAAGCTATGACCTGTACCACCCAGAACTGCAGCAATGCAGGAGTGAACCACCATCTCCAGGTTTCCATTGAAACCATACACCATCGTGACTTGGAACTGTAACTCCATTCCTTCACTATTGCTGGGTCAAAACCCTGAAACTCGCTCCCTAGCACCAATGAGGGGGTTGTAAGACCATAAGGCATAGGAGCAGAAATAAAGCTATTAGGCCCATTGAATCCACTCTGTCATTCAATCACGGCTGATAGGTCTTTCTACCCCATTTTTCCACTTTGACCCCCTTGGCTATCAAGGATCTATCTATCTGTGTCTTAACTATACTCAATGACCTGACCTCCATAGCCTTCTGTGGCAGTGAACTGCAGAGATTCCCCACTCACTGGCTGAAGAAGTTTCTCCTTATCTCTGTTCTAAAAGGATTTTCGCTTTACTCTGAGGTTGTGCCCTTGGGTCCTAGTATCTCCTGCCAATGGAGACATCTTCCCAGGTTCCACTCTGTCTAAGTCATTCAGTATTCTGCATGTTTCAGTCAGATCCCCCCTTTTCCTTATAAACTCCATTAAGTATAGGCCTAGAGTCCTCACACATTCCTCATATGTTAAGTCTTTCATTCCTACGGTCATTCTCGTGAACCCCTTCTGGACCCGCTCCAGGGCCAATGCATCCTTCCTGAGTTATGGAACCCAAAATTGCTCACAATACTCTAAATGTGGTCCTTACACCACATGGAAGGGAGAGATTCAGATGCTGCCTCAACACTGTTATATATGCCACCAGTAATAGCGTGGAGCTATACATTCTTCCAGGATCTGCCTGGTCTAGTGTAGAGATGAGTGGTAACCTTCTGGTCCAACTAGAAAAGTATCTTGTTGTGAAGAGGATGTGAAAAGATTGAATCTGGTCCACTTGCTTCCAGAAGAGAGAGAATCTAATCAAAACAGTAATAGCTGATGGATTCTTTGATTATTGTAATTCAATTGTACACAGTTCTGTTCTCCTAGTCTGAGGAAGAGCATTCTTGCTATTGAAGGAGCCCAGCAAAGGTTCACCAGACTGATTCCCGGGATGGCAGGACTAATAGACGAGGAAAGGCTGGATTGATTGGGTTTGAAATTTAGAAGAATGAGGGGAGATCTCAGAGAAACATATAAAATCCTATTGGAATTGGATAGGCTAGATGTGGGAAGAATCTTCCCATCATTGGTTATGTCCAGAACTAAGGGTCACAATCTGAGAATAAAGGCTAAGCCAATTGGGACTGAGGTGAGGAAAAAATTCTTCACTCAGAGATTGTGAACCTGTGGAATTCTCTCCCACAGGAAGCTGTTGAGGCTAGGTCATTAGATATGTTCAAGAGGGAGCTGGATGTGGCCCTTGAGACTAAAGGAATTGAAGGGTATTCAGAGAAAGCAGCAGTAGGATACTGAGATTGTATGATCAGCCATGATCATATTGAATAGTGATGCAGGCTCAAAGGGCTGAATGGCCTCTTTCTGCATCTACGTTTGATGTTTCTAACTTCCTAATTCAGTTTATTGCACTTCTGCAACTATTACCAGGTTATGAGAATGGGCTGTACACTACTACAAAGATTGTTGGCCAGGACCAGCCTTGAGTCTCCTTTGAGATTTTACTTTGTTCTCCCAATAAGTTATTATGATATTGTGGAAGTGGCTGTTTCAACTACACGTTACCCCTTTCAGGGGTATTTTGTCATCTGAGCAGTTAGTAACTATGGGCAATTTAGCACAGCCAATTTAACTAACCTGCACATCTTTGGACTGTGGGAGGAAACCGGAGCACCCGGAGGAAGCCCACACAGACACAGGGCGAATGTGCAAACTCCACACAGAAAGTCACCCAAAGCTGGAATTGTACCTAGGTTCCCGGTGCTGTGAGGCACCAGTGTTAACCACTGAGCCACCGCGTATGCACTACCAAAAATCCCTTTAAAGAATTGTCGTCTGAGCAGTTAGTAACTTAGTTAATTTGGTTTACTGGTTGTTTTAAAGTAATTAAAAAGTGGCACATTTTATCTCTATGCCTTGCATCGTTATTGTTGACGTGCACTCTGCTTTATTTGTTGTTTACCTTTGTGTGACTTTTGGTTAAGACTGAAATATCAACATTCACTTCAGCTAATTAACTCCTGTATTAGTGGTGCTGGAAGAGCACAGCATCATCCGAGGAGCAGTAAACTCCTCGGATGCTGCCTGAACTGCTGTGCTATTCCAGCACCACTAATCTAAAATCTGGTTTCCAGCATCTGCAGTCATTGTTTTTACCTAATTAACTCCTGTCCATGTTGAAATCTCATCCCAGGACTACACTCCACCTTAACCTTTCAAGATTAATTCTGCCTTGGGTTGATGGTCTAAAATAGGTGACATCAATTCTCTTTCAACTTTTATTTCCATGAAGCACCGTTAACCAAAGTCAAAATTAACTTGTTTGTGCAGGGTGTCATCAGAATGTGACCATCCTTCCATAAAGTTGCCAGAGTCTTAATGCTTCACAGGGCTGCTGTCTTGAGAGACAATTGGTGGTGGTATAACCTGAGGGTCACCATGCCTCAGGGTGAGGGGAGAGGTAGAGAAGGAGAGTCCTTCATGGTGCTGATTCAGGAATTAAACCTGCACTGTTAGCAGCATTCTGCATTGCAAGTCAGCCATCCAGCCAATTGAGCTAACCAACACACTATTCCTGAACAGTCATGCATTCCATCTTATCTTGATCAGGACAAATGCAGGAATGACATTTCAACTAATCATGACAATTTACATTACAGGAGAAAATGGTGCAGATTGAACATGAATTTGCCATGGAGAAGGCAATAGGAGAAGTAGTGACTTCCCAGCAAGCTTCCAAATAATGCATAATGTCACACTGTTTAAATTTCTACTTGTGGGTCACTGAGGCTCTAGAATGTGTTGATTAGCACATTAGGAGCTTGACTGGTTTGGCTTTCAGCACACTCAGAATTACTCAGTAACTATTGCCCTTTCAGGAAATACGTCTCAAAGTAAATATTTTGCTTTGACATTCACAAGTAATTTCCTTTTTATTCCTTCACAGGGTATGGGAGTCACTGGTCAGGTCATCATTCCTTTATCCAGAGAATAGTTGAGAGTCAAACTCATTACTGTGGGTCTGGACTCACATGTAGGCTAGACAGGTAAAACAGCAGTTTCCCTCCCTAAAGGACATTAAAGACACAGATGAGGCTTTCCCCCAGCATTCGATAACAGTTTCATGGTCATCATTAGACCCTTAACTCTAGATTTTAATTGAATCTAAACTTCATCTGCCATGGCATGATTAGATTAGATTAGATTAGATTAGATTTCCTACAGTGTGGAAACAGGACCTTCAGCCCAACCAGTTCACACCGACCCTCTGGAGAGTAACCCACCCAGACCCATAGAGTTTGAACCTGAGTCCCTAGAGCATTAACTATGTCTCTGGATTAATAGTAGAGCAATAAGCCATTAGACTTTTTTCTGAGTATGGTTTGCAATCAAGTGAAATATAGTTAAAGTTATAATAGTTCTACCAAACTATAGGGCTGCTTTCTCAAGAGAGAGATGACTGATGATGGCTTAACCTGAGGGTTAACATACCTCAGGGTGAGTGGAGAGGTTGAGACGGACAGTCCCTCATGGTAAACTCAGCTGGTGCCAGAATTGAACCCATGTTGTTGGTGTCACTCTGTATCGTACACCAGCCTTCCAGCCAACTGAGCACCTGAAGTCAAATTCATGGAGTACATTGTTCTATTGTGTGATGGACAGGATATATTTTTGTACTGGTACCATTAAGAGAAGTCAGTGCTGACAGAGCACCATACTGTCAGAGGGTCAGTACTGAGGGAGTGCCAGACTATCGGAGGGTCTGTACTGACAGAGTGCCACACTGTCGGACGATCAGTATTGAGGAAGTGCCACACTGTCGGAGGGTCTGTACTGAGAGAGTGCCACACTGTCGGATGATCAATATTGAGAGAGTGCCACACTGTCGGACGATCAGTATCAAGGGAGTGCCAAGCTGTTGAAGGGTCTGTGCTGAGGGAGTGCTGCACTGTTGAAGGGTCTGTGCTGAGGGAGTGCCACACTGTCGGAGGGTCTGTACTGAGGGAGTGCCACACTGTAATTGGGTTTGTGCTGAGGGAGTGCCGCAAAGTCGGAGGGTCTGTACTGAGGGAGAGCCACATTGTTGGAGGGTCTGTACTGAGGAAGTGCCACACTGTTGGAGGGTCTGTGCTGAGGGAGAGCCGCACTGTCGGAGGGTCAGTATTGAGGGAGTGCTGCACTGTCAGAGGCTCTGTGCTGAGGGAGTGCTGCACCATTGGACGGTCAGTGCTGAGGGAGTGCCACACTGTTGAAGGGTCTGTGCTGAGGGAATGCCACACTGTCGGAGGTTCTGTACTGAGAGAGTGCCACACAGTCAGATGGTCAATATTGAGGGAGTGCCGCACTATCAGAGGGGTAGAAATGAGGGAGCCGTTGAAGGAACTATCCAGATGCAGTGCTCCATTACTGGAAGGTTATTAATGAGAGATTGCTACGCTGTCAGAGGACCAGCATTGGATGAGCAGTCATTCACAAGAACCATTTACTTTCTTGGTGCTTTCACACTGTGAAGCGTGAGGTGCTGTGAGATTGGATATCATTCATTGTAAAAGTGCAACATCTGCCGTAGGGCTGTGGGGCAGAGCATCATTGGTTGCTGGCATGTGGAAAGAAGATAAATCTAGCAACTAATTTGTTATTTAATTGACAGTAAGTATGAGAAATACGCAAATAGAATGATAAACTCCAGCATTACAGATAAGAGTTTCCTAACATCTCCTGTGCTAATAGCCTCTGGTGAGTTTTATACAATCACAATGTAAAATCTTGGATAGACAAGTTCTCTCTCCCTCTAACAAACCTATTAATGAGTTACTGCTATCTCAGTTAGGATGGCTTGTGCGATCTGTTAATTCTGCCCCAAATCCTGAAGCACACATGTGACATAAATGCTCTGTTGCTGTCTGTAATGCTTTATAAATATTAATCACACTGCAGGTAGTGGGGTGTGTTAATAAAGCTCTAATCTCTTGACAAACATATTAAATTCTATATCACTGCCCCTGATGAACATATTAACGAGCTCACAAATGGCTGCACTCGCAAACTTGAAATATTTTACTGCTGCCAGTATTCAAAGACAAATATTCTTTTCAAAGTCTTTGGCCAATGTCTCTCGACCTTGCGACAAGGCTGTTTGCTGAGTTCGGTTCAGTTTTGTCTTTATGCATTGCGTATCACTGATCTCACTCTATCACTCAGAATGCTTACATCTCCAATAACCTCGATACGCTGCCAACACCGGGGGCCTGCTTTGATGTATTATTGGATGACAATTGTACAGGCAAGGATTGTACAGATTTGTGTGGACCCCCCCCCCTTCCCCATGATGGGTCATCAAAGTAAACTTTGAAGCTTTCACTAAGTCACAGCTGAGAGACCTGCTCTAAGACACAGGGCCAGCTGTTCTAAGGAGCGTTGATCACTCACAGACTGAGAAAGGGGTAGAGGATGGGGGTTGTCAGATCATGAGGTGTTGGGTGTTGGTCTTGTGGTGAGGGGGAGATGGATCTTTGGGGTAGATGAGGCAGGGAGTGTGTTGGTTAGAGGTCCAGAGGGTGTGATGGATCTGGAGGAGGTGTTGAAGTAAGGTGGAGAAAAAGTTTAAAGCTAATCAGGAGCTAGATTAAAAATTTCAAGATCTAACTTTATCTGGGTAAACATTGACCTCATTGCAATAGAATCCTCTGAACTCTCCACTTTATAGAAGTTGATTAAGTTAATTTTAAATGGATATTTTCAGCTGGAGGGGAGTTGCTCAGTGGGATTGTTGGTTCCCAAACAATTCCCTCAGGGTCTATAACCTTGGGAATTCTGCAGAGCCGTGTGCACAGCTCCCAGCCCCGCTTGCAAAAATGGCATTAAGAAATGCTGGTTAGGATATAGTCCATTCAAGTCCATTAATGCTCCAGCATTAATCTAGATTTACAGTGTAGGGTGAAGGCACTGTTGACAGCTCAGTCTTTTGGATGAGAATGACACCCTGGAAGGCTGCCTGGACTCTTCACTACACCCTGTGATACCAACGTGAAGAAGAGCAGAGATACTTCCCTCAATTCCTTTTAGCCAGCATCATTAAAGGAATGGCAGACTGTCTGGTCCTTTATCACATTGCTGTTTGGGAGACATTGATGTGTTTGAATTAACGACTGTGTTCCCTATTTCCTAACAGTAAAAACATCTCAAAAACAATCCTCACTGGGTCATCAGATTGTGGAAGCTATTTGTTTTCATAGTAGAGTCACAGAGTCATACAGCATGGAAACAGCTCCTTTGGTCCAATCATCCATGCTGACCAGGCATCCCAATCTGACCAAGTCCCATTTTCCCAGCATTTGGCCCACATCCCTCTAAACCCTTTCTATTCATGTGCCCATCCGGATGTTGTAAATGTTGTCATTGTACCAGCCTCCACCACTTCCTCTGACAGCTCATTCCATTTATGCACTACCCTCTGTGTGAAAAGGTTACCCCTCAGGTCCTTTTTAAATCTTTGCCCGCTCTCACCTTAAATGATGAGCATTTTTGACAACAGAATCCTATACATTACAAAGCCTTTATCCTTTTTGCTTCTGTATGTTTTTGAGATGTAATCGTAGGTCTACCCTGTCCTAATTTGCAAGGGGTCATCCAGCTCCATGTTAATTAGCCACCTCTGCAAGCCGGACTGTATTTTTGTCAAAACCATTCATGGGCTGTGGTCTTCATTGACACGGCCAGCATTTATTGTGGATCCTTAATTTCACTTGGAAAGAAAGATGGTGTTAAGTCAATTTCGGCTGCAG
>NC_057741.1:36637035-36638353 GCF_004010195.1 Chiloscyllium plagiosum
TCACTCTGATTCCCACTCACAGACTCGCTCTGCTCCCCACTCTGGGACTCGCTCAGATCCCCACTCCGGGACTCACTCTGCTCCACACTCAGGGACTCACTCTGCTCCCCACTCTGGGACTCGCTTTGATCCCCACTCACAGACTCGCTCTGATCCCCACTCCGGGACTCACTATGCTCCCCACTCCGGTACTCGCTCTGATCCCCACTCCGGGACCTGCTCTGATCCCCACTCCGGGACCCACTCTGATCCCCACTCCGGGACCTGCTCTGATCCCCACTCCGGGACTCACTCTGCTCAACACTCCGGGACTCACTCTGCTCCCCGTTTCGGGACTCGCTCTGATCCCCACTCCCAGACACACTCTGCTCCCCACTCCGGGACCTGCTCTGATCCCCACTCCGGGACTCACTCTGCTGGGACTCACTCTGCTCCCCACTCCGGGACTCACCCTGATCCCCACTCCGGGACTCACTCTGATCCCCACTCCGGGACTCACCCTGATCCCTGTTCCGGGACTCACTCTGCTCCCCACAGCGGGACTCACCCTGATCCCCGTTCCAGGACACACTCTGATCCCCACTCACAGACTCACTCTGCTCCCCACTCCGGGACTCACTCTGATCCCCACTCCGGGACTCGCTCTGATCCCCACTCACAGACTGACTCTGCTCCCCACTCTGGGACCCACTCTGATCCCCACTCACAGACTCACTCTGCTCCCCACTCAGGGACTTGCTCTGCTCAACACTCCGGGACTCACTCTGCTCCCCGTTTCGGGACTCGCTCTGATCCCCACTCCGGGACTCACTCTGCTCCCCACTCCGGGACTCGCTCTACTCCCCACTCCGGGAATCAGTCTGATCCCCACTCCGGGACTCGCTCTGATCCCCACTCCGGGACTCGCTCTGCTCCGCTCTCCGGGACTCACTCTGATCCCCACTCCGGGACTCACTCTGATCCCCACTCCCAGACTCGCTCTGATCTGCACTCCGGGACTCGCTCTGCTCCCCATTCCCAGACTCGCTCTGCACCCCACTCCGGGACCCACTCTGATCCCCACTCCGGGACTCACTCTGATCCCCAGTCCGGGACTCGCTCTGATCCCCACTCACAGACTGACTCTGATCCCCACTCCGGGACTCACTCTGATCCCCATTCCGGGACTCGCTCTGATCCCCACTCCGGGACTCACTCTGACCCCCACTCCCAGACTCGCTCTGATCTGCACTCCGGGACTCGCTCTGCTCCCCATTCCCAGACTCGCTCTGCACCCCACTCTGGGACTCACTCTGATCCCCACTCCGGGACCCACTCT
>NC_057741.1:36641261-36647106 GCF_004010195.1 Chiloscyllium plagiosum
CCGGGACTTGCTCTGATCCCCACTCCGGGACTCGCTCTGACCCCACTCCGGGACTCACTCTGATCCCCACTCCCAGATCCGCTCTGCTCCCCACTCCGGGACTCACTCTACTCCCCACTCCGGGACTCGCTGAGAACCCCACTCCGGGACTCGCTCTGCTCCCCACTCTGGGACTCGCTCTGCTCCCCATTCCGGGACTCACTCTGCTCCCCATTCCGGGACTCGCTCTGATCCCCACTCCGGGACTCACTCTGATCCCCACTCCGGGACTCACTCTGCTTCCCACTCTGGGACTCACTCTGCTCCCCATTCCGGGACTCGCTCTGATCCCCACTCCGGGACTCACTCTGCTCCCCATTCCGGGACTCGCTCTGATCCCCACTCCGGGACTTGCTCTGATCCCCACTCCGGGACTCACTCTGCTCCCCACTCCGGGACTCACTCTGCTTCCCACTCTGGGACTCACTCTGATCCCCACTCCGGGACTCACTCTGATCCCCACTCCGGGACTCGCTCTGATCCCCACTCCGGGACTCACTCTGATCCCCGTTCCGGGGCTCACTCTGCTCCCCACTCCGGGACTCACTGTGCTTCTCACTCCGGGACTCGCTCTGATCCCCACTCCGGGACTCACACTGCTCCCCACTCCGGACTCCCTCTGATCTCCACTCCGGCAATCAGTCTGATCCCCACTCCGGGACTCGCTCTGATCCCCACTCCGGGACTCGCTCTGCTCCCCACTCCGGGACTCACTCTGATCCCCACTCCGGGACTCGCTCTGATCCCCATTCCGGGACTCGCTCAGCTCCCCATTCCCAGACTCGCTCTGATCCCCACTCCGGGACTCACTCTGATCCCCACCTCGGAACTCACTCTGCTCCCCATTCTGTGACTCACTCTGGTCCCCACTCTGGGACTCGCTCTGTTCCCCACTCCGGGAGTCACTCTGATCCCCACTCCGGGACTCACTCTGCTCCCCACTCCGGGACTCACTCTGATCCCCACTCACAGACTCACTCTGCTCCCCACTCCGGGACTCGCTCTGATCCCCACTCCGGGACTCACTCTGATCCCCACTCCCAGACTCGCTCTGCTCCCCATTCCCAGACTCACTCTGCTCCCCATTCCGTGACTCACTCTGCTCCCCACTCCGGGACTCCCTCTGATCCCCACTCCGGGACTCACTCTGATCCCCACTCCCAGACTCGCTCTGCTCCCCACTCCGGGACTCACTCTGATCTCCACTCCCAGACTCGCTCTGCTCCCCATTCCCAGACTCACTCTGATCCCCACTCCGGGACTCACTCTGATCCCCACTCCGGGACTCACTCTGCTCCCCACTCTGGGACTCGCTCTGCTCCCCACTCCCAGACTCGCTCTGCTCCCCATTCCCAGACTCACTCTGATCCCCACTCCAGGACTCACTCTGATCCCCTCTCCCAGACTCACTCTGCTCCCCACTCCGGGACTCGGTCTGATCCCCACTCTGGGACTCACTCTGATCCCCACTCCGGGACTCGCTCTGCTCCCCATTCCCAGACTCGGTCTGCTCCCCACTCTGGGACTCACTCTGATCCCCACTCCGGGACTCACTCTGATCCCCACCTCGGAACTCACTCTGCTCCCCATTCTGTGACTCACTCTGGTCCCCACTCCGGGACTCGTTCTGCTCCCCACTCCGGGAGTCACTCTGATCCCCACTCCGGGACTCACTCTGCTCCCCACTCACAGACTCACTCTCCTCCCCACTCCGGGCCTCGCTCTGCTCCCCACTCCAGGACTCACTCTGATCCCCACTCCGGGACTCGCTCTGCTCCCCACTCCGGGACTCGGTCTGATCCCCACTCACAGACTCACTCTGATCCCCACTTCGGGATTCGCTCTGTGTGGGTTTCCTCCAGATGCTCTGGTTTCCTCCCACAGTCCAGAGATATTCTGGTTAGGGTGGATTGGCCAAGCTAAATTGTCAATAGTGTCCATGGATGTACAGGCAAGGTGGGTTAATCATAGGAAATGTGAGGTTACAAGGATAGGGGAGGGGACTGTGTTTGTGTGGGCTATTCTTTTTAGGATTGATGTAGACTTGATGCACTGAATAGTCTCTTTCTGCGTTGTAGGGATTCTTTTGAACTCTATGTCTCTACCAGAGGATGACCTCAGACTTGTTGATTTCCCATTGGTACAATTCTGGTCACCCTTCTATAGGGAAGATTGATGTTAAACTAGAGAGGGTTCAGAAAAGATTACATGGACTGGAGGGTTTGAGCTCTAGGGAGAGGCTGAACAGGCTGTGGCTGTTTTCCCTGGTGTGTCAGAGGCTGAGGGGTGACCTTATAGAGGTTTATAACATCATGAGGACCGTGGATAGGGTAAATAGACAAGGTCTTTTTTCTGGGGTGGGGGAGTCCAAAGCTAGAGGGCATAGGTTTAGGATGAGAGGGAAAGATTTTAAAAGGACCTAAGGGGCAACGTTTTCACACAGAGGGTGGTACACATGTGGAATGAACTGCCAGAGGAGGTGGTGGAGGCTAGTAAAATTACAACATTTGAAAGGCATCTGGATGGGTACATCGTGGGCCAGAGGGTCTGTGCTGTGCCGTACTGTTCTATGTTCTATTTTCTATGTTTTTCACTCTACTGGGTTTGGGGGCATATGGGGCAAATGCTGGCAAAAGGGACTAGGTCAGATTGGGATGTCTAGTCAGCGCAGAGGAGTTGGATCAAAGGGTTTGTTTCCATGCTGTCTGACTCTGTGATATTGTCTCGCCTTTCCCCTCACCTCTCGAGAGGTGATGAGTTGCAGTAACTGTAGGGGGTCTCGGAAAAAGCTGCTAAAATACCACCATCTAAGAATCGCCGATAATTAGCTCAGTTGCAGTGATTTCACTTGGCTACTTGCCCCTTGTTGCGTGCCCACTCAAACAGTCTCTGGAAGCGGTCTGTGCCGTACTGTTCTATATTCTATTTTCTATGTTTTTCACTCTACTGGGTTTGGGGGCATATGGGGCAAATGTTGGCAAAAGGGACTAGGTCAGATTGGGATGTCTAGTCAGCGCAGAGGAGTTGGATCAAAGGGTTTGTTTCCATGCTGTATGACTCTGTGATATTGTCTCACCTTTCCCCTCACCTCTCGAGAGATGATGAGTTGCAGTAACTGTAGGGGGTCTCGGAAAAAGCTGCTAAAATACCACCATCTAAGAATGGCCGATAATTAGCTCAGTTGCAGTGATTTCACTTGGCTACTTGCCCCTTGTTGCGTGCCCACTCAAACAGTCTCTGGAAGCGGTGGCCCTATAATCAACATTCCTGCCTGATAACATTGCTTTTAGCCGCAGGTGTCATCACTCCTCCCCAAGGACATGGTCCATACCCACCTCCCCTCCATTAACTCGTCTCCCCTCTATCTCTCTGAAATTGCTGCCCCAACTATTGAGCATATCCTATAGGCCTTTGTCAAAGAACCCCTTTCTAGAACATAGAACATAGAACATAGAACATCAAACAGTACAGCACAGTACAGGCCCTTCGGCCCTCAATGTTGGGCTAACCTTTTATTCTACTCTAAGATCAAACTAACCTACATACCCTTCATTGTACTATCTTCCATGTGCCTATCCAAAAGTGGCTTAAATGTCCCTAATGTATCTGACTCTACTACCACTGCTGGCAGTGCATTCCACACACCTACCACTCTCTGAGTAACGAACCTACCTCTGACATCTCCCCTAAACCTTGCTCCAATTTTAAGGTTAATGCCCCCTCGTGATAGACATTTCCGCCTTGGGAAATAAGCGTCGGGCTATCCACTCAATCTATGCCTCTCATCATCTTGTACACCTCTAGCAAGTCAGCTCTCAACTTTCTTCGCCCCAGTGAAGCTCCCACAGCCTTTCTTCATAAGACATGCCCTCCAGTCCAGGCAGCATCCTGGTAAATCTCCTCTGCATCCTCTCTAAAGGTTCCACATCTTTCCTATAATGCGGCAACCAGAACTGAACACAATATTCCAAGTGTGGTCTAACCAGGGCTTTATAGAGTTGCAGCAAAACCTCGCGGCTCTTAAACTCAATCCCCCTGCTAATCAAAACCAACACACCATACGCCTTCTTAACAAACCTATCAAATTGGGTGAGAACTTTGAGGGATCTAGATTCAAATGCTGCATTTTCCGCCTGCAAAAAAAACCAAATTCGCCTCAAATAGAAAGTCTGATAATTATATTTCTTATTCCAAAATGCTTGTGAGTATTTCTGGATTCCTCCTTTGAAAATGTTCTCATACTTGCATTGCATTTGGTATGTTGCTGCCTCACTCCTGCTTGCTCAATTGTCATAATGGAGATAAAAGCAACCATTCCTGGCAACACAAAGCTTCTTACTGCACATCAAAGACATAAAAAGAAGTGGCAAAAAATCACTGCGTTCTGAGATATGTCGAGATTGTCAGCAGCCATTAACAAGCCACTAGCAGTAAGTGCTTCTTAACAGAGCCCTATCAAATTGAGACGTTTGGCTCCCTGCTGTGCAACAACTTAGATGGTTAGTCTAAGGCAGTCTTGTCTTGACTAAAAAGGGTCATGACAAAAGGTTTACCTGGAAAAATATTATGGAGCCTGTAATCAAACTGAGAGAGGCTTTTTGAGATCAAATACATTCATTTTACATTTTAGCATCTTTACTCCTCTTACAAGGTCCACATCATTTTTATGTACAACCATTTGTTGGCCAAAGTAAGTGCGTGTGTCAGTGTGTGTATTTGTGTGTGTGTTTGTGCATGTGTATGTTTTTGTGTGTGCCTTATGTGTGTCTGTGTGTGCATTTTTTGGTGTGCTTTTGCATGTGTTGGTGCATGTGCCTGTGTGTGTGTTTTTCCACGTGTTTGTGAATGTGTTTTTCTGTGTGTTTTTCTGTGTGTTTTTGCATGTGTTTTGCATGTGTTTTGCATGTGTTTGTGCATGTGTGCTTGTGCTTGTGTATTTGTGCGTGTGTGTTTGTGCGTGTGTGTCTGTGCTTTTGTGTGCTTTGTGTGCTTTCTTTCACATGGACATTATTTGTCAAAGCCCGACTGAGAAGCTGTTTAGCTCCTTTCAGCTCCCAGTGTGATAGGTGTTGGAGAGGGTCGTGCAGTGTGGGGTGATGGGAAAGCCATAGTCATCTACTGTGATGTTTCAATCCTTTGGAATGAAACTGTTAGGAAGCCTGACTACTGTATATTAACATCTGAGTAGTGATTGCTCAGACTTGTGCTTAAATAATAGACTTTTTATTTACATCGACTAGAAAGTAGATGCAGGAAGCACACTTGACTCAACTTATGCAGACAATAATGAACTCTGGAAGGTAGCAATCTGGAAAAGTGTCGCTGCCTTGGGCAATGCTGCTGCTGCCAAGGCAGACTTCGGGATATGCAACAACGCAGAGTGGCCGAGCAGAGGCTGATAGCCAAGTTCAGTATCTATGGGGAAGGCCTCAACCAGGACCTTGGGTTCATGTTACACCGCAGGCGACCCCACTACACTAAACACACAAACAGATAGACAGACACACACTTATTTACTCACAAACTCATGCAGACCGTCTCTCAGATACACACAAGTACACCCCCACACTCACACCCACGTGAACACCCTCTCACTTGTACTCTGTCACACTCATGCACGCACTCTACCAAGCATGCACACTCACAAACACACTCTCTAATGCACACTCACAAGCATACACTCACACACACACGCACACTCTCTCTGTCTCCCTCACACACACGCACACACTCTCTGTCTTCCTCACACACACACGCACACACTCTCTCTGTCTCCCTTACACGCACACGCACACACTCTCTCTGT
>NC_057741.1:36652263-36673773 GCF_004010195.1 Chiloscyllium plagiosum
GCTCTCTGTGGTAAGGAGTTCCAAAGACTCACAACCCTCTGAGAGACAAAATTCCTCCTTATCACAGGGGCCCCTTTATTCTGAGACTGTGCCCTCTGGTCCTAGACTCTCCCAGGAATCCTATATGTCTCAAAGAGATCACCTCTCATCCTCCTAAATCCCAGTGAGTTGCGTCCCAACCTGTTTAACCTTTGCTAATGAAACAATAGTGAAAGCATCTTAAAACCACTTCACTTTGCTGTTTTTAAGTATCATCTTAACAGAGGAGAGAAGGTTAAAGAGGAGAAAAGGTTTACAAAAGGGAACTCCAGACTTCAGGCTGATGAAGGTATGGCCCCAGGCTAAAGTGGGAAGAGGCCAGAATTGAAGAAGTGCAGAGATGTTGAATGTTGTTGGAGCTTTCAAAGATGGGGAGGGGCAAGGCCTTGGTGGACTCACCCTGCCTCAGCAAAATCTTACTCTACTTTCCATTTAACTAAAACCCATTTTAGAACAAATGTTTTTGACACAGTGCATAGTTAAGATATGGAATGCACTGCCTGGAAATATGGTGGAGGCAGATTCAATGGTGGCATTCGAGGGGACTTTGGATGATCATATGCATAGAATTGGGGGAAAAGGCAGGAGATTGGTCCTAGGGAATCAAACCAATGCAGGGACAATGGCCAAATGGCCTCCTTCTGTGCCGTAGCAACTGGTGACTTGTTTCAAGAGTGTGGTGCTGGAAAAGCACAGCAGGTCAGGCAGCATCCAAGGAGCAGGAAAATCAACGTTTCGGGTGAAAGCTTTTCGTCAAGAGTTCCTGATGAAGGGATTTTGCCTGAAACGTCGATTTTCCTGCTCCTCAGATGCTGCCTGACCTGCTGTGCTTTTCCAGAACCACACTCTCGACTTTAATCTCCGGTATCTACAGTCCTCACTTTCACTTCTGTGATTTGTTTGTCCAGTGAGAAAACTGAACCAGTATTGCATCAGTTCTTAAACTCATTACTCATTTCCTTTGTGATTCCCACATGTACCTCTTCACAATTAGTTCCTTCCCATATACCAAGATGCTCACTGTTCATGATTGGTTCAGTCTTTCCAAAAGTGTGACTTCATCAGATATTTCATAATTGTTGCATAATGGTGTCTTGTCTTAATAATACTTGAGTCTGTTCTGCTGATTCCATAGCAACCCAAGATTTGTCCTTGGTTACCAGCTATCTTTGCCTATCACTGTTGTTGCCTCTCTTGCAGATCTTCAAATATAATAAACTGTTCAGATTTACTGCATTCTGCATTTTGTTTTGTATTATAGCTCATCATATTGTTAAGGATGTTGAAAACCAAGTTTTCCTTGAGACTGGAATCAATAGGTAATGGCCCTGGATAGTGAGTTTGAGTAAGTGGGAGATATATGTGATTATTAACACTGAGGTTTCCATGGGGAAACAATACCTTGATCATCAACAGCCAAGACAGAAATCAAAATGTCTGACTGCATATGCTCCGAATTGTCGCAGGTGGACTTGGGAGCATTGGCATTCCAATTGCCAGCACCTGCAATCAACATCAGGGGATTTCTTCTTTGTATAATAAGGAAGAACTGGAAAGCTATGAGGTGACTGTTATAAAGGGTATCTAATGAGCTCCATTAGATTAGAAAGTCAAAGACTTAACATTTGACCCATATCCAGTTCTTCACATGTGGTATTGGTCAGTCTATTTCCTATTGCCTCACCACACCTACCCAAAGTTTAGGCACCTGACTTGGGCTCATTGGGTTGAGATGAATGAAGCCATTCTGACAGATCATTGTAATATTTTAGTCAATGCCCATTGTCTCAAGCTGATGGGATATGAAAGTAATATTTTCCTCATCTATCCTGTTTTCTATAACTGTCCATATCCCTTGTAGCTATCAAACTGTTCAACATGTTATAATACATTGTATTAAAGCAAAATGCTGCAAATGCTCAAAATCTGAAACAAATACATAAAGCACTGGAGAATCTCAGTAGGTCTGTCAGTGTCTACAGAGAGAGAAACAGAGTTAGTGTTTTGAGTCCAGGTATGACACTTCTAGAGAACTGAAGAGTCAGTTCTGAAAAAGAAGTCAAAATGTTAACTCTGTTTCTCCCTCCGTAAACACTGCCAGACCTGCTGAGCTTCTCCAGCATTTACTGTGCATGTTACAACACATGTCTGGAGTAGGTGGGAATTGATCTGGATTTTCTAGACTAGAGGTAGGGACACTACCACTCCCACAATGTGGATCTCTTCGCTGAATTTACCCCAATAGCAATGCCTCCAAATATCCTTCTGCACGAAATAATCAGAAAACCCTGAAAAATGTTCTGGTGTGTCAGCTCCATGTTGAGGTCTAGGCACCATGTTTACTTTATATTTTCATCAGCCCAGAAACAGTTCAGCCAAATAAAAACTTCCCTCTGCTCCATTCCAACATATACCTGATTGCCCAACATACAAGTGGTTTCTCTAAAGGGCTGTTGTTAGAGTATCCTTGTATCTCCTTAGTTTCTTCAATTGACTTTGATAATTTAGCACCAAGCATTGTGACGTTTTAGCTCTATATGCTCCTTCCCAATGGTTATTAGACTATTGAATGGGTTCTGTACCCCCAATTAATGCTGACTTTGCTAACGTTGGTCTCTCTTGTACACCCTATGCAAAATTATCGGTAAGACTCCATCTAAATCATTTGATCTGTGCATCCTTGCTTACTATGATCGACCCATTGTTCATGCATAAAGTTTTTCATTGTACTTCAGTACATATGACAATAAATAAATCAATCAATTATCCAATTGATCAATAGGGTTTGAATGTGGTATTTGCTCCTATTCACAACTAGCGTGTCCATGATGTGGAGGTGTCGGAGTTGGACTGGAATGGACAAAGTTAAAAATCACACAACACCAGGTTATAGTCCAACAGATTTATTTGAAAGTACAAACTTTTGGAGTGCTGCTCCTCCATCACATAGCTGGTGGAGCAGGATCGTAGGACACAGAATTTATACAGTGAAGTTTATACTTCTGAATAAATCTGCTGGACTATAACCTAGTGTTGTATGATTTTTAACAACTTGAGTATTTTAGGTGAAACAGTGTTAAAGTATCAATGCAAGTGATAAACAGGTAGTTGAGGCTGACAGGAGTTAAAGGTCTGAGGATAGCAAGAATTTGAAGCCTAGCAGAACTCGGTTAAACTGAATTGTTTCTTGTGCTTACTTCTTATGGAATTTTACAAAATGTCTTGTTTTTCCTTTTTCTCAACAGTGACAAATCCAATTACCGAGCTTTGAGGTGAGTGTAAAGAGTGAATTTTAATCCCATGGATTTCTCTGTCTCTGTGGTATCAGGATCCGTACTGGAATTGAAACACATTGAAATTTGTTAGAGATTATCTGTTAATAGGAATAATCTGATGGTGAAGTCTCATTTTCAGATGTCTCTGGTCTCAAATCTAGATCCTATTGATCAGTTACCACAATACAGTGGACTACATTTGTGCGTGAATTAATGTTACTGTGGAGGAATCTGTTGTCAAGCCTTGCAATGTAATATTTTGCAATGTTATATTTAATGAGGTGATCAATTTAGTATGAGTTTAGTTAATAAATGTTCCTGATAAATAATTTTACAACGAGAACAAAACAGCAATTTCCAGATTTCTCATCTGATTAGATCTTTCTTGCATTTCTGACCTGGGGCTGAGCTCTCCCTTGCACTGGAAGTTAAAAGCATGATCATTTTAAAAGATTCTTGAATGGCTTGTAAGTGTCTCTCACATAGCCAGCATTTGTTATCCATGAGTTCACTGGCCCAACTCAGAGGGTGGTTAAACATCGGCCACATTGTTGTGGATCTGGAGTCAAACATAGGCCAGACGAGGTTAGGACGGCAGATTTCCCTTCCTAAAGTATTTTAGGGAACTGGTTGGGTCTTTACGCTAACCAACAATGGATATATGGTTGTTAGTGAACTAGCTTCCAGATTTTGTTGAATTCAAATTCAAAACCATGTCTTTCCCAAGACTCTGGAGCAGGCAAACAGGAGATATGATGTACATTGAAGAGTTGAGAGAGCAGCAGCGATTTCTGAAAAGGATGATGAAGACATTGTTAAGGAGAGGTATCACCTTCTCTTATATATTAGTACAATCTTAGATACGACAAGGCAGACAGGAATAAATTGGAATAGAACTGAGCTGGTGAAGTTATCATTCATTGATTGTAAATTTATTGTTTGAAAGGCAAGCATCCCCTGGTCATTCCCAAATTCCCCAGGACAACCATCATACTGTTGGTAGAGACAGCTAGACACACGCCACATCAATGGGGTAATGGAATTTCCCCAGTTTTCCAAGTGTCAATGAAATGTCTGCCTGCCACTCCTGAGTATTTTTGTGAAGTTATTAATGGCCAACATTGTGGGCTTCTCTCCTGCCTGGGAATGAGCAGGTGCCTGGTCATCAGGTGTCCTCTGAGTGCCAGCGATGGGGGGGCATTTATCCCTCAGCCAGCATGGTGCTCAGCAGATTGTGCACCCAAGCCCAATCCAACCTGGGGTGGTACGATGTACTGAAGATTTGCATCAACTGAGCTGTGATACTTAGAGTCATGGAGTCAGAGAGAAACAGACCCGTTGGTCCAACCCGCCCATGCCGACCAGATATCCCAACCCAATCTAGTCCCACCTGCCAGCACCCAGCCCATATCCCTCCAAACCCTTCCTATTCACATACCCATCAAATGCCTTTTAAATGTTGCAATTGTACTTGCCTCCATCACAACCTCTGCCAGCTCATTTCAGACACACACCCCCTCTGCATGAAAAGATTTTCCCTTAGGTCTCTTTTATATCTTTCCCCTCTCACCCTAAACCTATGCCCTTTAGTTCTGGTCTCCCCTATCGCAGGGAAAAAAAAGACCTTGTCTATTTACCCTATCTGTGCCCCTCATGATTTTATAAACTCCTATAAGGTCACCCCTCAGCCTCTGATGCTCCAGAGAAAACAGCCCCAGCCTGTTCAGCCTCTCCCTATAGCTCAAATTCTCCAACCCTGGCAACATCCTTGTAAATCTTTTCTGTACCCTTTCAAGTTTCACAACATCCTTCTGATTAGAAGGAGACCAGAACTGCATGCAATATTCCAAAAGTGGCCTAACCAATATGTTCAAGGAATGCTCGATGTTGGTCAAGTAGGACTGGAGAATTTAATGCACTTGTACCACAAATCCTGATACTTGTATATGTACTCTACAATCAAACACAGTTGTATCTCTGGGGTCAAGCTGACGAATTTGGATATAATGTGGCACTATTCCCTCAGGATGTCATGCTGCTAAAGGACAGAGCTCAGTAAGAGAGTAGTAGAGAATGCACTGCTGCAAAAGTAGTAGACTCACCAACCTTAAGGGCATTTTAATAGTCATTGGATAGGCAGATGGACACAAATTGAATAGTGTAGGTTAGATGGGCTTCAGATTAATTTCCCAGGTCAGCGCAACATTGAGGGCCGAAGGCCCTTTACTGCGCTGTAGTGTTCTATGTTCTAAGAGGGAGACAGAAACCTTTATTCCATTAGGACACAAACCACCGTATAGTGATGATACCATGAGTATGTCCCTTAAAGTTATCAGTTGAGGGACACAACATAACATCCCCCTTTTTTCCATCATTGTACATTGACAATTCAACAATTATACAGATATGCACAGATCAGATTAACCATCAACAATTAAAAAGTCAATGTTAGAGCTTTCGGGATTAGTGGTGCTGGAAGAGCACAGCAGTTCAGGCAGCATCCAAGGAGCAGCGAAATCGACGTTTCAAGCAAAAGCCCTTCGTCAAGAATAAAAGCTTTTACCAATGTTAGAACTTTGACAACCTATTTACTCAATCTGGAGAGGTATGTGTTATTTTGGTTGCTGTTGACTGACAATGTTCTTGTCTTGCAGCTGGTTGGTGTCATTCATTATTAGAGTTTCTGTCCTCACTCTGTGTACATGATTGACTTGTCGTTCATTGGTCTCAACTGGCTTCTGTTTTATTGCATTAATTCAGGAATGACTTGAGATAACTTTGGCTAATTGCATCTTTTTCAAGCATTTGCTGGTATCCAGGTATTTGTGACTAGATTTCCAACTTGCACTCTCTGTCAGGTGTGGTCGTTCTCCCTTGTGGTATATCAGTTTCAATCTCCTCTGCTTTTGAAGAGGAAAGTCCTGTGGCTGTTTCATTCTCACCCCATGAATATCGTGCATGGTTACAGTGCTGAAACCTGTGTATACTGCTATTTTTACCACTGCTGTACATCACCTTGGGAGACTTTGCACATAAATTACATCTTCAATTCCCTCCTGAAATGTTACTATTGAAGATACCATGAAACAAATTCAGTATAGTGTACAAAAATCTGAAATGGCTGACTCCCCTGTGCTTTAATATCTGGACACATTTTACCTAAGCAGAGAGGAAAAATCACACTTCACACAATGAAAGAACAGTGGTACAATGACAACTTTGCTTTGGAAATTCACTGAAGCCTGCTTTATGCATGAATTTAAATGGAATTACAAAGCACCAGATTAATTTCTGAAATGAAATTCAACGGTTACTTCCTCCTGTAAAATTGAGGACTGTCATGATTGAATTGTCTGCGTTTTTCTCTGTTTAGCAATTATAAAAGTAGAATGAAATAGCAGGTGCAAACATAACAATCAAACCAAGATTCAGAAGATCGAGTGAGCTAAACCAAATTCTTCTAGTTCAGTTCATAAACTCCTAAAGTTTGATCATTTCATATTTCTATTCACGTCTTGCTTTTAAAACTAACAACATGAGCCGTGTCGATGGACGATAAAATTTGTGTTGCTTTCCACATTCCCTTGAAGAATGAATATAGATATGCCGAGATTTAGGCTCTCGCACTGAAGACTGTAGCAAATAGTGGAAGTGTAGCTAGCTTAGCGATGTGAGCGGTTTGACAGACAGGAGCTGCAAATTGGAAAGCAGTGATCCAATCAAGTGATTCATGAAATGGCACCGTACACTGTCAGAGAATAGCTCTAATGTTTCAAATTTTGTGATTGCTTTTAACAACCTTCCATTTATTCTTTTTCACTAATCAATACACGTCCAGCTCTGACCCACTTCATTGCAGGAAGTAGCAGTTAAGGGGAGCAACCCAACTACTTGCGATGCCGAGATGGCGATGCGAACGGGAGGCAGCTTCTTAGTGTGGTGGACGCTGGTGATCTTATAGCAGCGTCAGAAGGACACGGGGCACTGATAAATGGAAAAAATGTAAGGGTCCCGCTGGCTTTGGGAGATATGATTTCTTTAAGTGACCCACGAAGCAGAGTGTGTGAACTGCTTGGTATCTTAATGAAGTGTTAAGCCACTTGAATGCTTCAAATACTTAGCTATGCCTATAGATTCACATAGGTTCTAGTGCTAGGTCATCAAAAATAGTTGTTCTATGGCTGTAGACTAAGCATGCGGATTGAACAAAAGAAGATTGTTAAGACAAATGGCTAATGTCTCACCTTCCTCACGATCAGAATGACAGACAAAAGTAAGGAATTTAAAAAATAATAAGTGCTGGGTTTGCTCAGGAAGCCTGGGGAGGATGAAATCAAAAACAAACATGGCAGCTTATTGCAGAAACTCAACAGTTCTCTCGAGTCCACTATGAGTCTTCTTCAGACTGGATTCTGAATGTTAATGTCCCAATCACATTGACACAATTTCCTTCCAAACCTTCGATTAAAGCATAAAGGGAATGCTAAAGGTTGTGAGGTTTCCCACCTCAACTATTGGCAGTCCATTCCAGATTCCCACCACCCTTTTGTTGAACAATCCCTCAAATCCCTTCGAAACCTCCTGCTTTTCACTTTAAAATTATGCCCTGATGTTCTTGACCCTTATACTGATGGGAACAGCTGCTTTCCAATTCACCCTGTCCATGCCCCTTTTTGATCTACCATTAGGAGGTGCACAAGAACACTCAGAGACACGCAAAGTCATGGTGATCTGACACAAGATTTCCCTTCCCTGTTTCCTCACACCCTGATGTAGAACACTGTCCCCACCGGCCTGAGATTTACACCCCTTTTTTTCTGATTGAAGACTGCTCTGATCTGATGAATGCTTACTGGCCTGAAATCTTGGGTTCCTCTCTCCACAGAAGCTGTCTGACTCTTTCCAACATTTTCTGATCGTTGTTCAGATTTCCAAAATCATATGATCCTTACACTATTGAGTCTGCACTCACCCTGCGATAAGCATTCCACACTATCCCCATAATCCCATATTTGCCCCACCTAGCCCTGCACACTACAGAGCAATTTAATACAGCCAATCCACCGAACCATCTATAGACAGTGGGAGGAAACGCCTCACAGACACAGGGGGAGTGTGCAAACTCCACACAGTCGCCTGAGGCTGGAATCGAACTGGAGTTGTGAGACAGCAGTGCTGACCACTGAGCCACCATGCCACTCCTGTGGCTGAAGTTGACTCGACCTATTAGCATTCACGATTCATTCCGGATGTGGAAGTGCAGGTGTTGGACTGGGGTGGACAAAGTTAAAAATCACATGATGCCAGGTTATAGTCCAACGGCTTTATTTGAAATACAAGCTTTCGGAGCGCTGCTCCTTCGTCAGGTAGCTAGTGAGGCAGGATCATGGGACACAGAATTTATAGTAAAAGATCAAAGTGTCAGCCTTGAAGCCCAGGTACAGAGAAGAACCAATGTCAGTCCTGGGATTGGTCGCCATTGCAGTGAGACTTTTGCCAAGACTCTGACATCTTAACACATTCCTGATGAAGAGTTTATGCTCAAAATGTTAACTCCTGCTTTTCGGATGCTGCCTGACGTGCTGGGTTTTTTCCAGTGCCACACTTTTCAACGCTGACATCTTAACAGCCTTGCAAGACCTTACAAATGATCTCTGTTACCCTTTTGAAGGGGCAGACCTTGAAGTAGATCACTAAGGCAGGCTTCCCTGGGGGTGAGTGGGACAATGATGTACAGCACGCTGACCGTGTGAAAGGATCATAGACTGACAGCTGAGCCTACAACCTACAGTGGCAGATTAGTGAGGTGATGCCAAGAAACTAGTGGCAGATGTACCTTCTTACTGTGCCAGTTAATTGCGTTGATTATTGCCCTTGCATTTTTCTTCAGTTAGACATAATTTTCTGTATGCTTTTATGCAAACTACTGGAAGAAAAACAAAAAGATGGGACATATATGTTCAACACATACAGAATGTATTTTGATTATTGTGGCAGTGATACTGAAAATTGTGCCATGTCAATGCCTACTGCTTAGAGTTTGCTCTCTGAAGAATTGGAGCAGAACATTATGGACAGTTTGGTTGGTATAGACCAGTTTGGGCTGAAGGGCCTGTCTCCATGCTGCAGGGCACGATGGCACGGTGGCTCAGTGGTTAGCACAGCTGCCTCACAGCACCAGGGACCTGGTTTGATTCCGGCCTTGGGTCTGTGTGGAGTTTGCATATTCTCCCCGTGTCTGTGTGTGGGTCCCCTTCGGGTGTTCCAATTTCCTCCCACAATCCGAATTGTGCAGGTTAGGTGGATTGGCCATAGTGTTCAGGGATGTGTAGGTTAGGTGCATTAGTCAGGGGTAAATGTAGAGTGATAGGGGATGGGTTTGGATGGGATCCTCTTTGAATGGTGGACTTGTAGGGCCAAAGGGCCTATTTCCACACTGTAGCACTCTATTAATCCTTCTCAAGATTGAAGCAAGACAATGAGACTGAGAAATTGCTTTATTTTAACAAACAAACAGGGTCAATGTCTGTCATTTATTGTTGGCTAATAAAATCTTGGAAAATGCACTTTGAAATTTTATTTTGTCATTTTGAAAGAAATGTAAACCATTCACAACACTCCCGTCAAAATCATGTCTCAACATCTCTCGCTCAGTACATATAGCAGGAGTATTATTCATTCAGTTGTGAAGTACAGTTTTGAAGGAAAGCAGTTCAAGGAAGTTTGTATAAAATAGAAATATTAGCTGACCATTTTAATAACATATCTTCATAAAACAAGATACCACAGAGTTATCCACTGAAGTAGAAATAAAATAGAACTGGCTCAAAAACAACTTTTTCCCATCAGAAAGTTCAATATTGACACTGCACAATGGTCTCCAGTGCCACTGTTTTTCTAATTAAAATGTTTTCTATATTTCTTGAATGTACATGCCCATTTATTTTGTTTTTCTTTGATTAATATGCACAAAAGCAGCTAGAAAATTCAGTTTAATTGAAGAAAAACACTGAGACAGAGAGAAAAAAATTGGCCAAGGCTGAATGAACAAGATGGTTCTTAAGGACACTGTTATAGGAAAGAGACAGGGATTCTGGGAGAGTGAAACGAGGTTGGAATGTGTGGAGGGTGAATGCTGATGAATGTTTTTCCATCGAAGGTAGAGCTTGCGGAGTGGTGGGATTGTAAAGGAGGCTATGTGTTAAACTGGAGAAGGAGCAGAACTGGGGAGGAATGAGGCCAGTATGAGAACAAAGACTCTTTAAACTGATACACAGAGCAAGTGCGATTTGGAATTTGTAAACAATGTGACTAAGGATACTAAGAAAGCTTATCTGTTATTATATCGAAGATACAGCACAGAAACAGACCATTCAGCCCATCTGGTCAATGCCAGTGTTAATGCTTCGCGCTAATGTCCTCCTACTCGTTTTCATCTCACCCAATTAGCATTTCCTTTCAATCATCTCTCCCCTGTATTTTTATCTAACCTCCCTTTATATCTACCCACATTACTCACTGCAACCAGTCTTCATGACAGCAAGTCCTACAGGCTCACCACATTCCATATAAGTTTCAAGAGAAGTTTCTCTTGAATTCCCTTTTGGGTTTATGAGGGAATGTTGCTACGAAGAGATACGCATTCCCCTTTTTCATCCTTATACTCCTGCATGTATTTCTCTACTCCCTTTTTAAATCTATATCCAGCATCCATGCCTTCCATATCCAACTAGATCACCACACAAACAGTTTTCCCTCTTGTCAGCTGGCTGCTTTTACCAGTTGGATTAAACTGGTGCCCTCTGGTTAGTGACCTAGTTAATTATGTTATCCACTCTATGTAATAAAGCAGTCGCATGATCTGTACACTTCTTACCCACTCAGCAGCTATTTTCACTGATACTCCATTAATTTTTCAAGCGCTTAGCATTTCTTCAGGTCAGTAAATTAATCAGTTCGCTGGTGTCAGTTGCTCCACTAATGTATTGATGTTTTGGTGAACCTGATGGTGTGGAAGTTTGAAATCACTCTTGCCAATTGCCTCTTGAGCTCAATATGTTCCTGCTACCTCATTGATTACTCAGCTTGTTGCTGACCCTCTAGTCTATAAACTCATTCATTCATTGCTATCTCCTTTTCATTAGATTATTGTTACTAGATGAATTTATTGATCATTTGCTGCCTGCAGTTACATTAATTTGTGCGAAATTTTAAATTAATCCACTGAGGCCCCGTTGAAAGCATTGCAGTGTGGAGTGATAGAATCCCAACAATGCGCAAAGAGGCCATTTGGCCTATAAAGTCTGGACCAACCCTCTAAAGTGCATCCCACCTTGACATACCCCCCCCCCCCCCCCCCCATCCCTGGAAACTTATGATTGTCAATCCAACTAACTACACATCTTTGGACTGTGGGAGGAAACCAGAGGACTCTTAAGAAACCCACAAAAGCATGAGGTGAGTTTTCAAATTCCACACAGGCAGCCACCCAAGGCTGGGATTGAACCCATGCCCCCAACACTATGAGATAGACATGCTAACCACTGAGCCACCATTGTGCCAACCCAGACACCCTGTCCTGATATCAGTGAGTTGTAAGTTTATATTGGGTTTCTGGCCATGTTTGTGCTACTGTAGCCCCATGAATCATTTTCTTCACATTTATGTTCTCAATCTTGAATTCCACTGCGAGACTTGATTTTAACGCTGCTTAGAGGAGAAAATGAGGTCTGCAGATGCTGGAGATCAGAGATGGAAATGTGTTGCTGGAGAAGCACAGCAGGTCAGGCAGCATCTAGGGAACAGGAGAATCGACGTTCCGGGCATTAGCCCTGAAGAAGGGCTAATGCCCGGAACGTCGATTCTCCTGTTCCCTAGATGCTGCCTGACCTGCTCCGCTTCTCCAACAACACATTTCCATCTTTTAACTCTGCTTACCCGATTAGCTGTGTGTAATTTGCACATTCTCCTTGTGTCTGCGAGTGTTTCCTCCCACAGTCCAAAGATGTGCAGGTTAGGTGAGTTGGCCATGCTAAATTGTCCATAGTATCCAGGATGTGTGTGTTATGTGCTTTGGAATCCTTACAGTGTGGAAACAGGTCATTTGACCCTCCAAAGAGTATCTGACCCAAACCCACTCCCGTACCCTATCACTTCACATTTTTCCTGACGAATGCACCTTAACCTACACATCTCTGAACACTACTGTCTATTTAGCATAGGCAATTCACCTAATCGGCATATCTTTGGACTGTGGGACAAAACGTGAGCACCTGGAGGAAACCCACGCAGACTAAGGGAGAATATACAAACTCCAACAGACAATAGCCCGCGACTGGAATTGAACCCATGTCCTTAATGCTGTGAGGCAGCAGTGCTAACCACAGAGCCACCATGTCACCCTAAATTGCTAAGTAAGTTGATCAGAAAATATCTACAATGCTGAAATAGAAGGTCTCAATTTGAGGGAGATAATGATATTGTCACTGGAGCGGTAATTTGAATTCAATGCCACTATGTCAGATGGCGAAGTTTAAAGCTCTTATTGTGCAATGGTAGTGTCTCTACCTCTATGCAAGTAACCCAGGTTCAGTTCCACTGCCCCAGGGCTGTGTAATATTATTTCTGAATAGGTTGATTAGAAAGTATCGAGTTTTGAGAGCATTTGTAGCTCAGGTTGAGGTTTTGGATATAGATTTGCTCGGTGAGCTGCAAGGTTCATTACCTTACTAGGTAACGTCTTCAGTGGGCCTCAGGTGAAGCAATGTTGAAAATTCCTGCTTTCTAATTAGATGTTTGCATTTCTTCGGGTTGGTGATGTCATTTCCTGTGGTGGTGTTATTTCCTGTGGCGACATCACTTCCTGTTCCTTTTCTCAGGAAGTGGTAGATGGGGTCTAACTCGATATGTTTATTGATAGAATTCCGGTTGGAATGCCATGCTTCTAGGAATTCTCGAGCGTGTCTTTGTTTGGCTTGTCCTAGGATGGATGTGTTGTCCCAGTCGAAGTGGTGTCCTTCCTCATCCATATGTGAGGATACTAGTGAGAGTGGGTCATGTCTTTATGTGGGTAGTTGGAGTTCATATATCCTGGTGGTTAGTTTTCTGCCTGTTTGTCCAATATAGTGTTTGTTACAGTCCTTGCATGGTATTTTGTAATTGACGTTAGTTTTGCTCATTGTCTGTATAGGGTCTCCTTGATGTTCTCCCTGATATTCTCCTTGTTGATGAAGTTAGTGGTGTTTGGTGTATGTGTCTTTGGGTCTTCTAATAGTGTAGTCAGTGTTTCCTTGGCCAGGTTAATGTTGATTGAAGTAAACAGGGCTGTTACATCAAAGGAGACCATTATTTCATCCTCTTCTATCTTCATCAACAAGGAGAATATCATCAAGCTAGTGGACCTATGCCTTACCACCCACTTCACCTTCAACAACAAAACCTACAGACAAACCAATGAAACACCCATGGGATCTCCGATATCAAAGTTCATAGCAGAGGCAATAGTGCAGAGACTTGAACAAACAGCTCTGCCAACCATTCAACCTAAACTCTGGGTCCGCTATGTGGATGACACCTTTGTCATCACTAGACGAAACAAGTTAGAGGAAACGTTCAAGACCATCAATAATACTCTTACTGGCATAAAATTCACTAAAGAGGAGGAAAACAACAACAAACTGCCATTCCTAGATGTCACAGTACAGCGAACAGCCAATGGGGAACTTCAAACCAGCATCTACAGGAAAGTAACACATATGGACCTTGCAGCTCAGCGAGCAAACATACATCCAATATCAACCATGACTGGAAACCTGCAAGTGGGAGTGGACTGGGTCCATCAATCTAAGCATGGTGAATCAAAACCATCTGCTGCTGTTTATAATATCAGTAATGCAAAGAAGGGGTACCTGCCGCGCTGCACAATTGCCTCGGGAGCTTGGGGTGCAGTGGTGATGCCGCTATTTCTCGGCCAGGAAGTCTGGATTCACGTCTCAGACGGGCTCCAGAGGTGTCTCAGTACATCTCAGAACAAGTTCATTCAAAAATATAATGCAAACACAGAACCTGCTGGGCAGTCTCTTGCAGTGTCTGTGGAGAGAAGTCAGAGTGAATGTTTCAGGTTCAGTGACCCTTCCTCAGAACTTGAACCTGAAATGTTAACTCTGATTTCCCTCCACAGATGCTGCCAGACCTGCTGAACATCTCCTACAAGTTATATTTTTGTTTCTGATTTCCAGCATCCATGGTTCTTTCGGTTTTCATTCGAAAATATTTCCATCACTTGTCTCACATGACATCACACGTCAGAGGGTTGGGTATGTTTTTCAAAGCACTTGAGCCCTTCACCTGGTCTGGGACCATGGTTGAATCCCTTGATAGCTTTCCAATTTTCCAATCCACTTCAAATCATCACAACTTCACCGTACATTGGTCAATTATGTTCAACCTGTGCCCACGTTGACCAACATTAAATCACAAATTAACTTTTGTCTTTAAGACGAGCTTAGCTTTTTGGCATCTTCCCAGTAAGAAAGTTTGAAGCAGATTATTGGGCCGATGAATTTCAGAGTACAGAATTTGTCTGATATTTATCCTGGGAGTGCAAATTTTTAAAAATCCAATTTTATTATCTTCTCCATGCACTTAAAAATTCTAGGGTTTCATTTTGCTAGGGGAAAGTGAGGACTGCAGATGCTGGAGGTCAGAGTTGAGAGTGTGGTGCTGGAAAAGCACAGCAGGTCAGCAGCAGCCAGTTGACGTTTCGGGCATAAGTCCTCAGGGGTCCTAAGTCAACTTTGACAGTGGTTAGCACTACTGCCTCACAGCGCCAGGGACCCAGGTTCAATTCCAGACTCGGGAGACTGTCTGTGTGGAGTTTGCATATTCTCGCTATGTCTGTGTGGGTTTCCTCTGGGTGCACCAGTTTCCTCCCACAATCCAAAGATGTGCAGGTCAAGTGAATTGGCCATGCTAAATTGCCCGTAGTATTAGGTGCTTTAGTCAAATTGCCCATAGTGTTAGTTGCATTAGTCAGAGGGAAGCGGGTCTGGGTGGATTACTCTTCGGAGGGTCGGTGTGGACTCGTTGGGCCAGAGGGCCTGTTTCCAAACTGTAGGGAATCTAAACTAATCTAATTTAAGCTTGCTGGAGGCGAGCATCTGATAGGGTGCTCCATTACTTAAACATTCTCCAGAGCACCTTTCAATTCATTGTTTTTGATTGAGGTTTTTAACCCAATGACTTCCTGATTGTATAAGGTCAGAACTCACGGGACACCAGTTTATAGTCCAGCAGGTTTAATTGAAATCACAAGCTGTCAGAGCACTGCTCCTTCATCAGGTGAAGTTCTGAGGGCAATTGGAAATTTGAAGGCTCAGGTTCAAGTCCCATCAGCTCCACAAATTTGTAAAACTATCTCTGCGCAGGTTGATTTGAAAGTATCAGCCGCTTGCCCAGGGATAGGGACATCACCACTGATCCACATGAGCCCTCATAAATATATCCCCACCCTCCAGCTTGCAGCAGCAGGGCCAGTGAGATATCAACTTATCTGATTAGATTTAAGACTTGACAAAGAAAGACAGAGGAAGAAATCAAGTTAGTTAAGTAATTAGTGTTAAATCTGATAGAGAAAAGACGGAAAGAAGATGAAAATTGAGAATAGAAATGTGACAGAGAGGAAGTTATGGAAGACAAACAATGAAAAAAATAAAGTCTCTAGCAACAATTGACTAAGTGTGTAATGAGATTGAATATTTTATAGTGTTCTTTTTATGGGATAGATGGATTGATTGAAGTTGCTAAGAATGGAGAGCTGGTGGAGAGATAATGTTGCTAGACTAGCCATCCAGAATCCCAACCCAATGTTCTAGGGATATGAGTTCAAATCTCTCCCATGGCAGATGGTGAATTTGAAATTTAATTTTAAAACGTTTGGTCTAATGGTGACTATGTGACCACTTGTCCATTGTCGTTAAAAGCCCACCTAGTTTAACATGGAACATAGAACATTACAGCGTGGTACAGGCCCTTCGGTCTTCGATATTGCACTGATGTTTACTGTGTTTCAGGAAGGTAATCTGCCATCCTTAGCTGGTCTGACCTACATGTGAGTCCAAAGTCACAGCAATGTGACTGACGTGTAACTGCCCTTTGATGTTGTTCCAGCCAGCAACACCCACGTCCTGTACATTATTATTTAATAAACTATTCTTGGTGACAGACATGGCCTGTTGTGGAATCACTAACTATGGAAACAGATGTAAGTTTCTACCTCATATGTAACCAGGCACAGGAAGAGAAATTAAAAGAATAAAACTCTACTTGCACTGTTAAGTTCCAGTCTTAACTTTCTGCAATTAATTCAATGGTCAATTAACGTAAAAATTTGGCAAGATCTTAAAAGTGCTGAGGAGATTATAAGGGAGGCATTACCTCTATCAAGCAAACAGTAAAGCAACATAAATCAAGCAGACAGTTTTGCCAATTTGCAACTTATGGTATGTCCCTTCAATTCTTAACCAATTCACTCATTAATGACAGTGTTCAGAAAACGATTAGCAAGAATACTGCATAATGTAACAGCATGTGTGGCATTCTCACATTTCCTGGGTCACACTTTGTTTGAACTTTGTCATCACACTTCCGCACAATTTGTTTAAATTCTGTACCTCCCGAATCGACAACAATTTCTGCCAGATGGATAAGGAGAGTGTGATCACCTCGTAGGATTGGATGGCCGAAAATTGGGCAGCAACAGTGAAGCAGCTGAGGCGAAGAAAATCAGGAGAAAAGATTGGATCAGCAGAAGGATCAAGTGCAAGTGCCTGGAATGAGTGGATTGCCTTATGAAGAAATATTTCACCTGATGAAGGAGAAGCACTCCAAAAGCTTGTGATTTCACATTAACCTGTTGAACAGTAACTTGGTGTCATGTGACCTCTGATTTTGTCCACTCCAGTCCAACACCTGCACCTCCACGTCATGAGGAAAGGTCAGGCTTGTATCCTGTGGAGTTTAGAAGAGTCAGAGGTGACTGAATATACATATATAAGATCCTGAGGGACTTGACCAGGTTGATATTAGAATCATAGAATCCCTACAGCATGAAAGGAGGCTATTCTGCCCGTCAAGTCCACACCAAACTTCCAAAAACATCCCACCCAGATCCACCCCCATAACCCTGCATTTCCCATGGCTAACCCACCTAGCCTGTTACATCCCTGCACGCTACAGGCAATTTAGTCTGTCAATCTACCTGACCTGCACATCTTTGGGCTGTGGGAGGAAACCAGAGGACCTGGAGACAACCCATGTAGACACAGCGAGAATGTGCAAACTCCATACAGACAATTGCCTGAGGGTGGGATCAAATCCAGGTCCCAGCACTGTGAGGTAGCAGTGCTAACCACTGAATCACCGTATTGATAGAATCCTTTTGCTTGTAGGAGAATCTAGAAATAGCTGTCATAATTTAAACATAACAGGATGCCCATTTCTGAAAAAAGATGAAAAAACATTTTCTTTCTCAGAGGGTTGTGAATTCTTGTAAATTCCCTTCCTCAAAAGCCAGTGGATGCAGAATCTTTAAGGCAGAGATAAATAGATTCCTGATTACAACAAATGTTTTATTTACAAGAACCTATGGGACCAGGAATGTACCAATTGATCAAATATTCCAGTTGATCAAGAGGCCCACATAATCATAGAAACATAATGCAGGGAGTATACACAACACTGTTATGCTTCATTTACAGCATAAATAACTTCAATAATAATGCGACTTCATCTTAAATAAAACTTACTGGCAGAGAGCCTTCTTACTCGTACCCTCAGCTGACCACTTGGACATTGCAGAGATTGCGATAATATAGTAAAGCTCTGGTATTTGAGGTATACAGTTTTTGCCAGTTTATCATGAGTGCCAGTTAAAGCAAAGTTTGCTGTTCATAGCAGGTGAAAGATAATTGGTCATAGACAGGAATGTAAAATTAGGTTAAGATCAGATCTTATAGAATGGCGGAGAAGGCTTGAAGGGCCGAGTGGCCTAATCCAGTTCCTTGTTTGTGGAATGAGTAATTAAACTGTGCCTGCTTACAATTAAGCACTGCAGCATGATCAGATAAACCACACTGGCTCAGAGTACTGGTCCATTAAAGTAACTTGGTCTGAGTCCTCTCCATTCCCAGCTGCCACATCTTACCTTCACCAATCGTTAAGTTGGTCAATGTCCCATCACTGGCAGCTGGAGGCCTACTTTCTGTTGAAAGGACCTGATCTGGTGGGTAGCGCAATGGCAAAAGTTGGTTTTAAGTGAGGGTTAGAATCATAGAATCCCTACAGTGTGGAAACAGGCCATTCAGTCCATTGAGTCCACACTGACCCTCCAAAGAGCATCCCAGCTAGATCCACCACTCCCCTTACTCTAGCTCTGTAACCTTGCATTTCCTATGGCTACCAGGGAATACCTTGCATTCCCTGGACACCATGGGCAATTTAGCACGGTCAATCCACCCTAACCTGCACATCTTTGTTGGGTTTGTTGGGGAAGGTGGTGGGAGCAGGGTGTGGATCAAATGATTCCTTCACTGTCTGCAGCTTGATAGCACAAACATGGTCAGGGGAGGCTAGGTCATAAAGCAAGAGCCTGTCGAAAGATGGATAATCTGTAATGTTAACTCTGTCACCTCCTTTAGTTCTGTTTCGAGGTCCCAGCATCTACTGTATTTAGGTTAGAGTTATTAGTGGGAAAAGAAAAGTTCCTTCTATTAGAGGTAAGGATCTGAGTCATGACGTGTCACACACAGCTCACATATCATGTCTCTAATTTCCCCACCTTCCCCCACCAACTCCTTTCCCTGAAATCTGCGAACTTTGATATTAATGGCACCCTTCTGGAAGGGTCTCCCGAGACACCTTGGGCCACGTGACGACCACTCACTCTGACCCTCCAACACCTTTTCTTAGAGTGGTGCTCCTGTATTTCCTTCCTGACTTCTTCTTAGACCTCTTGCTTTTCCACCTGGCACCTTACTGACATCAGTCAAATTACCAGAACATACATTGAGCAAGGTTCAGTCAAGCTCAAAGACAGTCATCTTGACTGAATGTGGAATAGTACATTGTTTCAGATTTGCCCTTCATTAAACTCCTCTGACAGAAGGAACCTTTCTTTCCCCACAAATAATCCTAACTCAAATACTGTGGATGCTGGGACCTCAAAACAGGACTAAAGGAGGTGACAGAGTTAACATATCTATCACAGAATGGTTACAGTAAAGAGAGAGGCTGTTCAGCCCATCATGCCTGCACTGGCTCTATTCCCCAGTACTAATTTCCTGTCTTTTCTTCACACTCTTGCATCAATTAACCATCCAATACCCTTTTGAATGCCTCAGTGAACCTGCCTCCACCTCAGTTTCCAGCAGTGCATTCTAGATCCTAATTGCAGGCTGTGTGGAAAAATGATTGTTGTTACATCACTTTAAATCTCTGCCTTTTCATTCTTGTTTCTTTATGAGCAGAAACAATTTCTCCCTATCTATTCTATCCAACTTATTCATGATTTTGAAAATCTCTATCAAGTGTCGTCACAGCCTTCTTTTCCCTTCAATCTATCCTCAGAACCAAAGTTTCTCATCCCTGGAACCATTCTTGTCAATCTCTTCTGCACCCTCTCTCCAATGCAATCCTGTAATGTGGCACTGTACAAGGCCCAACAAGTGACTACATGGAAAAATGTTACAACAGAGAAACTGCTGCATCAAGGCACTGGGACAAACCTGACACTAACGGGATAATGATCTTTCTCTCTGCTGACTGTAAGAATTCAATGTGAACTAAGTTTGCTCAATCCATTCACGTTTCCAATGATGAGAAAGAGGACAAAAACTTTGTTACAAATTGTCTCTAAGTTTCTTCAATCACTTCTTCAAACAGACACAGATGTCACATTGGTGTAATGATCAATGACATCCTGAACAGAGGAAGTGTTGCTGTATCATTGTGTCTGCCCTGGGATTGCTTGGAAAGCGTAGTGGCTGCCAATATCGCAAAGATGTTGGCATCTGTCACAGTTGAAGATCAGGACAAAAAAAAATTGCAAGCATAAATATTAAAAAGACAGTATCTGTACAAACATAAATGCAAATGAATACTGCCTAATTGCTTGCTTTACGTATTGCATATTATCATCTTCCTGCATTGGTTATCTATTATACTGAATCGACTATAAGGATATAAAAAGTAATGAGCCATGTGTCAGGCTAAGTGATGGCAGTTAAAGAAGGCTCAGTAATTGCAGTAAAATGCATTGTGCCCTCACTTCAGAGGTAAGATTTTCAAGTAGCTTTCTTGAGGAAAGCTTAATTATCGAAAAGGCTGAGTAAATGCTGATCCTTGTTATTCTCGGGCATTTATCAATGTTCCCAGTTGCCCCTTGAGAAGGTGGCGAAACCTTCACTGAATCATGGCATTAGCTGGTGGTGTGGTGTAGTATGGGTGCACCCACGGTGATATCAGGGAGCAGATTTCAAGATTTTGACCCAACAATGAGAAAGGAATGATGATATAATATCAAGTTAGGGTGATGTGGTTTGGAGAAATGCGAGTGTGTGTAATGTACTGGCTGGTTTCTTGCCATTATGTGATTTCTACCTTTAATGTAAGTGCTTTGACTTTCATTTGTTGCCGTATTTAATTACTTCAGTTGGAACATGGAATCAGAACTGTGAAGTTGGAATATGATGAATTTTCAGAGTGGCAACTGCAAAAGGAAAAGCAGGAAAGAACAACTGAAACCACAGTCTGTAACTTTGATGTGCTAGGTGAGTTGGAATAGCTGAGAATTTCCCAGCTCCTGCTGCTGTGGAAATGAAAGGAGACATTAAACAAAAATTGAACGTTTTTTTTCCCACTCAATGGCAAAACTTCGGAAAGATGTTGTGAAACTTGAATAGGTTCAGAAAAGATTGACAAGGATGTTGCCAGGGTTGGAGGATTTGAGCTACTGGGAGAGGCTGAACAGGCTGGGGCTGTTTTCCCTGGAGCATCGGAGGCTGAGGGGTGACCTTATAGAAGTTTACAAAATTATGAGGGGCATGGATAGGATAAATAGACAAAGTCTTTTCCCTGGGGTTGGGCAGTCCAGAACTAGAGGGCATAGGTTTAGGGTGAGAGGGGAAAGATATAAAAGAGA
>NC_057741.1:36674120-36809971 GCF_004010195.1 Chiloscyllium plagiosum
GGTGGTACGTGTATGGAATGAGCTGCCAGAGGAAGTGGTGGAGGCTGGTACAATTGCAACATTTAAGAGGCATTTGGATGGGTATATCAATAGGAAGGGTTTGGAGGGATATGGGCCGAGTGCTGGCAGGTGGGACTAGATTGGGTTGGGATATCTGGTCGGCATAGACGGGTTGGACTGAGGTGTCTGTTTCCATGCTGTACATCTCTATGACTCTAATTAAGAAGACTGAACAAATAAGATTGGCAACTTTGTTGCAGTGCTGTATCTGCAGCACTTCTGCAATGCTATAGGAACCAGATTGCAGGCTAGATCCCATTGAGGTACAGAGAAGCCAGGGTAGAAATTTTGAATGCTTTGACAACACACTTTGAATCCCTATTAATGTTACCTGTGGATGGTATGTGTTTAAATTCAGAGTTCAAAGGGGGAGTTGATCAGTAATGATGGCATTGATACACAAGCTGAATTCTGCAAGTTTGCAGAATTGTTACGATCATCTCCTTAGGGATAGGATTGTCTTAAACATTGCTGTCAGAGCATATCTGCTTAGAGTGGAGAAATGTCAAGAAACTAAGAGAGGTAGAAATATAATGGGTTTTATGAGGTTAAAAAATTAGGGAGCAGCGAGTGGAACCAGAGGGAACCTCAGGAAAAGGTTAGAAAGTGACGGGAAATTGGGGATTGAAATGGTGTAGAACTAAAGATAAAAGTCATGATTTGGAGATGCTGGTGTAGGACTGGGGTGTACAAAGTTAAAAATCACACAACACCATGTTTAATTGAAAGCACACTCGCTTTCGGAGCGCCGCTCCTTCATCAGGTGATTGGCCTGATTGTCCACAACCACCTGATGAAGGAGCATCGCTCAGAAAGCTAGTGCTCCCAATTAAACCTGTTGGACTATAACCTGGTGTTGTGTGATTTTTAACTAAAGATAAAAGGAGTGGTAATGATTGCAGTGAAGCAACAAACCATTGGTGATGAATAGATGTGAATAGCAGAGTAAAGGTCAGCTGTGAAGAAGTCAGATTGCATTTGAAACATTAACTTTGTTTTAGCGTCTAAAGATTATACCACACCTTACTGAGATCCCCAGCACTTTCTGTTTTTATTTCAGGATTCTGTATCAACTGTATTTCACTTTTATTATTGGACCAATCCTTGTTGAACATATTTTGCTAATTAGGTAAGCAATGTGATGCTGAAAGAAAAGGTTTGGAGTACAAATTAAGGAGTCAATGGGGGTTATCATCAAACAGAGTTGCAGGCATCAAACAGAATACATTAAAGAGCTGAAAAGGCTTGCGAGGAGACAATAGAAGGAGCTCTCACATGAGGTAAAACAATTAAGAAAGCATTAAAAGATAAAATTAATTTTTTAAAATTGGTTTTCTAACTTGAAGCTTGATCAATTATATTGTCTATTCCTGCTCCTATCTCTTGTAGTACTTATCAATTCTGCTGTTTTATTGATTAATGATTGTCTTTTGTTCTCCTTCCAATATGTAGGTCTATCATTTTACACTTGTAAATCAGAGTCAAAGTTAAATTGGATGGGAGGGCTTAGACAGAGTCACTAATCCATGACTGACATCAAAGCACAACGTGTTCAGGGCCCAGGTTCCAAGTCCAGTCCTGCAGTGCTACTGGTAACCCTCCCTATTAGCGGGCCTGCTGGCATGGGATGCCATGCTCCGCCTTCTTGTACCATCCTCACACTTCCACTTCTGCAACTGCGCTGAGACCTCTGTCATCCAACTACACCTAGGTCGACTCCTGTTTCTGCTCTCCTTCACTGTGTCCTCCAGAAACATAGAAACAAATAAACTAGGAGCAGGGGTAGGCCATTTAAATCTTCAATACTGCTTTGCTATTCAGTATGATGATAGTTGATCATCCACTGAGCTGAAAATGTGTTGCTGGAAAAGCGCAGCAGGTCAGGCAGCATCCAAGGAGCAGGAGAATTGACGTTTTGGGCATGAGCCCTTCTTCAGGAAAGGGATTCTTCAGGATTCCTGAAGAAGGGCTCATGCCCGAAACGTCGATTCTCCTGCTCCTTGGATGCTGCTTTTCCAGCAACACATTTTCAGCTCTGATCTCCAGCATCTGCAGCCCTCACTTTCTCCTGGGTGGTCATCCAACTCAGTCCACCTGTTCCTGCTTTCTCCCTCTACTCTTTGATCCTTTTAGCTCTAAGGACTAGATCTAACTCCTTCTTGAAAACTTTCAATGTTTTGGCCTCAACTGCTTTCTATGGTAGAGAATTGGGCAGACCCACCATTTTCTGAGTGAAGGCATTTCTTCTGATCCCAGTCCAAAATGGTCTATCCCATATCCTTCGATTATGACACCTGATTCTGGACTCCCCAGTCACCAGAGACATCCTTCCTGTGTTAATCTTGTTTAGTCCTATTAGAATTTTATGGGTTTCTATGAGGCTCCCCGTCCTCGTTCTTTCAAACTCCGGTCCATATAGTCCTAGCTGATGCAATCTCTCTTCACAGGTCAGTCTTGCCATCCCAGCAATCAGTCTGGAAAATCTTCACTGCACTTCCACCACAGCCAGAACATCCTTCCTCAAATAGTCCTTAAGGAGAGATCTCTGTCATATTTTAGCTCTGATTAAATTGCCAAAAACATAGGCAATTTATTTTATGGATACTATGTTTTAGAATGATTTTGCTCTTGTATATTCAAACACATCTTCATTTGATTTATGGTGAGTAAATTACATTTTAAACAGCTGTCTTCGCATTTTAAGTCCAGTGGAGTTGCTAGTATCCTAGAGGTTGGGTGTATGCTAAAACTGGCATAAATACCCTTTAGGTGCCATTCTGATTAATATTTGAGCTTCCCAATTGGGAGAGATAACGTAAACAGCATCACTTTGAGATGAACACACAAGTGCGAAATCTCATAAAAATATGAACATAATTTTATTGGCACTTAAATGCAAGTCACTGTTTCACAGCTTGGAGACATTTGCCACTAAGTACCCAAAATTATCATGCAGATTGGTCTATTGTCTGGCTTATGATGAATTCCAGCTCAGTTTGTTACTAGCACTCAACACTTGCAAACGCCAAATTTAGACAGAAGGTCTTCACTGAACAAGACTGCAACAAATTACTACATAATAATAAACTTACAGCGTGTTTTGAGATGATTTGTAGCTCAGGTTGAGGTTCTGTAATTTCTGTAACAAACCCAAACAAGCAGATAAAATGTGTCCAGAATCCCTAGCCACTCTCCCCTACATCAAAGACATCTTGGAAATGACTGCCAGACTACTCAGACCCTTTGGCATCATGGTAGCCCACAAACCCACCAACACACTAAAACAGCAGCAAAAGACCCTATACAGACAACAAGCAAAACTAATGTCATTTACAAAATACCGTGCAAGAACTGTAACAAAAACTACATTGGACAAACAGGCAGAAAATTAGCCACCAGGGTACATGAACATCAATTAGCCACAAAAAAACACATGACCCTCTCTTACTAGTATCTTTACATACAGATGAGGAAGGACACCACTTTGACTGGGACAACACATTCATCCTAGGACAAACCAAACACAGACATGCACGAGAATTCCTAGAAGCATGGCACTCCAACCGGAACTCTATCAACAAACACATTGATTTGGATCCTATTTACCACTCCCTGAGAAAAAGAACAGGAAATGACATTACCACAGGAAATGACATCACCAACCAAAGGAAACCTAAACATATAAATTTTTAAAATGGGACATACCACCAGTGCTTCACTGGAGGCTCACTGATACTGTTACCTAGTATGGTGACAAAACGTCTAAAAATGAACCTTCCAGCTCAGCGAGCAAACCTACATCCAGAATAAACTTGCAGAATAGGCATATCATTGAAAACCAATTTTCAACATAATTACAGGTGACAAAATACATTTTGGTAAGAAAAATGAGGACTTCATGTATTACTCTGAAAATAAAACTAAACCAGGCAGAGGGACAAACAGATCTGGGAATACAAGCCCAAACTGCTAAAAATAGTGTTCCAATTTGTTAAGACTGATTACAAGGCAAAATAAATAGAAGGGCTTATTTCTAAAGGGTAGAACTCTAAAGTAGAGGAGTTGCATGAAACTTATATTGAACTCAGTTGTAGGTAATGTTGCTATAGTCTTCCCAGTCCAGCAAGCTGCTCTCTCGTTAAAGAGAGAAGGAGACCCATCTGGTAGTGATGAAACCTGAGGGTCATTGCACCACAGGGGAGAGATTGAGAAGGACAGCCCTACATCAGAAACTCAGCTGGTGCAGGAATTGAACCTGTTGGCATCGTTCTGCATTTCAAATCATCCACCCAGCCAACTGATCCTTGGAGGATAATGTACAGTAGGAGAAAGTGGGGACTGCTGATGCTGGAGATCTGAATCGAAAAGTGTGGCACTGGAAAAGCACAGCCGGTCAGGCAGCATCTGAGGAGCAGCAGAGTCAATGTTTCTAGCATAAGCTCTTCATCAGGAACTTTGGATGAAGGGTTTATGCCTAAAATGTCAACTCTCCTGCTCCTCGGATGCTGCTACACAATGTATAGTTCCTATCTCCAAATTATGAGAAAAGATGACAGAGACACTGAAGAAGGTACAAGGCAGTTATACCCAATAGGATAAGGTGAACAGATTTTATGAAAAGAGAAAATACTGAGGTTTGACCTATTAGAGGTCTTTACATTTCTGTGAGTTTTTAAAGAGTATATGCAGAGGCAATGTTTTCTTTTTTGGGATGTCTATTCTACTACTCAATTCTATTGTTGAAGCCACCAATGGAAGATAGTCAGCAAGAGATAAATTTAGAGAATTCAGGAAATATCAGGAATACTGACCACAACGAGTGGTTGAGGTGGATGGTATATACGTGCTTAAGAGGAAACTAGGTAGATGAACAGAAGGATTTGCTAATGGAATTAAATGAGGATAGATAGAAGGAGATCTGTTGGCTAATACCTGGCTTCCTTCAAATGCTAACTCACTTTCCTTGATCACAGTTGCTCCAGCCTCTTCTCTCACTGATTATAGGGACCGTTCTTGTGGGCGTTAAGCTGTAGTGTTCTTGAGCCCAAATTCCCTTTTCCCAAATGGACATTGGGAATATTTTGGAATCTATGATTAAGGAGATTGTTACGTTATGGTCCAAACCAAACCCCCTCCAAAATATATTAAGAAGGTAGTCTAGACTGTAACCTTTTTATATTTTAAAGGTAAGTTGCTGATGTTGCATTCCATGTGCAATTCAGTTGCTCAAAGTACTCAATTCCAAGCAAAACACACTACACTTAAATACAGACAAAATAAACAAGAAAAGAAATGAATTGGCTTAACTGTAACTCTTTCAAAGTGCTGAGCAATTAACTTTTCCAATTTGGTAACATATCATTAACACAGGCAGAGTAGGTACTGCAGATGCTGGAGATTAGAGTCAAGATTAGAATAATGCTGGAAAAGGACAGCAGGCCAGGCAGCATCTGAGGAGCAGGAGAGTTGACATTTTGGGCAAGGCCTTTTGCCCAAAATGTCGATTTTCCTGCTCCTCGGATGCTGCCTGGCCTGCTGTGCTTTTCCAGCACTACTCTAATCTTGATACCATAAACACACCCTTGGCAAAGGCAAATTCAGAAAGATAGATTGTCTCACATGCAATTCCAGCAGCAGGAGGAGAACCCTAGCTTTTAGCTGTAACAGAGAGAGGAATAAAAGTTTTCACATCCAACTTCAAGACCCCAGCAACCGCGGAAAGCTAAAACTAAAATTCCTGTACTGTGGGAGCTTGACCCCCACTTCTGCAACTGGTATTATCGCTGGACTGTTAGTTCAGAGACTCAGGAAGAGGTCTGAGGGCCTGTGTTCCAATCCTGTCATGGCAGTTGGTGGAATTTGAATTCGATAAATGTCTGGAGTTAAGAATCTAATGATGAATCCATTGTTGATTGTCAGGAAAAGCCCATCTGGTTCACTGATGTCCTTTCAGGAAGGAAACTGCCATTTTCACTTGGTCTAGCTGACATGTGACTCCTGACCAACAGTAATGTGGTTGACCCTCTGGTGATTAGGGATGGGCAATCCCTAGGGATGCCTAGCCAGCAATGCCATCATTTTGTGAATGTATCTTAAAAAGTCAGGCTGCGTCTACAGTTCCAAATTTTTTTAAAATCCCAAGGCCTCATGAGCTATTTACTTTATTGGCTTTGAACTGACTGCCGATTACCTCTGTCTCAACCTTTCTTCATAAAATATCAGTATAAAATACATCTCTTAAAGCTTTGGTATTGTCACAATCAGCAGGATAGTTAGTAAATAGGAATGCATTGAGGCAAAGTCAACATAGCTTGGTGAAAGGCAAATCATGTTTGACTAATATTAGAGTTCTTTGAGGAAAAGACAATCAATGTTGATAAAGGGGAACTGGTGGATGTACTGTACTTCGACTTTCAGAATGCATTTGACAAATTGACATATCAAAGGTTAAAATAAGAGCTCAAGGTGTTAGGGGTAAAATAATGACATTGATTAAAGATTAGCTGGTTAGTATGAAGGAGAAGATGGACATAAATGGATCTATTTTGGGTTGGCAGGATATAATAAATGGAGTGGTACAGGAGTCAGTGTTGGGGTCTCAAAATATTTTTGATTTCTCTAAATGACGTGGATGAAAGGACCAAATGCACGATTGGTAAATTTTCTGATGACACAAAGATAGGTCAGAAAGTAATTTGTAAAGAGAATTCAACAAGTCTGCAAAAAGATGTTGATAGGTTAGCTGAGTGGGCAAAATTAGGTAGATAGAGTATAATGAGGGAAAATGTGAACGAGTCTGCCTTGCAGGAAGAATTTAAAAAGTACATTATTTAACTGGAGAGAGATTATAGTGCACTGAGATACATGGGGATCTGGGTGTTCCAGTACAAGATGCACAAAACATTAGTGTGCAGGTAACCAAGTGACTGGAAATGCAAACGGAGTGTTATAGTTCATTGTGAGAGGAATCCATATTCAAGTCAGGATGTTGTATTAGATTGTATAGATCATTAGTGAGACCAAATCTAGAGGATTGTATACAGTTTTAATCTCCTTATTTCAGGAAGGATAGGAGTGCATTGGAAGCAGTCCAGGGAAGCTTCAGCCAGCCAATTCTTGAGGTGGGAATTTATCGTATGAGAAAAGGTTGAACAATTTGGGCCTGAACCTATTGGAGGTTAGAAGATTCTGAGGTGATCTTATTGAAAGATATAAGATCCTGAGAGCACTTGACAAGGTGGATGCTGAAAGTGGAAGAGATTAGAACATAGCAACACAACTTATAAGTATGAAACTTTGAATTTAAAAATTTCTTCTCGCAGGGGTACATGTGTCTTTGGAAATCTGATCCCCAAAACAATGGTGGAGACAAAGTCATTGAAGATTTCTGAGGTTGTCTTAGATAGATTCTTGATGATAGTGAGCTTTGAGAAGATTTGTAGCTCAGGTTGAGGTTTTAGATGTAGGTTTGCTTGCTGAGCTGCAAGGTTAATTTCCAGATGTTTCATTACCTTACTAGGTAACATCTTCAGTGGGCCTCAGGCGAAGCAATGTTGATAAGTCCTGCTTTCTATTTATATGTTTGGGTTTCTTTGGGTTGGTGATGTCATTTCCTGTGGTGATGTTATTTCCTGTGGTGAAGTCACTTCCTGTTCCTTTTTTCTCAGGGGGTGGTAGATGGGGTCTAACTCGATGTGTTTGTTGAGAGTTCCGGTTGGAATGCCATGCGTGTCTTTGTTTGGCTTGTTCTAGGATGGATGTGTTGTCCAGTCGAAGTGGTGTCCTTCCTCATCCATATGTGAGGATACTGAGGGTCATGTCTTTATGTGGATAGTTGGTGTTCATGTATCCTGGTGGTTAGTTTTCTGCCTGTTTGTTCAATGTAGTGTTTGTTATAGTCCTTGCACGGTATTTTGTAAATGACATTAGTTTTACTCGTTGTCCATTTAGGGTCTTTCAAGTTCATTAGCTGCTGTTTTAGTGTGTTGGTGGGTTTGTAGGCTACCATGATGCCAAGGGGTCGAAGTAGCCTGGCAGTCAATGAAAGCAGGAATTTTCAGCATTGCTTCGCCTGAGGCCCACTGAAGATGTTACCTAGTAGGATAATGAAACATCTGGAAATGAACCTTGCAGCTCAGCGAGCAAACCTACAGAGTCCAGATGATCAACAGAGTCCAGGTTATTGGTAACAGATGAGACTATAGAGCAGAGGCTACTTTCTGATGCATGTTGATCTCATTGAATGGTGGAGCAGGCTGGATGGGCTGAATGGCCTTCTGCTGCTCCTATTGTTTTTGTTAGTATGTTATTGAGCTGCCGTGGACTGGTTGGGCTGCATGGTCTGATCCTGTTCTGCATGACCAATGTATCTTCAATGGCTTCCTTCAAACCTCCACCCACTTTCCTCAATCTCAGTTGCTCCAGCCTCCTCTCTCCCTGATTGTAGGGGACCGTTCCTGCTGGTCAGAAGCTGTGGTGTCCTTGAGCCCAAATTTCCTTTCCACAGATGGACAATGAAACTGGCAGAGTTCAGATGGGTGCTTAGTGGAGCTCATTGAAATTCCTTGGCTTGCCATCTATTCCCATCCTTCGCCCACTAAAGAACGTGCTAATGATTCTCTTCATTCCAAGTCACGTGTGTCTTGGCTTTTCTTGTCATTGACACAGATGAGATGACAAATTCCCTTTAGTGTGAGCTAAAGTGCAGCTTTAACAACAGATTGAAGAACCTGCATTTTACATTCTGTAAATGACATTCTAATGTGCTTCACAGAACACAGAAGATAATAAATAAGACCATAAGACATAGGAGTGGAAATAAGGCCATTCGGCCCATCGAGCCCATTCCGCCATTCAATCATGGCTGATGGGCATTTCAATGCCACTTACCCACACTCTTCCCATATCCCTTAATTCCTTGCGAGATTAAGAATTTATCAATCTCTGCCTTGAAGACATTTAACATCCCAGCCTCCACTGCGCTCCGTGGCAATGAATTCCACAGGCCCACCACTCTCTGGTTGAAGAAATGTTCCCTCATTTCCATTTTAAATTGACCCGCTTCAATTCTAAGGCTGGGTCGTAGTACCCCCACCTGACAGAAACAAATTCCCCACATCCACCCTTTCTAAGCCATGCATTATCTTGTAAGTCTGTATTAGATCTCCCCTCAATCTTCCAAACTCTAATGAATACAATCCCAGGATCCTCAGCCGTTCATCGTATGTGAGGCCTGTCATTCCAGGGATCATCCGTGTGAATCTCCGCTGGACACGCTCCAGTGTCAGTATGTCCTTCCTGAGGTGTGGGGCCCAAATCTGGACACAGTACTCCAAATGGGGCCTAACCAGAGCTTTATAAAGTCTCAGTAGCACATTGCTGCTTTTACATTCCAACCCTCTTGAGGTAAACATTTACTTTCTTAACCACGGACTCAACCTGCAAGTCAACCTTTAGAGAATCCTGGACTAGCACTCCCAGATCCCTTTGTACTTTGGCTTTATGAATTTTCTCACTGTTTAGAAAATAGTCCATGCCTGTATTTTTTTTTCCTAAGTGCAAGACCTCGCATTTGCTCACATTGAGCTTCATCAACCATTTCTTGGACCATTCTCCTAAACTGTTTAAATCTTTCTGCAGCCTCCCTACCTCCTCAGAACTATCTGCCTGTCCACCTAACTTCGTAACATTGGTGAACTTGGCCAGAATGCCCCCAGTCCCTTCATCCAGATCATTAATGTATTAAAGTGAACAACTGCGGCTCCAACACTGAATCCTGTGGGACCCCACTTGTCACTAGCTGCTAATCTGAAAAAGAACCTTTTATCCCAACTCTCTGCCTTCTATCAGACAGCCAATTCTCAATCCATGCCAGTAGCTCACCTCAAACACCATGGGCCCTCACCTTACTCAGCAGCCTCCCATGAGGCACCTTATCAAAGGCCTTTTGGAAATCTAGGTAGATAATATCCATTGGGTTTCCCTGGTCTAACCTACTTGTTACCTCTTCAAAGAATTCAAACAGATTTGTCAGGCACAACCTCCCCGTACTAAATCCATGCTGACTTGTTCTAATCTGATCCTGATCTGGAGATGCCAGTGCTGGAATGGGGTGTACAAAGTTAAAAATCACACAACACCAGATTATAGTCCAACAGGTTTAATTGGAAGCACTAGCTTTTGGAGCGTTGTGCTCACAAAGAGGCAGCACTCCGAAAGCAAGTGCTTCCAATTAAAACTGTTGGACTATAACATGGTTTTGTGTGATTTTTAATCTGATCCTGCACTTCCAAGAATTTAGAAAGCTTCATCCTTAACGATGGATTCTAGAATTTTACCTACAACCAAAGTTAGGCTAATCGACCTATAATTTTCCATCTTTTGTCTTGATCCTTTCTTGAACGAGGGGGTTACATACCAGCTATGAGAAAATAAAATCTTGGCAAACAGCTAAGTTTATACTATAGACCTCAGGGTGTTGAGACCAATGGAAAATAAATTTTCTTTTTTATCCATTCATGGGATATGGGCATGGCTGACAAGTCCAGCAAATTAAAACCGTTCACTAATCACCCCTTGAGAAAGTTATGGGAAGTCACCTTCTTGAGCCATTGCAGTCTGTAATGTAAGGCAATCCGCTGGACTGTTAGGGAGGGAGTTTCAGGAAAAGACACAGATGTGAGAATTATGATGATTTCAGCATTTTTGACCTTAAGGTGCTGAAGGCACTGCTGTTAACATTGAAGCAAAAGAGATGGACGTTTTTGATGACATTGGCTATTTTGTGTTTAAGTCATTGTTTATTGAATAATTTTGCTACGCGTTATAATTCTATGTCTCTTGTATATTTGTAAATATGGTTGTTTTGTGAGAAGCTGCCACATTTAGCACTGCATGAAATAAGCCCCACCCCAGGTTTTACTTTGTGCTTGCAAAGTCAGAACCCACAAATAGGAGAAATGTGGGAAATATGTCTCCACTACTCACAACAAATATTAAATTGTAATCTGCTGAAAAACAGATGATGAGGAAAGGGAGAGAGATTAGTTTTAAATTTTGCAATCTGTTTGCAACAATGTGTTGAGTTTTTTGAGGAGTGAGGATGGAAGCAGTCGACCGTAAGAAATAGGAACAGGAGGAGGCTATTCAGCCCCTTGAGCCTGCTCTGCCCTTTAATAAGATCCTGGCTGACCTGACATGCCTCACATACACTTTCCTGTCTTTTCCCTGTAATCTTTATTCTTCTAATGATCAAGAATCTATCTATCTCAGCCTTAAAAATACACAAGGACTCTGCCCCCACAATTCCACGTGGCAAGCAGTTTCAAAGACTCACAGCCCTCTGAGAGAAGAAATTCCTCCTTATCTCAGTCTGAAATTGGCGCCCTTTTATTCTGAGGCGACACCCTCTGGTCCTAGACTCTCCCCTGAAGGTTAACATCCTCGCACCATTCATCCTCTCCAGTCCCTTAAGAAACCCATCTGTTTCAATGAGATCACCCCTCATTCACCAAAATTCTAGTGAGTAGAATGCTGAGATCAGCCTTTACTTTTAAGCCAATCCCTCCATAATGGGCTTCATCCTCGTGAACCTTCTCTGAACTGCCTCCAATGAAATGGTATCTTCCCTGAATAAGAAGACCAGAATTCTCACGGTACGCCAGATGGGGGGGCGGTGATAAAGTCATAAAATAAATTTTCAGCATTAAATTGTTGCAGTTATTGTGGGAGGTTGAGGCTGTAGAGATGGAAATTAATTACTTTGATGGTGAAGATGATGTGCAGGTCAGATAGGGATGATCAGAGTGATCCAAAAATGTACATTGCCAACACTGAAGACAGACCTAAAGCTATAATTAATAGAAATGGCCCACAATAAAACTCTGATCAATCAGGGCCCAAGGCATATTTTAAATCATGTCTTTCTTTTATGTGGGTGACCACCCTCTGCCTAAGGCAGCAGTGGGGACTTGGATGAGGAGGTGACCATGTTGGAAGTTGTACGGTATAGGGTGATGCTGAAGGTTTTGGTCGTCTCAAGCTTAAGCCAAACAAAGTTGCATCGAACACACAGCACAAAAAAAGACCAGCAGGTCAGGCAGCATCCAAGGAGCAGGAGAATCGACATTTCGAGCAAGAACCCTTCATCAAGAGGTCTTGTCCAAAACATTGATTCTCCTGCTCCTCTGAAGCTGCCTGACCTGCTGTGCTTTTCCAGCACCACACTCTTGACTCTGATCTCCAGCATCTGCAGTCCTCGCTTTCTCCCACAAAAAAGGCCATTCAGCCCAACTGCTCCATGCCAGTGCCATGCTATCCCTATGTACATCAGACAAGCTATTTGACAGGTTGAGACATTGAGAGAAACAAAGAGAGAGGTTTGAAAATGTGACTGTTATGTAGGAGCAGTGGGGATAATGGCAAAGAAACAAAGCAACCCTGTTATGAAGTATGTTGTAATGTACTATGAGATGATAGAGTCAGCTTATGGACTGTGTTCTTTACAGTTAAGGGATGGAATAATTCCTTAAACTATCCTCCTGAGTCATAAAGTTCTCATCAAATAAAATTTTCGAATATTTAACAGCTTACTGATATTTCACAAGGGCATTTTAAAAATCTCATTATACACTAAATGCCCATATAACCAAATTTATGACTAAGTGGAAGTTAAAAGTGATCTATGAGATGGTGAAGAAAGAGTTAATATGAGTAATGACGCGCATTAGAAATAAATGGATCCACATAAATGTGGAAAAATCCTTGTATAATTATATTGCTGTTTAATTTATAATTTTATTTAATTATGTTGCTTTTGTGATATCTCCAGCAGCGGAGGTAATGTTCTCAGTCCCTGGCCATGACTGGGACTATTATAAGCTCTGCAGGAAACTGCACAATGAAAACATGGCAGTTTGGTAATAATATCTAATAATGAAAGGTCTAGACATATGCTTCAATCAAACTTGACAAAATAAGCCCTTAATGTAGCTTAAAGGCAATTGTAAATTAATGTAGCTGAAATTTAAAGACTGCAATCTTCCTGATCCAGATGCAGTTTCATTCGAGTTCCCCGTCTGCACAGACCATGCATTATCCTGTTCATGAAGACTTGTGGATTGCAATATACCAAAGGTTGAAATATTCAGTAAAGTAGCATTTCATAAGTCCCACATGTCCCGCCATACTACAGTTAACTAGTGGGGTTATTTAACATCTGTTGTGACAAGTCCAGGATGTCACTGTTCATTAGCTTAAACAATAACAAAGAGCTTTTGATATCATGGGCTAGGAATTCCACATACAATTACAACGCTGATCTGGATGCTAGCATGAGAGATGGCCCATTCTAACTGAAAGGCTCAAGGGACAAACTGAGAATAAAACTGGAGCTTTGCAAATATTATTTTAGTGAGCTAACAATTCTATTGTCCATTTGCTTGCATTGAAAATGTGAATTTTGAGACAGATATCTCACTAGTGGAAATATTTGATGAGGAGGCCTTGCTCTCACTTGGTGCGGAACATTGCCACTCCTTTGTCTCAGAGTAGTTTGTGTTCAACTCCCACTGCAGTGATTTCACAACATTCAGGTTATTCACTTGTGGGACCTGGGCATCGCTGACTGGGCCAGCATTTATTACCCGTCCCTAGTTACCCCTTGAGAAGGTAGGAGTGAGCTACCTTCTTGAACCATTGCAGTCATTGTGCTGTAGCTAGACCCACAATGCCCTTAGGGAGGGAATTCTAGGAGTTTGACCCAGTGACACTGAAGGAATGACGATGTATTTCCAAGTCAGAATGGTGAGTGGCTGAGAGGGGAACTTGCAGGGGGTGGTGTTCCCATGTATCTGCTGCCCTTGCCCTTCTAGATAGAAGTGGTCATGTGTTTAGAAGTAGCTATGTAATGATCTTTGGTGAATTTCTACAGTGTGTCTTGTAGATAGTACACACTGCTGCTACTGAGCAGCAGTGGTGGAGGGAGTGGATGCTTGTGGAGTAATGAGGGAGAGGTGTATTATTGGGAGAATCAGTAGTGGGAGAGTGGTAGATTGTTAGAGGTGTCTTCTTTCAGATGAGATGTTAACTAATGGTTAACTGGTCTTTCAGGTGGAGGTAAAATATCCCGTGGCTCTATTTGAAAGAAGGTAGACAAGCAAGGGGCTGGAAGAACACAGCAAGCCAGGCAGCATCAGGAACTGGAGAAGTCAATGTTTCTGAAGAAGGGTTATACCTGAAACATTGACTTCTCCAACTCCTGATGCTGCCTGCCTCCTGCCTGTCTACCTGGGATTCCAGCACCTGCAGTTTTTTTGTCACTAATTATTTAAAAGAAGAGCAAGGGGATTTTCATTTTTTGTCCATTTGAATTCTTATCTCTCAACCAATATGTAACAGTGCTGTTTAATAAGGGAAGGAGGCAGAAAGCAGGAAACTATGGGCCAGTTAGCCTGACCTTGGTCATTAGTAAGATTTCAGATTCTGGATTACTGGTGCTGGAAGAGCACAGCAGTTCAGGCAGCATCCGAGGAGCAGTAAAATTGACATTTCGGGCAAAAGCCCTTCATCAGAAATACAGGCAGAGAGCCTGAAGCGTGGAGAGATAAGTGAGAGGAGGGTGGGGGTGGGGAGAAAGTAGCATAGAGTACAATAGGTGAGTGGGTGAGGGGATGAAGGTGATAGGTCGGGGGGGAGGGAGGTGTGGATAGGTGGAAGAGCTTCAGGGCAGAGGAAATGACCTGGGAATTGCAGTGGGAGAGGGACTCCATGAGATTCTTGTAGAGAGAGGAGGAAAACTTCTTCAAGGAAGATTTCAGAGTCCAGTATTAAGAATGAGATTGCAGAGTACTTGGAATTTCGTGGTAAAATAGGACTGAGTCAACACAGCTTTGTCAAGGGGAAGTCATGCCTGAAAAATCTGTTAGATTTCTTTGAGGAATTAATGAGCAAGTTAGACAAAGGAGAGTCAGTGGACATGATCTATTTGGATTTCCAGAAAGCCTTTGACAAGGTGCCACACAGGATGCAGTTTCATAAGGGGCAGCATGGTGACTCAGTGGTTAACACTGCTGCCTCACAGCGCTAGCGACCCAGGTTCAATTCCAGCCTCAGGCGACAGTATGTGTGGAGTTTGCACATTCTCTCCGTGTTTGCATGGGTTTCCTCCGGGTACTCTGGTTTCCTCCCGCAGTCCAAAGATGTGCAGGTTAGTTAAATTGGCTGTGCTAAATTGCCTGTAGTGTTCAGGGATGTGTAGGAGGATTCTGCACCCGATGTGGCCTCCTCTATATTGGGGAGACAGGCCGGCTACTTGCGGAGCGTTTCAGAGAACACCTCTGGGACACCCGGACCAACCAACCCAACCACCCTGTAGCTCAACATTTCAATTCCCCCTCCCACTCCACCAAGGATATGCAGGTCTTTGGACTCCTCCATTGTCAGACCACAACAAAACGACGGTTGGAGGAAGAACGCCTCATCTTCCGGCTAGGAACCCTCCAACCACAAGGGATGAACTCGGATTTCACCAGTTTCCTCATTTCCCCTCCCCCCACCCTGTCTCAGTCAAATCCATCAAATTCAGCACCGCCTTCCTAACCTGAGATCTTCTTCCCGACCTCTCCGCCCCCACCCCAGTCTGACCTATCACCCTCACCTTGACCTCTTTCCACCTATCACATTTCCGACGCCCCTCTCCCAAGTCCCTCCTCCCTACCTTTTATCTTAGCCTGCTGGACAAACTTTCCCCATTCCTGAAGAAGAGCTTATGCCCGAAACGTCGATTCTCCTGTTCCCTGGATGCTGCCTGACCTGCTGCGCTTTTCCAGCAACACATTTCCAGCTCAGGGATGTGTAGGTTAAGTGCATTAGTCAGGGAAAATGTAGAATAATAGGGTAGAGGAATGGGTCTTGGTGGGATACTCTTTGGAGAGTTGGTGTGGACTTGTTGGGCTGAATGGCCTGTTTCTACACTGTAGGGGATTCTATAATAAAAAGATAAGAGCCCAAGGTGTTGGGGCAAGTTACTGGCATAGATAGAGGTCTTTTTCAGAATGGGAGCTGGAGTACCTCAGGGGGCAGTATTGGGACCACAACTGGATGAAGGAACTGAGGGCATTGTTGCTAATTTTTCAGATACCTAGAGTTCAGTGGAGGGACAGGGAGTGTTACGGAAATGAGGAGGCTGCAAATGGGAAGGCTAGAAAGAAGTCTTGGACGGAATATAATGTGGAAAACTGTGCATTTCAGTAGGAAGAATAGGGGCATAGACTATTTTCCAAATGTGGAAAGGCTTTGGAAATCTGAAGCACAAAGGGACTTGGGAGCCCATTTCAGGATTTTGTTAAGGTTAACATGCAGGTTCACTTGGTAGTTAGGAAGGCAAATACAATGTAGGTATTGAGTTCAAGAAGGCTAGAATACAAGAGCAAGGATGTACTGCTGAGGCAGTATAAGGCTCTGGTCAGACCATATTTGGAAAATTGTGAGCAGATTTGGGTTCCCTATCTATGGACTGACATTGGAGGGTATCCCAGAGGATGTTGACAAGAATGATCCCAGAGATGAGGGGCTTGACATATGAGGAGTGGTTGAGGACTCTAGGTTGTACTCGATGAAGTTTAGAAGGATGAGGGGGGATTTGATTGAAATGTACAGAATACTAAGAGGCCTGGATAGAGTGGACATGGAGAAGATGTTTCCACTAATAGGAGAGGCTAGGACCCAGGGGCACAGCCTCAGAGAGAAAGGATGACCCTTTAGAACTGAGATGTAGACGAATTTCTTCAGCTGGAGAGTGGTGAACCCATGGAACTCATTGCCACAGAGGGCTATGGAGGCTAAGTCATTGACTGTGTTGAAGAAAGAAATGGGTGGTAGATAAGGGAACAAGGAAAATTTGAGAGATTAGGCTCTGGACTGTGGATCTAGATGTCAATTGTGGATCTAAAACGAATGGGAGTTACAGGAGAGATTGATGTTTGGAGGTGAATGGAGGTGGATATTGTGGTCACTGAGAGATTTAGACACTAGGATCAGCATTTTGAATTTGAGGAACTGGGGGAATAGGGAGATGGCAGGTGCAGAGTAAAATTGGAATGTATAGAAATGAGGAAGAGGTCAGGGCCTGAAACAAGGATAGGTTCATTGAAGAATTCATGGTTCACTAGAGTAACCACCATCAGCCTGCTGTCACCCAAAGTGAAATTCCACATGAAAAGCAGCAAACCAGGGAATAACTGACACCTCAGTAGGACACTGCACCTCAGAGCCAGTTCCCTGAATGCTCCCTGGCTCAAGGGTTTCAGGAGTTGTTGGATCACTGCAGTTTACTGGTAGAGACAGAAACCCTCAGCCCATTGAAAGTGAATCGGAATCTGCACTTGAAGCACTGGAACTTGCAAGGCTACAACAATGGGCTGGAAGATGGCATAAGAATGGCCAGCCAGTGTTTATTCTTTTGGTCAGGGCAGACAATGATGGGCTGAGTGGCCTCTTTCTGTGCCGTGATGTTTCTGGGGTTCGATCATTCCATGCTTGCTTACATTTCAGGCTCTGTTTCTGGTTTGCAATGATCAATCGGTCACAATCTTTCACTGATTATAGGAGGAAGTAGCTGTGTACACTGCAGAACACGTTACAATTTATTTCAACTAATTCCAGTCTGCCTGGTCTCAGGTTCAGGTTTTAGTTTTACCATCTGCAAAAAGTATAAAACTCCACTGTTTCCTCCTCCGAGTTTATAACCAGGACTGAATCATTAAGTGACTGAATGAAGTTAAATTCCCTTTGCATTACATGGGATTCCAGGATTGTTATCAGCCTCTTGGGTATTAAACTTCACAATTCGACCCATTGATAAATTTGAGCTACTGATTTACAGTCACAGATCAAAACAAATTCCATTTTTGTTACATGGAGCTATTGGGCTTTCCCTGGTGATCTGGGGGATCATGTTGCGTGATTCTATCCATTTGTTTAATGAAAGCCATTCATCGGTGTGGCTTTTGTCTATAAAACATTGCTGTAACTTGTTCCAGTAGCCTCTTCATGCATTAATAGACTGAGGGGTGAGCTGATAGAAATCTTTAAGATTAGGCAAGGGTGTGATAGGGAAGATATTCATGCTTGTTGGGGAGATAAAGAATTAGGAGTCAAAATAATCACTGTCTTTGCTCCCATTCCTATTTTTTCACCCATACGATGGGGGTGTTGCTGACTGGTCCGGCATTTATTGCCCATCCCTAGTTGCCCTTGAGAAGGTGGTGGTGAGCTGCCCCTCTGAGTTGCTGCAGTCCAGTTGCATAAGTTGACTCACCATGCCACCCGGAAGGGAGTTGCAGGATTTCAACCACAACACTGAAGGAACAATGATATATTTCCAAGTCAGGATGGTGAGAGGCTTGCAGAGGAACTTACAGGACGTGGTGTTCCTGTGTATCTGTTGTCCTTGTCCTTCTAGATGGTCATGGCTGTTTAGAAGGAGCTATTGAAGGGCCTTTGGTGAATTTACAATTACACTTCTGAGGGCTGGGCCGTGGACTTCCATTGGATTCATCCGCACATACAGGCAAAATCCTGAAGTGGTTTGCAATTGACTTCTGTGGGAGGGCTGACCAGAAATCTCTTCCACACTGACCAGCTGCCATCAGGCGTCTTGGAAGAACTTAAGATACAACTGGTTTTGCAAAGATACAAATAAATCTTCAGTGAATCTTCCAGTGAAGGATATATTTCCAAGTCAGGATGGTGAGTGGCTTGGGGAGGAACTTGCAGGGGTTGATGTTTCTATGTATCTGCTGCCCTTGTTCTTCTCGACGGCAGACATTACATGTTTAGAAGATGCTGTTGAAGGAACTTTGGTAAAATGCTACAGTGCTTCTTGCATTCAGTGCATACCACGGTGACTGTGCAGTGGGTAGAATGGATGTCAGAGGTAGTTGATGAGATACCAATAAACAGACTGCTGTGAATTAGAAAAAAACACACAGAAACAGGCCATTCAACCCATCCAATCTCTGCTGGTGTTTGTATGCTACTCGCACCTGTTTTCATCTTGGAGGGTATCAGCTGATCCTTCCATTATTTTCTCTCTCATGGCTTTATTGAGCTTTCTTCATAACCAGGACTGATTCATTAAGGACCGAGTGACGTCAAATTCCCTTTGCTTTTCATGGGATTCCAGGATTCTTTCAACCAGTCTCTGAATAAAGATGCTTCTCCTCAAGAGGAGACCATTTAGACCCTGAATCTCTTCCACTCCTGAGGGAGAGTCTGGGATCAGAGAGCATAATCTCAGAATGAGGGATTGCAAATTTAAGTCCAGAAGAGGCGGAATTTCTTCTTTCTGAGAGTCCTGAATCTGTGGAATTTTAAGGCTGTCGAGACTGGATCAATAGGTATATTCAAAGCTGAGATAGACAGATTTTTAATTAGGAAGAGAATCAGAGGTAATGGGGAAAAGGCAGGAAAGTGAAGTTGAGGATTATAAGGTCAGCCATGATCTCACTGAAGGTGGAATAGACTCAGTGGGCTGCATAGATCTTACCATAGATCTGATGGTCTTATCATTCAGTGGGATATTGCTGTATATTGCTCATTTTTTTCCCCCATCTCTTAATAATTTTGACTAGGAAAGTAACCTATCAACTGGGGTATTGTGGCCAGATCCTTGCCTCTGACCTAGAAAGTCTACATTAAGTTCCACCTCAGGATGATGACCAGTGAGGTATGTCTTAACTTGTCCAAACAGGAAGGTTTCTCTTTTTAAAAATCTTGTCAATCTAAGTCAAAAGATTACCAGTTGTGTAAATGTTAATTGCTCTTTGTTGAAGAGAGTTTAAAACCTCTATTACCATCCTTTGTATGTTGAGCAGTTTCCTAATTCCATGTTTGAAACGTCTGGCTCTAATCTTTGTACTAAGTTCCCTCCATTGTGGCAATCTCACCACCTGTGGATTTAAATTCAAGTCACACATCATTCAGTCTTAGAAATATATTGCATTTCCTTCATAGTTGTTGGGTTAAAATTCTAGAAATGCCTCCCCAATTGCATGGTGAATGTGCCCATACCAAATGGATAGTTACAATTCAAGAAGCTATTCTCTGTCACTTTCTCTCAGGCAGTTAGGGTTGGGTCAGAAATGTCAGTGTTGTAAGCGATGGCCGTATCTGTGGGAGGTCAGCATCAACAAGCTTCGCAGGAATCTAGTGGAAACTAGGCCATGTTTACAGGTGACCTAATGCTAAGATTTTCAGGATGTCTTTATGAGATTGCTACAGTCCACCCTTTAAAAGGCAATTGCTGTAAGAATAAAATCAAAATACTGCGATGCTCGAAGCAGAGAAACAAAGAAAATAGGAGCTGGAGTAGGCCATTCAGCCCTTCGAGCCTGCTCCGCCATTCAATATGATCATGGCTGATCACCCACCTCATTCCCCGTTCCCACTTTCTCCACGTAGCCTTTGATCTTGTTAGCCATAAGAACTGTATGCAACTCCTTTTTGAATGTTATGGCTTTAACCACTCTGATATCTGAAACAAACACAGAGAACACTGGAGAAAATCAGCAGGTCTGGCAGTATCCGTGGAAGAAGAAACAGAGTTGACGTTTTGTGTCCTGTGTGACTCTTCTTTCGACCTGCTGTTGCAGCAACAGCGCTGGTGAGGCTTGGGGCCAGGGCTCAAACCATTGGATTGCTTGCTCACCGTCCTCCTTTGGGACCTGACATAGAGTCATAGAGATTTACAGCACAGAAAAAGGCCCTTCAGCCCGTCACATCTGCATTGGTCAAATAAACCACCTAATTACTCAGATCCCAAATGAAAATACAGTTCTTTCTTCTATTACGCGACAGTCGCATTCCTGTGCGGCCCTGTGTAATACAAATAACACTTAGTGCTGGCAACCTAATCGCATTATAGCCAACACACATTTTACTAGTTCACGTTTGAGAAACAGCATTTCCTATTCACCAATCACATTACAGCCAATTCGTGTTAACGAAAGACGCATTATAGCAGACCTGACTGTATAAAATTTGAATTTCACGATGCTGGGATTTGAAGCCCAGTCACAAGAGCATTACCACCATTATCTGGGTTACCAATGATACCACTACACCATCAGCCCTGTCATAATGTTGATGCCTGTACATTTGGTAGGCATGGTGCAACCATTGCATGGACTCATTTTAATCTTTAGACCAGGGTCATATTTTACTCTCTGAAATTTAAACTGAAGAAGCATTTTAGCATGGACACCTTTGGGGGGCCAAGAGGATTTTGAAAACTTGCTTTCAAGTAGTATTTAGGCATCTCGATTGTTTAACTTACAGTCACAACAGACGCATACCCAAGATTATTCAAATCCCCTCAATATTTCATAGGTTAGTGGGGATGAAGGAAGTATCAGAATCTGCAGCAAGAATAAAACTGCACAGGTTTCCCAAGGCTCAATAATGTTCTGATGCCAGTTGATTGGAACTTTGGACAAATCCGTTCTCAGAGTGACACATGGATAGATCATAAGCTTTGTTTATCCGATGTGGTTTCCATGGTGGTCAATCACTGGGCATATTCATACCAGACTGCCAATTTATTTTGAACAAAGGAACCTCAATGCTGAATACAGTCTAAAGGACAAAAAAGAGAAACAGACTATTTTTCATTCACACATGTGGACGTTGCTATGACTATGATTGTGTTTTATTGCCCAAAGCATTAAAGTTAATTCTGCGGGAACTTTGCCTGACTGCAACTACAAACAGTGTGACATTAAATTCTGTCCCTTCAACCTGCTCCACTAGTCTATAAGATCCTGCCTAATCTGATTGTGCTCTTAACTTCATTTCCAAGCCTCTCCCCGATAACTCTGAATGTTGTCGATACACAGACCAGGTCTCACTGCAGTACAATAGCACGGTGACAAAAATTTGTTATGACTCATGATATAACTTTTCAAAGAATTTACGTTTAAAGAAACATAAATAAATTGCTACCTCACAGCGCCAGGAACTCAAGTTCGATTCCAGCCTCGGGCGACTGGCTGTTTGGAGTTTGTGCATTCTCCCTGTGTCTGCGTGGGTTTCCTCTGGGTGCTCCGGTTTCCTCCCACAGTCCAAAGATGTGCAGGTTAGAACGGATTGGCCATGCTAAATTTCCCATAGTGTTCAGGGATGTGCAGGCTAGGTGGTTTGGCCATGTGAAATGCAGGGTTACAGGGATAGGGTGGGTCTGGGCGGGATACTCTTTAGAGGGTCAGTGAGGGCTGCTACAAAACTGTAGGGATTCTATGATTATGTTCTAGAAAACTCCAAATGTTTTATTGCATTTATGACTTTTCTTCTGATCTGTTTGATCTGGAGATTAGTCTATACGTGATGGAGAGTTGGAAAGCCCAAATGGATAGGCCCGAATGACAGTATGGCAACATCTCACTTTGCTAAGTGCCCTGTCTTAAGTGTCCATCCAGTAATATCACTTGCAAGATCATTTTGACCATTGTTACTGGTATGTAGTTGTCTGGGATTGACTGAATGTCCACCATTCATGTGTATCATGAACAGGATTTCTCAGCCTTCTGCTCGGTCTGTTATTTGATTCCAAAATCTTTTGATTTAGTTTGGGCAACTTTTGAAATGAACTCTCAGGAGTCACATAATTGCTGGAATTTGGAAAATAATAAGTCCCAGGAGTTGCATTCATTTTCCGAAAAATCCAGGAGACACAAGCAACACAGAGCAATCTTTGTTTTGCACTTTGGAACAAACCTCTTGACCATGGGAGCTAAGTCTCGACTTCTCTGAAAGAAGCATGGCAGCTGATTCATGCGACTTAAGGAAGGAACACTGGAAACGTAAAATGCAGTAATGAGTAGCCACTGGGAATTTCCTCATGGAATTTCCAAATTAGCTGCTTATTTTCTATGATTATTGTGAAGGTCATCAAGTTTCCATGGGACCATTTGATATGACGGCCCTTGCTCATTAATTTGTGTCATCAGTGGATCAGGATGTTGCTTCTGAGTCCTATGGTATGCGAATCCATTACCTAATACTTTTCAGAAGGTAATCTAGGCTGCTATTTCCCAGTACAATAGTGAGAGAGCACTGCACTATTTAAGATGACTTCTTTCATATGGGGCATGCAATGGCGGCCTGTTTTACTCCCTCATTGTCGTCAACAATCGCTCACCAGTGAGTATGTTTCACACTCTATGTTGATTGTGAAAGATCCATCATTTCAAAGAAAAGCAAGGGGGTTTACCCCGTTGTCCTGGCTAACAATTATTCCTCAGATGATGCCACTAAAACAGATTATTGTACATGCAAATAATCCAGGTTTGTACCTCAGCATGTGGTAGGTGGTATAATCCCTGAAGCATTGGAAAGCCAAAAATGGATAGGCCCAAATGACGCTGTCACTTTGCCAAGTACTTCTCCAGTGTTCCACCATCGTCTTGAATTATAGAGAGTTACAGCACCTGCTTGGGTTTACTGTGTTGGAGAAAAAAACACTTCCTGGTCTAACTAGAAGAGGCTGTCATATTGAATACAATGCTTGTTTGTTGCATATTAGCCACTAGCTTCAGGATCCAAGTCCATATGACATCATCTCAGAGCATAGTGCTTATGGCATTCCTCAGTATTAAGCCTTTCAGATCCATGAACAACAATTATCTGGTCATTATCTCGTTGCCATTTGTGGGATCTTGCTTTGTGTAAATGTGTTTCCTCTATTGTTAATGTGACTACACTTCAAAATAATTAATTAGTTATGAAGTGTATCAAAACATCAGGGGGTGGTGAAAGGTGTTTTACAATTGCTTCATTCTTTCTTTAATTAGAACCATTCAGCTGACAATATCCTGCTGTGGATTTCTAGCACTTTCTGTCTTTATTTCACAGTTCAATGATCTTCAGTTGTGGGTTCATTAATTCTTTCATCTTTTTTCTTTCATCTTCCTTTCCCTTCATCACAGGGTCTACAACTCCAGCATTTAGTTTTCAGCTAATGTTAAGCATGATGAGTTTTAATGCATGTACACTCCCTAAAACTAAGTTAATAGGCACCCTATTGTGAGTTATTTCATTGAAATGGGTTTATCAAATAATTAGCAAGGTTCAGTTTTGAGAATCAATACTTAAAGCTTTGTAATATACTAATGTCAAACTTTCAAACTGCACCTGTTACTCAATGTATCTGTATTTTTAATATGACAATATTAAGGACCATTAAGATGGTCATTCTTCTGAAAACACTCTTACATATGTGTTTACATTTGCTTTCGGACTTAGTTACATCATTGCTTCCCCTTTCTTCAGTCTCAGGCAGCTCAGGAAATTCAGCATGTCCATAAGGACCCTCAGCAACTTCGACAGATATGCCATTGAAAGCATAATGTCCGTGTGGATTACGGCCTGGTGCAGCAACTACTCTGCCTAGGACTGTAAGAAACTACAGAAGGTGGTGTGCACAGCCCAGGCCATCACCGGAGCCAGCCTTCCAAGCACAGACTCCATTTATATAGCTCGCTGCCACGGAAAGGCTGCCAACATTATCAAAGACCCATTGCACCCCGGTAATGATCTCCTACAACTTTTTCCGTCAGGCAGAAGATACAGAAGCCTGAACGCACGCACCAGAAGGTTCATGGCCAACTTCTTCCTGATCATTATTAGACTGATGAATGGATTTTCCAACCTCAAATAATGCTGACCTTGCTAACGTTGATCTCTCTTGTACACCATGTGCAATGTAACCTGTATGCCTCCGTCTAAATCTTTCTGATTTGTATGTCCTTGCTTACTATAATCTGCCTGTACTGCTCACAGACAAAGCTGTTCACTGTACTTCAGCACAGGTGACAATAAATAAAGCAATCAATCAAAAAATCAATCGATCAATCCCTTCATGTTAGCTATAGTTGTTTGGATAAGCAAGCTGTTAGCAGATCCTTGATAAAAATCTCAAAGAGATGCACAAGGGATTAAGATGTTTCTGAGTTTCTCTCTGCCCCCTCCTTGTAGAATCTGGACTCTATTGCCCCACAGAAGGGCAAAACATGGACACTGAGCAATAAAAGATTGATGTTAACCTGGGATTGATTGTATCAATCATCTGACGTCAACACGAACACTCCCGATTGATGACTGGGTTAGTCGATAGAAGAGTAGCTGGAGAGGGGATTTGCTGCTGGCTCACATTTCCATAAATATTTCATATTCTTAGAGAAACTATAGAATAGGCATGCTTCAGTAATATCTGACAGAAGTTCCATCTGCAGCTCATGGTTTGCTGTTGTGTCCAATATTACTTCAATGGATTTGATTTCACACTTGCCGTGAGCTAATTATTTCTTCCTCCAGCTGTGTGGCCAAATAGTATTCAAAAAAACCTTTGCTTAATAGATATCATAAAGTCAGTGAGCTCTGAAGGAGAGACTTCAGACCCTGCCCGAGACGTTAATTCTGCATCTCTCTCCACAGACACATCCTGACCTGCTGAGTTTCTCCAGCATTCTCTGTGTTTGTTTCATAAAGTCAGGTTCAACAAGCCACGCTTTCCTCTCTACAAACTGGGACTTGTTCGAAGGTCAGTCATTCGCCCAGCTTCCTATTTTGCCAACCAGAAGTGTTTTTTTCTTCACCCTCCGCCAGCCCATTAACTTACTTTCATCATGTGCTTTTGCAATCTCTCAATGAACTGTCTTCAAAGCTTCTTTCAGCCTAACAGCCTCTTCTGTATAATTCAGTTGTTCCAATTCTTGGGCTTTATGGAATGTGATCTCCTTTATTGCAACATCAAGGATAAAATGAATCATCTTGAGATATCCTCTCCTTGAACTTCATCTTTGGATCATGTCAAACTAGGGTCAGCTCAGCTGCTTTGCAATTCCATTGCCATCCATTGCAGGGCAAATCAAACAGTCTTACAATGGAAAGCTACATTGATAGTGTCCATTTAACACCCCATCTAACATCTAAGTCACCTCCCAACATTGCTTCACCTTCATTTGATAGAAGATGCTGATGGTTATGTTAAAACACTGAGTCACAGCTGTGATTTGGGGGGTGGCTGTGGTTAGCACTGTCGCCTCACAGTGCTAGGGACCTGGGTTCAATCACAGCCTCAGGTGACTGTGTCAAGTGTGCACGTTCTCCCTGTGTCTGCGTGGGTTTCCTCTGGGTGTTCTGGTTTCTTCTCACAGTCCAAAGATGTGCCGGTTAGGTGGATTGGCCTTGTTAAATTTCTCATATTGCCCGGGGATGTGTAAGCTAGGTAGGTTAGCCATTGGAAATGCAGGGTTTCAGGGGTGGGATGCTGCATAGAGGGTCAGTGTTGGCTGAATGGCCTGCTTCCACACTATAGGGATTTTATGATTTATTGGTGAATGACTATACCCCTGCAAGTAACCAAAAAGAGAAGTCATTCACTGGGATTAATGTGTGAACATGCACAGGGCTGTAAAAATGGTGATAAGAGGCAAAGAGAAAGTTAGTTTCAAAAAATCAAGCCTCATTATGTAAATTATAACAATAAGAAATGTTTACAGATCCAATAGTAAGCATGACGTCCGACCAAGTGTTGCAAAAGAATTAGAAACAGCAGCTACACACAAGATCACAAATATTTTGAATCATAATTTTTCTCTTAATATTCACAGATGGCAATATTTATAATTAAAATGGGATCCAAAGTTGTGGACAGGTCAAATCCTATAAATCCCAGTATTTAAAGGAACTTGCTTATAGAAGCCAGACTCCTCATGTTTCTCGAGCGCTTACCCTCAAGCTAAACATAACTAATTGTCTCTCCCTGATGAAGAGAGGTGTCCATTATCCTTTGTAGACTTCAGCCCAATGTTAATAAGAGACTTGGGAGGTGATTTATGTTGCACAATTTTCCAACTTAACTCAGTCTACTTATGCAAGGCTAAGGATCCACACTTACACTATCCCCAAGACTTCAAACTTTCATATTAACACATCTAGTACAGAAGGAGATCACTTAGCCAATTATACCTGTGATCGCCACTAGAAAGAGATGTCCAATCGGTTCCAATCCCTTGCACTTTTCCCATGAACCTACACACTTCATTTTTAATAGCTATCTGACTCCAATTTGTTTTTTACCATCAGATTTGTCCCATCGCCCTCTGAAGCTGCCTCATAATAAACTGCTGGGTAAAATAAAAATTTCCTAACCTCCCCTCTGCTTATGTCAGAAGTTGCCTGTCAGGTGACGAAGGAGCAGTGCTCCGAAAGCTTGTGATTTCAAATAAACCTATCGGACTATAACTTGGTGACGAGTGATTTCTGACCTTGTCCATCCCAGTCCAAACCAACACCTACACATCATGGCTTCTTATGCCAATACCTTCAATTCTCTCGCATACGAATAGTCTCTCCTTATTTATTCTGTTGTAAGCTCCTCATTTTTTTTGAGTTCATCAAAAAGAAACATGAATTCCTTGTTCACCTCCTCCTTTCCTTGTTTATCAAAACAATTTGAGACCAATCTTTACTCTCCTAAAGGCCTCAAGATAAAAAGATCAACGCCGGAGTCATCATCAGGCGTTTTCTAAGCTTCATAGAGTCATAGAGTTTTAGAGATGTATAGCATGGAAACAGACCCTTCGGTCCAATCCGTCCATGCCGACCAGATATCCCAACCCAATCTAATACCACCTGCCAGCACCCGGCCCATATCCCTCCAAATCTTGTTGATCCTCTACCATCCTGTATGATACAATATATTTCTCAGCAACGATCCTAATGTCTGGTCGAATCAGACAGGGCAGAGTGCAAGGTTGGCTTTTCCATTGGAGCTGTGTACAGTGTTGTTCTTAACATGGTCTGACTTTGTCTCCATGAGGACATCTCCAATATTATGACTAATGATGACGTTGTCCGTATTATACAGAATTCTGCTCAGACACCATGATTGATTCCTAATTTACTTAAATGGGCACTGATGGATTTTGCGTTCTGGGAAATAATTTAATAAATAGGGATGATTTCATTCCCGCAATGTCACTCCGATCAACAGTCTTCCACTGTATTACTTTTCCACACCAAGTGTATTATTGAATTGTATAAATGGATATTGCTACAGTGTGCCAAGGTATCAATCTTCCAAAAACGCTCATTGATCCCTAGATGGAGTTCTATCGATATTTAATTCTACCATGTAATCTAATGCAGTTACTACAGTGCCAGGACATTGACTGTATCTTCTATATCATATGTCTTTCCATCTTCTCTGTCAATATTGACCAGTTCACATTTCCTAATCAGAGCTGTTTTCGACCTAAAGCCCAGTTCTGCTTCTTCCTTGCTGTGATACTATCTACAGATGAGCCTTGCCTCCATTAAATCAATTCCTCAGGGTTTCCCTTTCAATGTCCTGACCTCAGATTTCACTGAAAGGGGGCTGTAGCACTGAATCCATGCATCTTGATGAAGGGTCTTTTCCTGAACACACTGTGGAGTTTCAGCAAAGCTGAAGGGAGATATGAATAAATCTGTACTGTGTGACTGAAAGTCATATTTGGCCAGTCGAGTCTGACCTCATAAACTATAGTCAAGTCTGTAATCTGATCAACTGTTCATCAAGTGCTAAATCGTTGACTTGGATTGACTGATTGAGTAAATAACCAGCTTCTAGCAGAATTTGGAAGAATTTCTCAAGAGTGCAGAAATTTGCATTCAAATATCATCGCATCTAATCTATCACAGAGTACCTGATGTATTTGAAATTGCAATGTAACACTATATTCCTGAACAGTCACATCTGACCAGAGAGGCAGAATACACATTGTGATAGTAATGCATGACTTAATAGACTGTAAATCATCTGAGACACGAACATTGAGGGGAAACTAAGGGATTTACAGCTATTTGACATTGTTATTCATTATGAAACATGTATTTCAACACTTCTTTACCAGCTATTCACAGAACTCTTACTGTTAGTTGCTACTCCAGTGTCCTTTACCTTCCTCTAGGATGAAGTACAGAGCTCACAAGTATCAGTGCGGATTTACACTCATTTATAGGAAACCGTGACTCCAAGGTGAGGCCACATATATACCTGAAGGAATTTTTGTCCATGGGTTCCAAAGTAAGTGAGTGGAAGAAGGCACGTTTGGAATGTAAGAGCCGAATGACTTGTTCCCGGTCTATGAATTTCATGCAATCCTATTGTACAGTGACAACTTGATAGATCTAATCACATGGTTCCTTCAGCAATCACGATCAAGACAAACTTACTTGCCTTTAATGTACTGTGGTTTGGACATGCACGAATGATTTGGCACCTCATTTTGAGAATATGTGAAATGAGAAGATGGAGTTATTAAAATGCTATTTGAATTGGAGGGTGAGGACTGAGCAAAGTTTGAATCATGCAATGTTACTGAAAAGAAAAATGAAAAAGGTCAGTCAGACATTTCAAATTTTACAACACAGCAGAAGGGCTTTTGGCCCATCATACCTGTACTGGTCCTTTGAAAGAACTATGCAGTTAGTCCCATAACCTTGCAAAATATTCCCTTCAAGTAATTATCCAATTTGACGGTTTCTATTTCCACCACCCTCTCTGACAGATCACAATAACTTACTGTACCTTGGAAAATCTCCTCAAACAAAATCAGAAAGCGCTGGAGAAACTCAGCAGGTCTGGTAGCAGCTGTGGAGAGAGAAACAGAGTTATATTTTTCTGGTCCAGCAACCTTTTTTCAGAAGTTTAGTTCTGAAGAAAGGGCGCACTGATTTCAAAATGTTAGCTCTGCTTTCTCCCTCCACAGATGCTGCCACAACTGTTGAGTTTCCCCAGCACTTTATGCTTTTGTTTCAGATTTCCAGCATCCACAGCTCTTTATTCCATTTTAGTGAAAATCTCCTAATTGGCTTATTTTGCTAATTACCTCAAATCAGTTCTCTATTGTTCCGGATTATCTCTGCCATTGGAAACCATTTCTCTCTTGTTTACTCTACCACATCAAGTCTGTTTCTTCATGCCATTCAGTTTAATTAATCTATTTGCTCCCCTCTTGACTTTGGGACCTATCTTATTTATTTTTCCCACACAAATTAATTCCTGGATGTTATTTCATTTATACTTTTGGCAATGTGTGTGACATTGTGTGATTAAGGAGGTAACATTGGCAGCCAGTTTGTTCATACTATGATCTGCTCAAAACCAAATGATCCACTTGAGCTGTGTTAATGGTAGAAGATGTGTCTCACTCCTACAACTAGGCTGAAACATTGGGGCAAGATAACTCTTCCAAACAATGATGTGGAGGTGCCAGTGTTGGACTGGGGTGGACAAAGTTAAAAATCACACAACACCAGGTTATAGTCCAATAGCCTTGATTTGGACGTTAACCTGGTGTTGTGTGATTTTTAATTTTGTCCTCCGAACAAGTTGATTAAGAAACTATCTGAAAGGTTGGGGAAGAGGGTGTGTTTTTCTTGCACTGGGGTAGTATCCCTACCTCTGGGCTGGGAAGCCTGGGTTCAAGTCTCACCTACTCCAGAAGTGTGTCATAATATGTCTGAGCAGGCTGATTAGAAATACCTAAAGATTGTGGGTTCAGGTGCTATTCTCAGGAATTTTGTGAAAAACAAACCTTGCCTGACAATCCAGTGCCGGTACTGAGGAGATGTTGCATTTTGGAAAAGATGTTAAGCTGATGTACTGCCTGATCTCTCAAGTGGCAGTGAAAGATCCTACAAGACCAGTTGAAAGAAGGAAAGGGTATGGTCCCTGGTGCCCTGGTCAATATTTATCCTTCAATCAGAGTAAGCAGAAAATAGAAAGAAAACAGAAGTTGCTGGTGAAGCTCAGCAGGTCTGGCAGCATCTGTGGAGAGAAATCAGAGTTAACATGAGTGACCCTTCCTCAGAACTGATGGTAGCTAAGAAGGAAAACTCAACCTGAAATGTTATCTCTGATTTCTCTCCACAGATGCTGCCAGACATGCTGAGCTTTTCTAGACATTTCTGTTTTTGTTTCTGATTTACAGCATCTGCAAGCAAAAGATAGTTATCTATTCATTGTCACACTGCTGCTTGTGAGAACTTTCTGTTACAAATTGGCTGCAGAAATTCCTACATTATTAGCAATGTCTACATCTGAGGTATTCTCCATTTTCATTGTCTGTAAGATGTTTTTTTTCTGTTCTGAGGAAGGGTCACTGGACCCAAAACATTAACTCTGCTTTCTCTCCACAAATACCGCCTGACCTACTGAGTTCTTTCAGAAATTTCTGCCTTTGTGGTTTTTTTTGGCATTCTGAATTCATGAAAGATGAGATTTAAATGCAAGTCTTTCTTTTTCTTAATTACATGACAAGACTCAATAAAGAAATGAGAAACAGCCTCTTTGAATCTCATCCCACTTAAAAAGCAGATTTCCATCTCTCAACCACTGTGAGGAAACAAGATTCCAGTAATTTCCAACATGAAGTCAGAGCGTGTGCTTTTATAACTTCACTTCACTGCTTGCTCCACCATTTTGACACTCAACAACAATGTCTCAGGGTGTGCTCCAGGGCCACAGATGCCCACACCCCTCGTCCATGGATACAGGCTTTCATCTCCTGCCAGCCCCTTAGAACTCCTCATGGCCCCTCTCCAACTACCTGTAAGACATTTCTGCACATTAAAGCTGTATTTTGGGGGTCTATGGCAACAGTTATTGCAATGCTACTGCAAGAACACTTTGCATGCAAGGACAGATACCTAGTTCACAAATGGATCATCTCAGGAGTGCCCACGTACTCTCTTAGCGTTCACTCCCTTTGCGCTGACCTACATTCTCACAGCATCCCTGCCTTGCCTGATCTTTCTTACCTCGCTTTCCATAAGGCCATTAGATATTAGGCGTCCCATCAGGTTTGATCAGCCACTCAACATGGCTGATACACTTACATAGAACATAGAACGTTACAGCACAGTATAAGCCCTTCAGCCCTCGATGTTGCGTCGACCTATGAAATTAATCTAACCTACACCGTTCCAGTATTATCCATATGTATGCCCAATGCTCATTTAAATGCCCTTAACGTCAGCGAGTCTACGACTGTTGCAGGCAGGCTGTTCCACACCCCTACTAATCTTTGACTAAAGAAACAACCCCTAATATCAGTGCTAAATCTATCATCCCTCAATTTAAAGCTATGTTCCCTCATGTTAGCCTTCGCCATCCAAAGAAAAAGGCTCTCACAGTCCATCCAATCTTACCCTCTGATTATCTTTTACGTCTCAATTAAGTCACCTCTCAACCTTCTTCTCTCCAACGAAAGCAGCCTCAGTTCCCTCAGCCTTTCCTCGTAAGACCTTCCTTCCATACCAGGCAACATCTTCATATCCTTCCTATAATGTGGTGACCAGGACTGTACGCAATACTCCAGATGCAGCCTTAACAGTGTCTTATACAGCTGAAGCATGACCTCGTGGCTCCAGAACTCAGTCCCCTTACCAATAAATGCCAACTTAACAACCCAACCAACCTGGGTGGCAACTTTCAGGGATTTATGCACCTGGATACTGAGATCCCTCTATTCATATACACCACCAAGAATTTTACCATTATCCCAGTACTTTGCATTACTGTTATTTCTTCCGAAGTGAATTACCTCACATTTTTCCACAATAAACTCCATTTGCCACTTCTCAGCCCAGCTCTGCATCTTATCTATGTCCTTCTGTAACCCATTACATCCTTTGTCACTATCCACAACTCTGCCTACCTTAGTGTCATCTGCAAATTTACTAACCCATCCTTCTACGCCCACATCCAAATCATTTATAAAAATGACAAATAGCAGTGGCCCCAAACAGATCCTGTGGCACACCACTGGCAACTGAGCTCCGGGATGAACAGTTCCCATTAACAACCACCCTCTGCCTTCTTTTAGCTAGCCATTTCTGATCCAATTCTGATCCAATCCAAGCCAATTCTCCTGCCTTCTCCTCCTAACCTTTGATCCCCTTACTAAACAAGAACCTTTCTATCTCTGTCTTCAATGCACTCAATGATTTGGTCTCCACATCTTTCCGTGGCAAATAGTATGAAAGATTCACCCCCTCCAGGCCTCTCAGTATTCTATAAGTTTCAGTCAGACTCCACCCCACCGCCACTTCCTGCTAAACTCCGTTGAGAACAGATCCAGAGTCCTCAATCACTCCTTATATGATAAGCATGATTTGGAGATGCCGGTGTTGGACTGGGGTGTACAAAGTTAAAAATCACACAACACCAGGTTATGGTCCAACAGGTTTAATTGGACCACCTGATGAAGGAGCAACGCTTCGAAAGCTAGTGCTTCCAATTAAACCTGTTGGACTATAACCTAGTGTTGTGTGATTTTTAACCTTATATGATAAGTAATTCATTCCTGGTTTTTGTTCTTGTCAGCCTTCCCTGGATCCTCTCCAACTCCAGCACATCCTTCCGTCAATCGGGGCGGCACGGTGGCTCAGTGGTTAGCACTGCTGCCTCACAGCACCAGGGACCCATGTTTGATTCCAGCCTCAGGGGACTATCTGTGTGGAATTTGCACATTCTCCCCGTGTCTGCATGGGTTTCCTCAGAGTGCTCCGGTTTCCTCCCACAGATGTGCACATTAGGTGAATTGGCCATGCTAACTTGCCCATAGTGTTAGGTGTATTAGTCAGAAAGAATTGGGTTACTCTTCAGAGGGTCAGTGTGGACTTGTGGGGCCGAAGGGCATGTTTCCATACTGTAGGGAATCTAATCTAATCATACGGAGCCTTCCTGGTCATATCATACTTTTCAGAGTATTTAAGCCAGAGTCTAAACAATCATTGTGCTGTCCTGATAATACTTAGTGGTATTATCACGAGACTAATAATCCAGTGACCCATGTAATAATCGTGGAAAAATGGGTTCAAATCCTGCCATGGTCGTTGGTGGAATTTGAATTCAATAATAAATCTGGAAATAAGTGTCTAACAATGACCATGAAGCTATTGTTGAAAGTTTTAAAAATCCATCAGGTTTCCTGATGTCCTTTCGGAAAAGGAACTGCCATGTTAACCTGGTGTCACCTACAAGTGGCCCCAGACCCCCCCCCCCGCAATGTGGCTGATTCTTAACTGCTCCCTGGGCAGTTAGGGATGGGTGATAAATATGAACATAGCCAGCGATGCCCAGATCCTGTGAATGAACCTTTTAAAAAGATCATGTTGCTCTTAGTGAGCATCTCATCTTGACACCTTGAACTCCATATGGTACTGGAACATTCTTAGAGTAATAGAGCCCATTGAGTCTGCAACAGCCAAATACAATCAATTCTAATCTCATTTTCCAGCACTTGACCATAGCCTAGGGATTGCAAGTGCACACCTAAATACTTTTTCCATGAACACACTGACAGGCAGTGAGTTTCAGATTCCCACCACCCTCTGAATGAAAAATAAATTTCCTCAGCTTTCCTCTTGTCCCTTATTTAAATCTATATTCCCAGTCACTGATGCCTCTATCCCAGGGAGATGTTTCTTCCTGTCTGATCTATCTGTGTCCCTAATACTTGTACACATCTCAATCTCCGAGGAGAAAGTGAGGATGCTGGAGATCAAAGTTGAAACTTTATTGCTGGAACAGCACAGCAGGTCAGGCAGCATCCAGGGAACAGGAGATTCGACGTTTCGGGCACAGGCCCTTCTTCAGGAATGAGCAGAGAGTGTTCAGCAGGAGAAGATAAAAGGTAGGGAGGAGGGACTTGGAGGAGGGGAGTTGGAAATGTGATAGGTGGAAAGAGGTCAAGGTGAGGGTGATAGGTCGGAGTAGGGTGGAGGCGGAGAGGTCAAGAAGAAGACTGCAGGTCAGGAAGGCGGTGCCGGGCTGGACACATCTCAATCTCCTCTGCTCTAAGGAAAACAATCACAGGCTGTCCAATCTCTCTTCATTACTGAAACTCTCCAGCCCAGGCAACATCCTAGGAAATCCCTTCCACACCCACTCCAGCGATGTCACATCCCTCCTATTGTTTGGATTCCAGAACCATAGAAATATAGACTTCCTGCAGTGTGGAAGCAGGCCATTCGGCCTACTGAGTAAACACCGAGCCTTCAAAGAGCATCCACCCAGAGCTACCCCTTACTCTATCCCTGTAACCCTGCATTCCCCATGGCATTTCCCACATATTCCTCTAGCTGAGGCCTGACCAATCTTTTAATCAGTTCCAGACACTGTGATAGATCTTGGAATGGGACTTGAGGTCTGGAGGAATGGGATATCACCTTCTCCCAGTGACTGTGAAGGTGACAGTCTTTTTGATCTTCTATGCAACTGGCTCCTCCCTGGGAGCAAGGGATGGAATCTCACAGTCATTACCCTGATACCCATAAAGGTATCAGGGTAATGACTGATGCCATCTGTGCAAGATGAGACTGGTTCACCTTGTTCCTTCGCCAAGACAAAGTCAGTGTTGCAGTCTGGGCAGTGGGATTCAGAAACATGGCTGAATTCCCACATTTACACGCAGCCATTGACCGCACACACCTCATACTAAGAAGGTCATATTACAATGCTGCGTGTAGGTCCACAGGAAGTTCAGGTGATCCGTGAGCACTCGTTCCATTTCCTGAAGTTCTGATACTGCTGACTTGGCAGCTGCCATTACCTTTTTTTGTTAATTCACTCATGGGACTTGGGTATCACCGTCTTGCCCAGCATTTATTGCCCGTCCCCAGTTGCCTCCTTAAGAAGGTGGGGGTGAACTGCCTTCTTGAACTTCCACAGTCCATGTGCTATAGGTAGACTCACCATGTGCTCAGCGAGGGAATTCCAAGATTTGATTCAGTGAAGGAAAGGAAAAACCTTTCCAAGTCAGGATGGTGAGTGGCTTGGAGGGGAACTTGCAAGGGGTGGTGCTCCCATGTATCTGCTGCCCTTGTCCTTCTAGATGGTGGCAGTTTTGAGTTTGGACGGTGCTGCTTAGGGAGCCTTCGTGAATTTCTGCAGGGCATCTAGAAGATGTTACACACTGCTGCAACTGAGCATCAGTGGTAGAAGCAGTGTGTTTTTGGGAATGTGGTGCCAATTAAGCGGGGGCTGCTTTGTCCTGAATGGTGTCAAACCTCTTGAGAGCTGTTGGATCTGTACGCATCCAGGCAAGTAGAGGGTATTCCATCATACTCCTGACTTGTGCCTTGTAGATGATGAACAGGGTGAGGGGAGTCAGGAGATGAGTTACCTGCTGCCTTTGACCTGCTCTTGAAGCCAGTGAGTAAAGCCCAGTGTATTATGGGAGGAGGCAAAGGTCCAGTGGTACTATGCTAGACTATTAAGCCAGAAATTCATTCTATGTTCTGGGGATCTACATTCAAATTCTACCATATTAGATGTTAGAATTTGAATTCAATAAAAAATCTTAAATTAAGGATCTAATGATAAGCATGAAACCATTGTTGATTGTTGTAAAAAAAACCCATCTGCTTCACTGATGTCTTTTCGGGAAGGAAACTGCTATCTTCACTTGTTCTGGCCTACATGTGACTCCAGACCCACAGCGATAGGATTGACTCTTAACTGCCCTCTGGGCAATGAGGGACAGGCAATAATTCCTAACCTAGCCAGAGAGGCTCAGAGATGAAGTGGAGGCGTAGGGAAGATTGTGGCAAAGTATTCATCATCGTTGATGATGTGTTGAAGGCTGCAAAGAGCACACACACACACACACCCTGACCTCAGCTTGAAATGCAGACAGATCTGAATCAGAAGCTCACATCTAAAGTGCATCGTCTAAACTGAGATATCACCTCTTGAACATGGATTAAACCTTTAATAATCGAGGGAAAAAGACAAGCAAGGAATTTGGATTTCGCATTTTAATCAGCAGTCTACCTCCTAAATGATTAAAGAATTCAACAAGGGCAGCTAGCTTTAAAGTTGTTTATAAATACCGTGTCTTAAACCTCTCTATCATACAACGTCTGAGGAAGGAGTGGAGCTCCAAAAGCTTGCAATTTTAAATAAACCTGTTGGACTATAGTCTGGTGTCATTTGATTTTTGACCTTGTTCAACCGATTCACACCATCTGGATTTTAATTGAAATATGTCAACAGGTTTCAAGGAGGGAAAAGCCATAGCAAGACATAATCAAGAAGACAGAGGCCATCACAAGAGCAAAAAAGGCTTAACGTTTTCATTACAAAACTCAAAAGGGTTATTTTCTGAAGCATTGATAATGAAAATCCAGCCTGGTTTAATGTTTGTGGAGACAATGGCCTAGTCTCCACAAACTGCCCTTTGCGAGACAATTATTGCTGGACAATTAATCTTCTGGACACCTTGGTTTAAATCCTGTCATGTCAGATGATTAAATGTGAATTTAATAAGAATTTGGAATTAAGCGTGTAATGGTGATCACCAACTACTGTTGGGAAAACCTACCTAATGCCCTTCAATGAAGGAAATCTGAATTTCTTACTTGGTCTGGCCTACATGTGACTCCGGACCCACAATAATGTGGTTGGCTCTTACATAGAACATGAAACATAACAGTGCAGTACAGGCCCTTCAGCCCTCGATGTTGCGCTGATCTGTGGAACCAATCTGAAGCCCATCTATCCTACACTATTCCATTTTCATCCATATGTTTATCCAATGACCATTTAAATGCCCTTAAAGTTGGCGAGTCTACTAATGTTGCAGCAGTGCATTCCATGCCCCTACTGCTCTCTGAGTAAAGAAACTACCTTTGACATCTGTCCTATATCTATCACCCCTCAATTTAAAGTTATGTCCCCTTGTGCTAGCCATCACCATCCAAGGAGAAAGGCTATCTAATCCCCTGATTATCTTGTATGTCTCAATTAAGTCACCTCTCAACCTTCTCTCTTAACAGCTTTGTCAGCAGTTAGGGATAGACTATCAATGCTGGCTTGGCCAGTGACATCATATCCTGTGAATGTACAAAATGGAATGGTTCTGAAGGGGAGTCATATTGGATTCGAAACATAAGCCCTGTTTCCCCTGCCACCTACTCTGCCAGATCTGCTGAGTTTCCCCAGCACTTTCTGTTTGTAATTCATCATTGATTGGTAGAGTATGTTCAGGGAAGCTGGCCATCTTAGTTCAACTCCAATTTGCCATGGTTTTAACGTATTACAAAGTGCAACCAGAAGAATAACCACATGAAGAGGCGAAATAGGAGTTTCTGAAATCAAAACAAAAAATTCAGTCATCCTATCTACAACCCCAATCTGCAACCCTTTCTGTCTGAGCAGGACCTGTTTTTAATTTCAGATTCCCAGCACCTCAGAGTGCAAGACACAAACAGTCAATCAATCCCAGATGGTGCTTTCTTCTTCCTGTTCTGTGCTGTAAACTCTACGATGAGCTGGGATTGTAACGAACAGATTGCAATGAGCAATTGCATGTCAGCTGCGAAATCAAAGCGATAGTCTGTCAGTGCCACCTTATTTTACACTTGTCCCACGTTCCAAGCAGTGTGTTATAGGTTAATTGAAAACAATAATTTGCATTAAGTGAGTCCAGACGGCAGTTTTCGACCAGACACTTTGATGGGATTGCGTTAGGAATTGCAACATTCCAGGCAACAGATCTTCATGCATTCTCATCTGTCTAAATTCATTCGTTGAGAGTTTAGAAATTTACAGTGGTTAACAGGGCTTGAAATACCCACCTGTCCCTGTTATCTCACACACCATCCAAAGCACAGAAAACTGACACGGGTTAATTACTGTCTTGTCCAATGCTAGATGGCTACAGACTTTAAAAAATTGTGAAATTGTCAAACTAAATTGTTAAACATTCTTTTGATGTAAAATACAAGTGAGGAGAAGCCTCTGTATTTACTTGCTGTTATAAAATTTCATCTAAATGTGTCAGAAAGAACAGTCAGAGTCTGTTACAGTAGCATACTGATGCTATAATGTTTGACGTTTATTATTTCTTACTCAAACTCAAAATCTAAGTTTTAACATGATATTCCCAGCCTGTGCCAAATTTTCAAAATAAACTTTCCACCAATATAAGTGTGACCATTGAGAATATGCTAGATCCGTTTTATACCATCCACATAAACACAGTGGCTACAAGAGCAGATCAGAGGGCGTGAATTCTCCAGTGAGTAACTCACCTCCTGACTCCCCATAGCGCGTCCACCATCTAGAAGGCACAACTCAAGAGTATGATGGAATACTCCCCAGTTGCCTTGATGGGTGTAGCTCCACCATCCAGAACAAAGCAGCTCGATTGATTGGCATCACATCCACCAACATGCACTCCCTCCGCAGTAGCAGCAGTGTGTGCTATCTACAAGATGCACTGCAGAAATTCACAAAGGGTCCTCAGGCAGCACCTTCCAAACGCACAACCACTTCCATTAAGAAGGAGAAGGGCAGCAGATACTTGAAAACCACCACCTGAAAGTTCCACTCCAAACAAACAGAATTTAGGGAGTTAAAAAGTAGGACCTCAGAGGTAGTAACCTCACGATTGCTACCAGTGCCACGTGCTAGTCAGAATAGAATTTAAAGAATAGACAGGATGAATGTGTGGCTTGAAGCATGGTGCAGGAGGTTGGTGCCCAACGTTTTGGGACATTGGGACCAGTTCTGAGGGAGGTGGGACAAATTGTACAGCCTACACCTGGGCCGGACTGGAACCAATGTCCTTGGGGGTGCTTTTGCTAATGCTGTTGGAGAGGGTTTGAAGTAATGTGGCAGGGGGATAGGAACCAAATGAGGTGGTTAGTGGACAATAACGAGTAATATCTAAAGCCTGTGATGAACTAGATAATTAAGTCAGGGTAACTGAGGGGAGCAGATGTTAAATGCAAAGGGACTGGTGGTCTGAGGTGCATTTGTTTCAATGTGAGAAGGGTAGTAGGTAAGACAGATGAACTTAATGCTTGGATTAGTATCTGGGAGTATGATGATTCGGAGATGCCGGTGTTGGACTGAGGTGTACAAAGTTAAAAATCACACAACACCAGGTTATAGTCCAACAGGTTTAATTGGAAGCACACTAGCTTTCGGCGCGACGCTCCTTCATCAGGTGATAGTGGAGGGCTCGATTGTAACACAGAATTTATAGCAAAAATTTGCAGTGTGATGTAACTGAAATTATACATTGAAGAATTGATTGTCTGTTAAGCCTTTCATCTGTTAAGCCTTTCAACATATTGTCTAGCTATCACCATTGTTAACAGGTAACCCAAGAATGCAACTTTAAATAAAAGGGTTTTGTGATTTACACATGAAAGAAGTGAAACTATCACTGTATTCTAACAGATGAAAGGCTTAACAGACAATCAATTTTTGGTGTTGTGTGATTTTTAACTGGGAGTATGATGTTATTGCTATTACTGAGACTTGGTTGAGGGGAGGGCATTATTGGCATCTAAATATCCCAGGATATTGATGCTTTAAGCAGGTTAGAGAGGGAGGTAAAAGGGATGGAAGAGTTGCATTACTGGTCAGAGAGGATATCACAGCTGTGCTGAAGGAGGGCACTATGGAGGACTCGAGCAGTGAGGCAATATGGGCAGAGCTCAGAAATAGGAAGGGTGCGGTAACAATGTTAGGGCTGTACTATAGGCCTCCCAACAGTGAGTGTGCGTGGGAAAAGATTTGCTAATCCACAATAGCGTGAGATAGAGGTACAAATATGTAAACAGAGTATGGAAAGGTGCAGGAGCAACAGGGTTGTGGTGATAGATTTTAATTTTTACAACATTGACTGTGATTGACTTCATGTTAGAGGTCTAACTGGAGCAGAATTTGTAAGGAGCATCCAGGAGGGTTTTCTAGAGCAGTATGTAAATAGCTGAAAATGCGTTGCTGGAAAAGCGCAGCAGATCAGGCAGCATAAAAGGAACAGGAGAATCGACGTTTCGGGCATAAGCCCTTCTTCAGGATCTCCAGCATCTGCAGTCATCACTTTCTCCTCAGTATGTAAATAGTCCAACTTGGGAAGGGGCCATACTGGACCTGGTGTTGGAGAATGAGCCCGGACAGGTGGATGAAATTTCAGTAGGGGATTACTTTGGGTTGAATGATCATAATTCCGTAAGTTTTAGAATACTTATGGACAAAGATGAGAGTGGTCCTAAAGGAAGAATACTAAATTGGGGAAGGCCAGCTATAGCAAAATTCAGTGGGAATATGAATTGGGAGCAGCTATTTGAAGGTATATCCACAATTGATATGTGGGAGGCTTTCAAAGAGATGTTATTTAGAGTGAAAGTCAGAGAAAATGGGTGAGATTCTTAACCAGTACTTTGCATCAGTATTCACTGAGGAGAGGGACATGTACCAGGTGGAGTACCAGGCCGTACACTCAGAGCATGTGCAGATCAACTGGCAGAGGTCTTCTCTGACATCTTCAACCTCTCCCTGCAGCATTTCAAGAGGGTCAACATCATCCCTGTGCTGAAAAAGGCTCATGCAGCATGTCTCAATGACTACCGCCCAGTGGCCCGAACTGCGGTGGTCATGAAGTACTTTGAAAGGCTAGTCATGGCATTAATCAACTCCAGCCCCCCCACTACTCTTGGCCCACTCCAATTTGCCTATCTGACCAACAGATCCATGTCAGAAGCCATATCCCTTGCCCTTCACTTCCCCCCAGAACATCTTGACACCATGACCAGCTACATAAGAATCCTAATCATTGACTAGAGTTCAGCCTTCAACACTATTATCCCCTTGAGACTGATTACTAAACTTAGTAATCTCGGACTAAGCCTCACTCTCTGCAACTGAATCTTCAGTTTCCTGACACACAGACCATAATCAGTGAAGATTGGCGATAATATTTCATCCTCACTAATACTCAACACTGGAGCTCCCCAGGGGCGTGTACTCAGCCCACTACTGTATTCACTGTATTCCCATGATTGCATCACCAAATACCAGACTAATTCCGTTTACAAGCTTGCTGATGACATCACCACTGCCGATCGAATTTCAGATGGTGACAAAACAGACTACAGACGGGAGGTGGAAGACCTGGAAAAATGGCGGACACTGAACAACCTAGCTCTTAATGCCGGCAAAACCAAAGAACTCATTATTGACTTTTGGCGGGATGATACTCATGCCCCCATACACATTATCAGCGCAGAGGTGGAATGAGTGGAGAGTGTCAAGCTCCAAGGAGTGGTCATCCACAACAAACTTTCTTGGACTCTTCATGTGTTCGCACTGATTACAAAAGCCCAACACTGTCTCTTCTTCCTCAGGCAGCTGAGGAAATTTGGCGATGGCGAATACTCTTGCCAACTTTTATAGATGTGCCATCAAGAGCATTCTGTCTGGATGTATCGCTATCTGGTATGGCAACTGTACCATTCAAGATCAGAGATAATTACAGAGAGTGGTGAACTTGGCCCGGACAATCACAAAGGCCACCCTCCCATCTGTAGAATCCTTCTACCAGGCCCATTGTCAAGGAAAGGCCGCCAGCTAATCATTGACTAGAGTTCAGCCTTCAACACTATTATCCCCTTGAGACTGATTACTAAACTTAGTAATCTCGGACTAAGCCTCACTCTCTGCAACTGGATCTTCAGTTTCCTGACCCACAGACCATAATCAGTGAAGATTGGCGATAATATTTCATCCTCACTAACACTCAACACTGAAGCTCCCCAGGGGCGTGTACTCAGCCCACTACTGTATTCACTGTATTCCCATGATTGCATCACCAAATACCAGACTAATTCCGTTTACAAGCTTGCTGATGACATCACCACTGCCGATCGAATTTCAGATGGTGACAAAACAGACTACAGACGGGAGGTGGAAGACCTGGAAAAATGGCGGACACTGAACAACCTAGCTCTTAATGCCGGCAAAACCAAAGAACTCATTATTGACTTTTGGCGGGTTGTTATTCATGCTCCCCTACACATTAACAGCTCAGAGGTGGAGAGTGTCAAGCTCCTGGGAATGGTCATCCATAACAAGCTTTCTTTGACTCTTCATGTGGACGCACTGGTTACAAAGGCCCAACAACGTCTCTTCTTCCTCAGACAGCTGAGGAAATTTGGCATGACAGCGAAAACCCTTTATAGGTACGCCATCGAGAGCATTCTGTCTGGATATATCACGACCTAGTATGGTAACTGTACCATTCAAGATCGGAGATGGTTACAGAGAGTGGTGAACTCGGCCCAGACAATCACAAAGGCCAACCTCCCATCTATAGAATCGACCAGGCCCGCTGTCAAGGAAAGGCTGGCAGCATTCTTAAAGATCCATCCCACCCGAGCAATGATTTTCTACAACCTCTACCATCAGGGAGAAGGTACAAAAGCCTGAACACGCACCAGCTGTTTTTGAAACAGTTTCTTCCCTACTGTTGTTAGTACACTGAATGGACTCACAAACTCTTAACAGTCGCCTGTACCTGTGTTCTTGTTTTTGCCGCAGTTTGCCTAGTATTTACTTATCTATGCTACTTCACTCTGTGACAGGCCTGTATTGCTCACAAGACAAAGCTTTTCACTGTGCCTCAGTACACGTGGCAATAAGTTAGATTCAATTCAATTCAAACATGATGGATGTTGAGGTTAGGGATAGATGTTTGATAGCTCTAGTGCAAGTCAGCGCAAGGAGGGAGGAAGTGTTGGGTATTCTAAAAGATATTAAGGTGGACAAGTCCCCAGGTCCAGATGGGATCTATCCCAGGTTACTGAGAGAAGTGAGAGAGGAAATAGGCTGGGACCTTAACAGATATCTTTGCAGCATCATTGAACACAGGTGAGGTTCTGGAGGACTGGAAAATTGCTAATGTTGTCCCCTTGCTTAAAAAGGATCACACGGATAATCCAGGTGACTATAGACTGGTGAGCCTGATGTCAGTGGTAGGGAACTGCTGGAGAAGATATTGAGCGATAGGATCTATTCCCATTTTGAAGAAAATGGGCTTATCAGTGATAGGCAACGTGGTTTTATGCAGGGAACATCATATCTTACCAACTTAATAGAATTATTTGAGGAAGTGACAAAGTTGATTGATGGGGGCAGGGCTGTAGACATCATATACATGGACTTCAGTAAGGCTGCCCATGGTAGGCTAATGGAGAAAGTGAAGTCACATGGGGTCCAGGGTGTACTAGCTACATGGGATAAAAAAACGGCTGGGCAACAGGCGAGAGAGACAGTAATACTGGAAGAGGGCTTCTCATAATGGAGAACTATGTGAAAGTGAGGTCTGAAGATCCTGAAGATCAGAGTCGAGAGTGTGTTGCTGGAAAAGCACAGTAGGTCAGGCAGCATCCAAGGAGCAGGAGAATCGACATTTCAGGCATAAGCCTTTCATCAGGAATGAGAATGTGTGACTAGTGGTGGTCCGATTAGCAAGTTTGCAGATGACACTAAGATTGGTGGAGCAGCAGATAGTGAAGGGGACTGTCAGAGAATATAGCAGAATATAGATAGATCGGAGAGTTGGGCAGTGAAATGGCAGATGCAGTTCAATCCGGTAAATGCGAGGTAATGCATTTTGGAAGATCCAATTCAAGAGCGAACTATATGGGAAATGGAAATGTCCTGGGGAAAATTGATACAGAGATCTGAATGTTCAGGTCCGTTTTTCCCTGAAAGTGGCAACGCAGGTCAGTAACATGGTCAAGAAGGTATATGGCATGCTTTCCTTCATCAGATGGGATATTGAGTACAGGAGTAGGCAGGTCTTGTTACAGTTGTATAAGACTTTGGTTCAGCCACATTTGGAATACTGTGTACAGTTCTGGTACTCAATTACAAGGGGTCACGAGTTCAAAGTGAGAGGGGAAAAGTTTAGGGGAGATATGTGTGGAAAGGTCTTTAAGCAGATGGTGGTGGGTGCCTGGAACGCATTCCCAGCTGAGGTGGTAGAGATGGGCATGATAACATGATTTAAGATGTATCTAGACAGATACATGAACGGGCAGGGAGCAGAGAGATACAGACCCTTAGAAAGTAGGTGGCAGGTTTAGATAGAGGACCTGGATCAACACAGACTTGGAGGGCCGAAGGGCCTGTTCCTGTGCTGTAACTTTCTTTGTTCTTTATTCTTTGTTCTAAACTATTCATCACCCAGAGGAGTCACAGGAATACTATGGCTGCAAGAGTAGATGAGAGGCTGGGAATTCTGCAGCGAGTAACTCATTCTTGAATTGCCAAAGCCTATCCATCAACTACAAGGCATGTATCAGAAGTATTGTGGATTACTCTTCACTTGCCTGGATTAGTGCAGCTCTAAACAAAGACAAGAAGCCCACGACCATACAGGATAAAGCAGTCACCTTGATCAGAAGTGCATCCACCACCAATAATATTCTGGGGACCCGGGTTCGAATCTCGACATGGCCAATGGTGGAATTTGAATTCACTTTAAAAAAAATTGGAATTAAGAGTCTAATGTTGACCATGAATCCATCATCAGAAAAGTCCATCTGGGTCACTAATGTCCTTTCAGGAAGGAAACTGCCATCCTTACTTGGTCTGGCCTACAAGAGACTCGAGACCCACAACAATGTGGTTTAGTTGAGTTACAGTGTGGAAACAGGCCCTTCAGCCCAACAAGTCCACACCGACCCTCCGAAAAGCAACTCACCCAGACCCATTCCGCTACATTTACCCCTTCACCTAACACTATGGGCAATTTAGCGTGGTCAATTCACCTGACCTGCACATTTTTAGACTGTGGGAGGAAACCGGAGCACCCGGAGGAAACCCACACAGACACAGGGAGAATGTGCAAACTCCACACAGACAGTCGGCTGAGGTAGGAATTGAATCCAAGTCCCTGGCGCTGTGAGGCAGCAGTGCTAACCACTGTGCCACCGTGCCACTCTAATGTCCTCTAGGCATTTAGGGATGGGCAATAAATGCTGGCCTAGCCAGCGCTACCCTCATCCCGTGCATAAATTAGAAAAAATAAGTGAGGAGAATCTGTTTCCACAGGTACTTGTTAAATGTGGTCATCCTCGGATGCTGCCTGACCTGCTGTGCTTTTCCAGCGCCACACTCTCGACTCTGATCTCCAGCATCTGCAATCCTCATTTTCTCCCATAGTCAAAGCTGAGACAGGCAAATTGCTAATCAGTCAGGGAATCAAACGCTATCAGCAAAAGACAGGAAAGTGGAGTTGAGGATTATCAGAATAGCCATGCTGTCCTTGAATGGCAGAGAAGATTCGATGGGCTGAATGGCCTGCTTCTGCTCCCAAATATTATGGTCTTGTTGAGTTGGTAATCTGATAATGTGGGTCTGAGAACCAGAGGGAGATGAAAATGTTATTTTTTTATTCAGTAAACTCGTATGTTTAAATAGACTGTTAGAAAGGCTGGTTTCTAAGTTTCTGAGAAGAATTAGATACATACTCGGAAAGATTTGCTGGGCTACAGAGCAACTACAGGATAATCAGGGCTAGCCATTGTCGTTGGGCTTAATGATTCCCTGTTTATCAATGTATGCTTCAATGACTGTTTAATCATCCAGAAAAGAATAAGTTGATTAGGGATGGTCAACATGGTTTTGTGAAGGGTAGGTCATGGCTCACAAACCTTATTGAGTTCTTTGAGAGATGACCAAACAATTGGATGAGGCTAAAGCAGTTGTGATGTATATGGATTTCAGTAAGGTGTTTGATAAGGTTCCTCATGGTAGGCTATTGCACAAAATACAGAGGCATGAGATTGAGGGTGATTTAGCGGTTTGGATCAGAAATTGCTAGCTTAAAGAAGACAGAGGGTGGTGGTTGATGGGAAATATTCACCCTGGAGTTTAGTTACTACTGGATTACCACAAGGATCTGGTTTGGGTCCACTGTTGTTTGTCAGTTTCATAAATAATCTGGGTGAGGGCATTGAGGATGGGTTAATAAATTTGCAGATTACACTGAAGTCGGTAGAGTTGTGGTTAGTGACAAAGGGTATTGTAGGTTACAGAGAGACATAGATAAGCTGCAGACATGGGCTCAAAGGTGGCAAATGGAGTTTAATGTGGAAAGTGTGAGGTGATTCACTTTGGAAGGAGTAACAGGAATGCAGAATACTGGGCTAATGGTAAGACTCTTGGTAGTGTAGATGAGCAGAGAGATCTCGGTGACCATGTACATAGATCCCTGAAAGTTGCTGCCCAGATTGATAGGGTTGTTAAGAAGGCATACAGTGTGTTAGTTTTTATTGGTAAAGGGATTGAGTTTCAGAACCATGAGGTCATGCTGCAGCTGTACAAAACTCTGGTGTGGCCACATTTGGAGTATTGCTTACCGTTCTGGTCACTGCATTATAGGAAGGCTGTGGAAGCTTTGGAAAGAGTGCAGAGGATATTTACTAGGATTGCCTGGTATAGAGGGAATGTCTTACGAGGAAAGGCTGAAGGACTTGAGGCTGTTTTCTTTAGAGAGAAGGCTGAGAGGTGACTTAATTGAGACAATATAAGATAATCCGAGGGTTAGATAAGGTGGACAGTCAGAGTTGTTTTTCCTCAGATGGCGATGGCTAGCACAAGTGACATATCTTTGAATTAAGGGGTGTTAGATATGGGACAGATGTCGAGGGCTTTTGCCTGAAACGTCGATTTTACTGCTCCTCGGATGCTGCCTGAACTGCTGTGCTCTTGCTGCACCACTAATCCAAAATAGCTCAGACGTCAGAGGTAGTTTCTTTAATCAGAGAGTAGTAAGGGCATGGAAAGCATTGCCTACAACAGTAGTAGACTTACCAATTTTAAGGGCATTTAAATGATCATTTGATAAACATATGGATGAAAATGGGATAGTGTACATTAGATGGGCTTCAGATTGGTTCCACAGGTTGGCGCAAAGTCGAGGGCCAAAGGGCCTGTACTGCGTTGTAATGCTACATGTTCTATGTTCCATGGTGAAATATTGCTAAAAAGTCAATTATTTTTCACACTATTAATATTTACAGACTGACATTCAACAACTAACTGGCTATGATGAGAAAACAGGAACCAACTGTCTCAGGGATTTGTTTAAACAAAGTTGCATGGTTTGGGGCCTGTTTTAAGAAGGATTATATTTTCAATATAAATTGATGAGACTGAACTTAAGACAACAGATGAGAAGTGCTGTGCGATAGTTGACTCAAATATTGTAACTGTGGTGACGGCACAATGAAGGGATTGGTAAGTGAAAGCATTTATTGTAAATGTGGAAGAATGACATTTACATGCCAGAGAAGGCTCAACATAATTAGATTGTGCATTAGTCGATGTAGTTAGTTCATATTTTATCTCGATGCAAAGTAAAACATTTCTCAATTTAAGGCAAAAACTATTGAAGTTTGAAATTACACTGGGCACATAATAAGGTGCAAGCCTGAACAATTACCTTCTCTCTATTTTCAAGGAAGCATTAATCCTTAAAAATAACAGATACAGGAATTTCATATTAATACATTAAGCATCTGTGGGATCTTGCTGTGTGCAGGTTCCCCTGTCACAACACATTTCAAAATGACTTCATTGTCTGCATAGTGTTCGAGATTGTATTGGGGAAGTGGAAGGTTTTATTTTATTCATTTATGGAACAGAAGTATCACTGGCTAGGCCAGCATTTATTGCTATCCCTAATTGCCCAGAGGGCAGTTAAGAGTCAACCACATTGCTGTGGGTCTGGAGTCACGTGTAGGCCACATCAGGTACGGATGGAGGTTTCCTTCCCTGAAGGGCATAAGTGAACCTGATGGGCTTTCCAACATTAGACTTGGCTCTCCAGATTTTTACTGAATTCAAATTCCACTATCTGTTGTGGCAGGATTCGAGACCCTGGATCCCCAGAACATTCCCTGAGTCTCTGGATTAATAGTCATACAGTCATAGAGATGTATAGCATGGAAACAGACCCTTCAGTCCAGCCCATCCATGCCAACCAGATATCCCAACCCAATCTACTCCCACCTGCCAGCACCCGGCCCATATCCCTCCAAACCCTTCCTATTCATATACCCATCCAGATGCCTCTTAAATGTTGCAATTGTACCAGCCTCCACCACTTCCTCTGGCAGCTCATTCCATACACGTACCACCCTCTGTGTGAAAAGGTCGCCCCTTAGGTCTCTTTTATATCTTTACCCTCTCCCCCTAAACCTATGCCCTCTAGTTCTGGACTCCCCAACCCCAGGGAAAAGACTTTGTCTATTTATCCTATCCATGACCCTCATAATTTTGTAAAACTCTATAAGGTCACCCCTCAGCCTCCGACGCTCCAGGGAAAACAGCCGCAGCCTGTTCAGCTTTTCCCTATAGCTCAAATCCTCCAATCCTGGCAACATCCTGGTAAATCTTTTCTGAACCCTTTCAAGTTTCACAACATCTTTCTGATAGGAAGGAGACCAGAATTGCACGCTATATTCCAACAGTGGCCTAACCAATGTCCTGTACAGCTGCAACACGACCTCCCAACTCCTGTACTCAATACTCTGACCAATCAAAGAAAGCATACCAAATGCCTTCTTCACTATCCTATCTACCTTTGACTCCACTTTCAAGGAGCTATGAACCTCACCCTTTAGTGTATAAGTCTTGCTAAGATTTGCTTTCACAAAATACAGCACCTCAAATTTATTTGAATTAAACTCCATCTGCCACTTCTCAGCCCATTGCCCCATCTGATCAACATCCTGTTGTAATCTGAGGTAACCTTCTTTGCTGTCCACTACAGCTCCAATGTTGGTGTCATCTGCAAACTTACTAACTGTACCTCTTATGCTCGCATCCAAATCATTTATATAAATGACAAAAAGTAGAGGGCCCAACGCCGATCCTTGTGGCACTCCAATGGTCACAGGCCTCCAGTCTGAAAAACAACCCTCCACCACCACCCTCTGTCTTCTATCTTTGAATGATATTACCACTAGGGTAGCGCCTCACAGCGTCAGGGACCCAGGTTCAATTCCCTCCTCGGGCAACTGTCTGTGTGGAGTTTGCACATTCTCCCCATGTCTGCATGGGTTTCCTCCGGGTGCTCCGGTTTCCTCTCATAGTCTAAAGATGTGCAGGTTAGGGTGAATTGGCCATGCGAAATTGCCCGTAATGTTAGGTGAAGGAGTAGATGTTGGGGAATGGGTCTGGGTAGGTTGCTGTTCGGCGGGTCGGTGTGGACTTGTTGGGCCGAAGGACCTGTTTCCACACTGTAAGTAATCTATCTATCTCTTTAAAATTTGCAGTAATATTCACAAAGCATTTAAAACTCCCAAAAGTCCAACTTCAGGATATGACTGGGGGTGGGTGTTGAAATACATACAGTCCTGAAGCTTTCCTGGAGTGGATAATACTTTTATGAGGAAAAGTTGGACAGGCTAGGTTTGTATCTAGGTTTGTATCCGCTGAAGTTTAAGAGTAAGAGGTGACTTGATTTCGGGACCTTGACAGGGTAGATGTGGTAAGATCCTCTTATGGAAGAGTCTAGAAGGAGGGGTCAATGTTTAAAAATCACAGGTGACCCATTTAAAACAGAGACGTGGCAATGTTTTTTTGTTGGAGGTGATGAGTCTATGAACTTCTTCTCCTACCAGAAGAATGTGGAGGCTTTGGAGAGGTACAGAAAATGTTTACCAGGATGATGCCTGGTATGGGGGATTTTAGGTTGGATAGGCTGGTTTGGAGGTGCCGGTGTTGGACTGGGGTGTACAAAGTTAAAAATCACACAACACCAGGTTATAGTCCAACAGGTTTATTTGGAAGCACTAGCTTTCAGAGCACTGCTCCTTCATCAGGTGGTTGATGAAGGGGCAGCGTTTTGAAAACTAGTGTTTCGAAATAAACCTCTTGGACTATAACCTGGTGTTGAGTTATTTTTAACTGGATAGACTGGGTTTGTTTTCACTGGGACGCAGAAGGTTGAGGAGTGACCTGATAGAAGTTGATAAGATTGTGAATGGCTTGGATAGAGTGGGAAGTGTGAGGTTTTTTCCCAGGGTGGAGGGGTCAATTACTAGGGGACACAGGCTCAAGGTGCAGGGGGGAGGTTTAAAAGAGATGTGTGAGGCATGTTTTTCACACAAAGGGTGGTGAGTACCTGGAACGTGCTGCCAGAGGAGGTGGTGGAAGCAGACACAATAGCAGCATTCAAGAAACACCTGGACAAATACATGAATAGGAAGGGAATAGAGGGATACGGATTCTGTAAGTGAAGCACAGGTTTGGAGGGCCGAAGGGCTTGTTCTTTGTTCATAAACCTCTTGGACTATAACCTGGTGTTGAGTTATTTTTAACTGGATAGACTGGGTTTGTTTTCACTGGGACGCAGGAGGTTGAGGGGTGACCTGATAGAAGTTGATAAGATTGTGAATGGCTTGGATAGAATGGGAAGCGTGAGGCTTTTTCCCAGGGTGGAGGGGTCAATTACTCGGGGACACAGGCTCAAGGTGCAGGGGGGAGGTTTAAAAGAGATGTGTGAGGCATGTTTTTCACACAAAGGGTGGTGAGTACCTGGAACGTGCTGCCAGAGGAGGTGGTGGAAGCAGACACAATAGCAGCATTCAAGAAACACCTGGACAAATACATGAATAGGAAGGGAATAGAGGGATACGGATTCTGTAAGTGAAGCACAGGTTTGGAGGGCCGAAGGGCTTGTTCTTTGTTCTTTGTTTCCTGAAAGAGTGGTGGAATCAGAGTCCTTGATTATTTTTAAGGCAGCAGAGGATTGATGGATATGTGAGGAGTGAAAGGTTGTCTCATAGGCAGGTAGGCAGACTTAAGGTTGCAATTGGATCAAACAGGATTTTTTTGAATGATGGAGCAGGCTAAGGGCTGGATATTGGTTGCCACGTTATAGGAAGGGAATGTATTGTGGAGAGTGTGGAAGTGATTCACAAGAATGGCCTCAGGAATGAGAAACGTCAGTGGTGAGGTCAGATCAGAGAGGTTGTCACTGTTCTCCTTGGTAAGAAGTAGGCTGAGAGAAGGGTTGATAGAGGCTTTCAAAATCATGAAGAGTCTGGACAGAGCAGACAGGGAGAAATTGTTCCCAGTTGCAAATGAGAGGACACAGATTTCAAGTGATTTTCAAAAGAAGCCAATACAGGACAAGGGGAAGCTCTTTCACACTGCGGGTAGTCAGGGTATGGAATACGCTGCCTGGAAATGTGGTGAGGCAGGTTCAATTCAAGAGGACATTGGAGGATCACTTGCATAGAAAATAGTATGCGAGAGTTTTGGGGAAAAGACAGGAGTTTGGCAATAAGTAAAGATGCTTGCTGATGTGGGCATGATGGGTCGAATGGCCTCCTTCTGAACCCAAACGCTGCTATCATTCTGTGAGGTGGAGCAGCGCTTCATCTAATGGCTAACTTTCAAAAAGGAAGACATATCATAAAATGACTGGATATTCTTGGGAATAGTGGACTGGTTGGATATTCAGAGATATTGGAGATGGTTAGACTGATAGGTCTGTGTCCGTGCTGTTTGACTCTAAGACTCTATATATGATCAATGTCTTTGGAGAGAGTGTAGATATTGGGACTGATTTATCTCTTGGGATGGAGACTGGGCTGATGAATGATTAAAACTTTGACCTGGGCTTGTCATCCATACAACATGTGACAATAAATTCTGGTACAACACCAATCACTGTCTTGATAACATGAATGCAGCATTATTGAAATGACATGGTTGGCAACTTAAATTCTCCCCAGATGAAAGGGACATTTCCCGGAGGCATTGTGAAATAATAGGTAGAGCTGATTTATGAAGGGGGTGATTTCCTGACTTGATGCTCCCAGCATGGAGCCTAATCCAGCAGAAACATTTATCTCAATGAGCACATCCACTTAAACTAATGACTAAAGTATTGTATATTGTATATATTTCTGACATGGTTGTAGTCGGATGTTTTGAAAATGCAGAATGAAAATGGACAGAAATTGTTACAAAGATAAGAAAACTGAACGATAGTCACACTGTCCAGATACCTGAGAATTACCAACACCTGGGGCCCAATTAAACAAGTGTATTCAAACTTGGGTTGGTGGCGAGCACTTTTGCTTTGAGTATAAAGGTGCATTAGCACTTTAAGCCAATACGCCAGTGCAGACCCATAGCAGTGCAGAGTTGTCTTTCAGATGAGATCGAGCTCTTGTCTGTTGTAAAAGGTCCTGAGGCCAATATTTTGAAGAGGAGCAAGGGGAGTTCTCCTCTTGCCTGCAATTCAATATTTAGTCCTCAATCAACGTTACTAAGTTAAAAAGCATACAACATCAGGATCTCCTCCAACAGGTTTATTTGCAAGAACAAGCTTTCAGAGCACTGCTCCTTCATCAGGTAGCTGTTCCAAATAAGCCTGTTGGACTATAACCTGGTGTTGTGTGATTTTTATCTTTGTCATCCCCAGTCCAACACCGGCACCTCCACACACACCCACACTCACGCACTCACATGCACACTCAGTCTGTCACTCCTACATGCGCACACATATAAGCTCATGGGCTGAATTTGTTTTTGCTGAATTACATTTTGTTTTGCTGAGAAACTGCGTGAATTCATGTAAAACTCTGTAAAGCCATACAATGCCATACAAATTCGTGTAAAGCCATACAAAGGGTTGGTCAGTCTGACATAGCATTGGGACACAGACAGACTTCACACATAATGTTTAAAAAGCTGAGCTACCTTGAGAATGTATTAAAAAGAAGTTCGGGGATTTGCATATCAAAGAACAGAAACCAGCATATCCCATTATAAAATATGAAAGTTTTAATCTAAGATTGTATCACATCTCCATGACACTGGACTCCTTTGACTATAAATTCTGTGAGCATGATCTTAACCTCCACAACCACCTGATGAAGGAGCAGCACTCCAAAAGCTAGTGCTTCCAAATAAACCCATCGGACTATATCCTGGTGTTGTATGATTTTTACTAAGAGTTGGCTGTGAAGGGGCCAGCAAATATTGAGATTGTTATTTGATTCTCTGCTCTTTCTGCAGTCTGTGTATGGAGAACCACTCTCAATGGTACATGACTCCGCACACAAGGCACTCTCAAGGGCTCTCTTCAGCAGCACCAACTCTCAATCTTAAAATTGACCAACTTCAGTTTCATTTCATATTTTAATGTCAAATTTGGTCCTTTAATAAAAATCTCTTTATCTTCGGGTGGGAAGGATATCTCACTTCAATAACTCCCAGGCACCAATCTTCCTCCCCGTCCCTCTACCCTTTCGCTTTCCTCTCACCCATCCCTTCGAGTAACATTATCCCTTGCCGTATCTTCACGAACTGCTCTGACCATCCCCCTCCGATCCTGTGTCAATGAGTTTTGAGCTCAACTTGATGCTAACTTTTTCAATCACCTTAGAAAAGAAACAAAAGGCACATCTAGACAAAGCAGGGTTTGCTGTCGGCCCCTAGTTGCCCTCACACTGAGTGACTTGCTTGGCCTTTTCATTGTCAACTCCACTGTTGTGGGCCTGGAGTCACGTGGAGGCCAGACTGGGCAAGGACAGCAGATTTCCTTCTCTGAAAGACATGAGGGAATGAGGTGGGTTTTCCAACAATTGATGATTGTTGTTGTGGTGAGATTTGAAATCATACTGTCAGAGATACTGAATAGACTCACAAACTCTTAACATTTGCCTGTACCTGTGTTTTTGTTTTTGCCACTGTTTACCAATTATTTATTTATCTATGCTAATTAACTCTGCGATCTGCCTGTATTGCTCACAAGACAAAGATTTTCACTGTGCCTCAGTACACGTGACAATCAATTCAATTCTATTCTGATTCCTGATGAAAGGCTTTTGCCCGAAATGTTGATTCTCCTGCTCCCTGGATGCTGCCTGATCTACTGTGCTTTACCAGCACCACACTCTTGACTCTGATCTCCAGCATCTGCAGTCCTCACTTTCTACTAAGTTAAAAATCACACAACACCAGGTTATAGTCCAACAGGTTTACTTGGAAGCACTAGCTTTCAGAGCGCTATTCCTTCATCAAGTGATCCCCCAATGAAGGAACAGCGCTCCAAAAGCTAGTGCTTCCAATTAAACCTGTTGGACTATAACCTGGTGTTGTGTGATTTTTAACTTTGTACACCCCAGTCCAACACCAGCATCTCCAAATCATCACTTCCTACTGACAGAGACTTTAGGTTGCTAACCCAGTGACATTATCATGACACCGCTATCTCCCCTCAATTTGCAGCAATGTCTCTTCCTGCTCCTGCACCTTTCCTTCTTGCATCTCTCAAGGATCTATCCTTGACCCCTGCCTTTGATCATCCACGTGCCACACTGCAGCTTTAGTTTTCATATGTACACTGATAACTCTCAGCTCCACCTCACCAACTCTTGGCTTCTCTGCTGTTGCTAAATTATCAGGTAGATTATTGACATCTTGTACTGTGAGAGTGGCAGTTTCTTCCAGTTAAATACAAGGATGTCTGAAACCATTGATCTCAATGTCTCACTGGTGGTCAAGTGGTTCATTTAGTCCAGACCGTGAGGTAAACCACGGTCAGTCAGGCACATAGTCTTCCCCGAATCTGGGGATCTGTCTCTGCAGTCTAGGGATTGAGTCATGGTGAGTCGTGTGGGTCAAGTTAGAGATGTCCAGGGATTGCAGGTAGGTCAGACATTATAGTATGGAGGCATCAGTCTACAGTGTGGGCTAATTTACCCTGTAATGAGATAATGGGAGGGACTGACTCTGATGGAGATGACTAGGAGAGCATTTTGTGGTGATGAAGGGGCAGGAAAGGTGTTGAGGCACCCCCAGTGAGTGACAAGGATAAGGTGGGTAAGAGATGTGGAATGGATGTGGTATGCGATAGTGAGATGTGTAGCTGATGAGCGGGAGGTCTGTGCAGTGGCAGAGTTAGAGAGAGTGGTGGCCCTGTCAATGTGAGTTACCAGAGTGAGAGGCTGGTGGTATTAACTGGTGAAAAGTGCAGAAGATCATTTACCTTCTTCCTGCACTGCTGGGCAATCAGGATATTGCACTGAGCCAAGACACTGTCTCGGTCCAGTCTGACTGTGTCTTGTGCCTAAGCTTTCTTTGACAGTCAGCAGGAGACAGTACTGCCCTTCTCTCCAACACAATGTCCACCAGCACCTCCTGGACCTGTGTGCAACCCGTTGAGTTAACCTGCCCTTCTGGGCCATTTCCTTGGGGATTACAGTGTGAAGAATAATTCCAGGCCTGTACTGTCTGAATTGCTATGGACCTGGGCTTTTAACATGGGGCTGGAATCGTCAACATCACAAAGACCCAGGAGGAGCAAGCTCTTCCCCCTGAGCTGGTCTGCAATGCCATGAGATGGAGCTGTTGGGGCTGGCTGTATTACAAATGAGATGAAGAGTCTCAGACTTTCACGAGTTTGAGAGGAGCAAGGAGGACTGGGCACCATGAATCTCCCTCAATAAAACACTTTCTCCAAAAACAAAGGGGAATTCCAGCCCACGGTCTCAGCTCACCTGCTGCTGAAACACTCACCCATACCTTTCTCACAGCTAGACTCTGCTATGGCGAGCACCACCTCCATTCTCTCCACCTCCTCCATCTTCACCATGGACATCCAGACCCTATACACCTCTATCCACCATGACAAAGGCCTCCAAACCCTCTATTTCTTCCTCTCCCAGCGTCCCCACCAGTACCCTTCGACTGACACCTCTCATTTGGTTGGCTGAACTGTTCCTCACCCTCAATAATTTCGCCTTTGAATCCTCCCACTTCCTCCAGACCAATGGGGCAGCCATGGGCACCCATATGGGCCCCAGCTATGCCTGTGTCTTCATCGGGTACGTGGAAAAATCCATCTTCCGCAGCTACATTGGCACCATTCCCCACCTTTTCCTCCACTACATTGATGACAGTATCGGTGCTGCCTCATGCTCCCATGAGGAGGTTGAACAGTTCATCAACTCCACCACCAAATTCCACCCCGACCTTAAGTTCACCTGGACCATCGAAGACATCTCCCTCCCCTTCCTGGACCTCTCCACATCCGTCAACGGTGACTGTCTCAACACTGACATCTTCTACAAGACCACTGACTCTCACAGCTACCTAGATTACACATCCTCCCACCCTGCTTCCTTTATTCCTTAGAATATCCCTTATTCCCAATTCCTCCGCCTCTGCCTCTGCCACGTTAGATTAGATTAGATTAGATTACTTACAGTGTGGAAACAGGCCCTTCGGCCCAACAAGTCCACACCGCCCCGCCGAAGCGCAACCCACCCATACCCCTACATTTACCCCTTACCTAACACTATGGGCAATTTAGCATGGCCAATTCACCTGACCTGCACATCTTTGGACTGTGGGAGGAAACCGGAGCACCCGGAGAAAACCCACGCAGACACGGGGAGAATGTGCAAACTCCACACAGTCAGTCACCTGAGGCGGGAATTGAACCCAGGTCTCTGGAGCTGTGAGGCAGCAGTGCTAACCACTGTGTCACATCTGCTTCCAGGAGGACCGGTTCCACAACAGAACACATCAGATGGCCTCCTTCTTCAAACACCACAATTTCCCCTCCCACATGATTGATGATGCCCTCCAACAATCTCATCCACTTCCCCCACCTCCACCCTCGAACCCCACCCATCCAACTACAACAAGCACAGAACTCTCCTGGTCCTCACAGATCATGAGGGCAGTCCTGGGTTGGAAGGTTGGATCTGGGATAAGGTGGGGTGAAGGAGATGAGGAAACAGGTGAAATCCATATTGATCCCATGTGTTTGGAGGGTCCCAAGGTGGAAGATGAGGCGTTCTTCCTCCAGGCATCAACTTTCATATACATCATGGCATCCTCCGCCACTTCCGCCATCTACAGAGCCCACCACCAGACATATGTTTCCCTCCCGACCCCTATCTGCGTTCCATAAAGACCATTCCCTCTGCAACTCTCTTGTTAGGTCCACACCCCCCACCAACCCACTAACCCACCCTCCCCTCTCGACAGCTTCCCCTGCCACCACAGGAATTGCAAAATCTGCACCCAAACCTCCCCCCCTCACCTCTCCTAGGCACCAAAGGAGCCTTCCACATTCACCAGAGTTTTACCTGCACTTCCACACATGTCATTTACTGTATCCATTGCTCCCAATGCGGTCTCATCTACATTGGGGAGACAGGACACCCACTTGCAGAACACTTCAGAGAACATCTCTGGGACACCCACACCAACCAACCCCATCACCCTGTGGCCAAAAACTTCAACTCCCTCTCCCACCCCACCAAGGACATGCAGGTCCTGGGCCTTCTCCATCACCACTCCCTAACCATCCGATGCCTGGAGGAAGAACGCCTCATCTTCTGCCTTGGGACCCTCTGACTACATGGAATCAATGTCAATTTCACCAGTTTCCTCATCTCCCCTCGCTCCACCTTATCCCAGATCCAACCTTCCAACCCAGCACCGCCCTCATCACCTGTCCTACCTGTCCATCTTCATTCCCACCTATCCATTACACACTCTTCTCTGACCTATCACATTACCCCCCACCTCCGTCTACCAAGTGCACTGTCAGCTACCTTACACCTGAGCCCCAACCTTCTTCCTTTTACCTCTCCACCCCCGAGGCTCCCAGCCTCATTCCTGATGAAGGGCTTATGCCTAAAACGTCGACTCTCCTGCTCCTCAGATGCTGCCTGACCAGCTGTGCTTTTCCAGCGCCACACTCTTGCCTCTGCTACGGCAATGCTATCCTGACAGGTCCCTCACTTTTCTCCTCTCTAAACTTCAAATCATCCAAACCCCTGCTGCTATATGTCTTTACTCAACACTGAGTCACATTCACCCATCCCTCCTCTCCCTCCTCCACTCACTGAGCATTGTGACTTCTGAGGTGATTTTAAAACTCTCACCCTTGTCCTTCCAAAGCCCGACCCTTCCCTATCTCCATTATCCCCCGTCCAGCCCTACAACACCTTGAGAAATTTAGTCTCTAATTCTGAGAGAAAGTGAGGGCTGCCCATGCTGGAGATCAGAGTCGAAAAGTGTGGCACTGGAAAGGCGCAGCAGGTCAGGCAGCATTCCTGATGAAGGGCTCATGCCCAAAATGTCAACTCTCCTGCTCCTCGGATGTTGCCTGACCTGCTGTGCTTTTCCAGCTCCACACTTTCCAAATCTAAGTCTGAGATGCTGCATATCGACAGATATGTCTTCAGTTTTCCTGACCTTAGACTCTAGAATTCCCCTCCTACTCCTCTCTGCCTCTTTTCCTCACTCTTGTCCTTTCTGATACTACTTGAAACCTATCTCGTTAAGCAAGCCTTTAAAACAATAGACTCAATTATGACTCACCATCATCTTTTGTTCTATAACACTCCCGTGAACTACCTTGGGACATTCCTTACACTAAAGGTGTTTTATGAATATAAACTGATATCCCTGTTAAACCAGCCACCAGGCAGTGCATAAAAGCAGCCTTAAGGGCAATACAGTGGCTCAGTGGTTAGCACTGCTGCCTCCCAGCACCAGGGACCCAGATTCGATTCCACCCTCGGCCGATTGTCTCTGTGGAGTTTGCACATTCTTCCCGTGTCTGTGTGGGTTTCCTCCAGATGCTCCAGTTTCCTCCTACAGTCCAAAGATGTGCAGGTCAGGTTGATTGGCCTTGGGAAATGCAGGGTTATAAAGTAGGGGGGTGGCTCTCAGTGGATTGCTCTTCAGAGGATTGGTGTGGATTCGATGGGCTGAATGGCCTACTTCTACACTGTAGAGATTCTATGAGTGATATTGGGGTGAGGTGGGAATGGGAGTCTGGGGATGGAATAGATTCCCTAATTCCACAGTCCACACAAACACTAAATCTAAAAGTTAAGGACCTGTTTGAGAAGTTGGGCTAAGAATAATAAGCACAAACCAAATAATTCTTCTCCACATTCTCCAAAACTATTCACCGGCCCCGGGGAAGAAAGGAAGTTAATGAATGTCTTCGACATTGTTGAGGTAAGAGTTCCACCTTCACCCAGCTGTTTTGGCTTTGTCTTTCAAGAATCTAACTAGAATTCTGTCTGTCTTTAGATGGAATTGGCACCAGTTTATAGATTGACATGAAGTGTTTAGAGAGAGAGAGTGATCTCGCTGGAAGGAAATAAATTGCGAAGATCAATAAAACTCCTGCCGACCTCAAGACAGATTAGAACACGGTTCGTGTTCGCATTCTTTAAGCAGATGTAGTATTCCCATTGAAATAAAACGATGGGTTCATTGAAAATGGATTGATCCTGAAGCAGAGATTTGTGGATGTCCTTAGGTTTAGTGTACTAGGCAGGTGGACCTAATTGCATTTGGATGGTCAACCTTCCCAAAGGGGAGGGACAACAATTGATTTCATGGTTCGATGATGAGGTGCAGAGCATGGACCAGCTCAGCAGGAGCTCACCTTGGCTTGGGATCCTGTTTGATTTGTTCCCTTCCAGCTGACCACAGGTGATGTTGGGCCCCACAAGACTGACGATCTTGCAAAGGATATTCCCATTCTCCATAGTTTTAAACTCAAACATCAGTGACGACAGGGTCAGTATTCGCTCAGTCGTTGGCACCATAAGGTCTGAGGCCAAAGGTCAAAGGTTTAATCTCACTCCAGAGACCTGCAACAAATGTCAAGGTGGATGATATCAGTGCAGCATTGAGGAGTCTGGACAGAGCAGGTTAGGAGAAGCTGTTTCTCTCAGTGAGAGTCTGTTTGAGGACAATCATTTCAGGCGATTGGCGAAAGTGGTTTAAGGAGAAACGTCTTTACATAGTGAATGCTTTAGGATCCAGCATGTCCCCCAGGAGAGAGCAATGGAAGCAGATTCAATTTCTAAAAAATCGTTGGATAATTACCTGAAAACAAAATAATTGACAGAGCGACAGAGAAAAGGCAGATGAATGGGGTTGTTCTTGTGTAGAGCTGACGAAATGAGGTGGATTACCTTCTGTGCTCTGATCTTTCTGTGATTCTGGGTGCCATCTTTTTTAATCTAATATCATACAGAAACCCTGTCTGCCCTTCAGCTGAATGGAAGATGGAACAATTGTGTTATTCCAAAGAAGAGCAAAAGAGTTATCCACAGTGTTCTGGCTAATAATCAATATTTCAAAAAGAAACTCAGATTCCTAGGTTATCATTGCATTTTGCTTGTGGGAACTCGCTGTGTGTAAATTGGCTGTTGTGAACAAATGTCCAAGGCTGTAAACGGTGGCACAGTGGTTAGCACTGCTGCCTCACAGCGCCAGAGACCTGGGTTCAATTCCCGCCTCAGGCGACTAACTGTGTGGAGGTTGCACATTCTCCCCGTGTCTGTGTGGGTTTCCTCCGGGTGCTCCGGTTTCCTCCCACAATCCAAAGATGTGCAGTTCAGGTGAATTGGCCATGCTAAATTGCCCATAGTGTTAGGTAAGGAGTAAATGTAGGGGTATGGGTGGGTTGCGCTTTGGCGGGGCGGTGTGGACTTGTTGGGCCAAAGGGCCTGTTTCCACACTGTAAGTAATTTAATCTAATCTAAAACACTTTGGAACACCCAGCAGTCAGGAAAAGAGATTCATTCATTTGAAATTTTCAAATGCTTTCCGGTCTACAGTGTTATCAAATTAGATCCAAGTCCAATTAATACAGAACAGTCACACATGCAGGGTTTGAATATGTGCAACTTTCTTGAATTGCACCATGTATTATAGCTATGTCAGAATGGCCAGAAAACTAGTTTAGTTTCAATTGTTCCACATCCCAGATTAATCACTTTGTCGTCATTACTTCTGCCCTGCTTTAAGATTGCTAATTCCACATTACTTAAACTACATTTTGACCATTTTTCTGCATCAGCAATGCTATCTGAAGATTGAGTGACTATAAAGAAGACAATGGTGTTTAATCACTAACAGCTGTAGCTGATAAAATGGTCGATTGATTGACTAATCATTGAGCCGCTATGCTTTTTAAACGAGGTGTCATATTTCGAGCAATAGTGCACATGGTAAACTGATTGCAAATGGATATGCAGATGCATGGCAAGACTGGATTAATTCTCTCTCATTTGATGTAATCTCAGGGGTAGGCAATGATTAGAGAGAGGTGTTAATTTGCTGTAACTGATCCCATGGTTTATCAGTAGTTCAGGACTTCTTACTCACACACCCCTCCAACACTGCTCACCCTCAGCTCCCCACACCCACCGAATCAAACATGTTTAAAATCATGATTTTGACGTGCCAGTGTTGGACTGAGGTGGACAAAGTTAAAAAAATCACATAACACCGGGTTATAGTCCAACAGGTTTATTTGGAAGCACTTTGGTGAAGGAGTGGTGCTCCGAAAGTTAATGCTTCCAAATAAACCTGTTGGACTATAACCTGGTGTTGAGTGATTTTTAACTTTGTTTAGGATCAGCCACCGTGAGGGCTAACCTTGCCAAGCGGTCAGCACTGGTCTGTTTATTATTGTTAAAGGAAAGGGTTGGATCTGGCGCATTGATGTGTTGTTGCTTTATGTTTCATCTCAGTCATTGCTGTGAGCTGTCCCTCCAATCTAATACAGTTCCTTCTCAACTCTGTGAGGTTTTCACCTTTGGCCTTCATGTACTTTTTAAACCCTGATATGGGAGTGGCCTACAAAGCCAGCTTTTGTCACCCATCCCCAATTGTCTTCAAACTGAGTGGCTTGCTGAGTCATTTCAGAGGTTGGTTTAAGAGTCAACCACATTGCTGTGGGTCTGGAGCCACACATTGGCCAGACCACGTAAGGACGGTCGACCTCCTTCCCTGAAGGATGCCAGTGAACCAAACGGTTCAATAAGCAAAGACAGAAATTGCTGGAGAAACTCAGCAGGTCTGACAGCATCTGCGGAGAGAAAGCAGAGTTCAAAGTCTGTGAAAGCAGAGTTACCGTTTCAAGTGTAACAATCCTTCATCGGAATTTCTGGATTTGAAATGCCAACTCTGTTTCTGTCTCTTTACAGATAGTGCCAAACCTGCCAGTTTAGAATTTGAATGAGTACAGTGAAAGGTTTACAAGTCGCCACTTGTGGCACCATCTCAGAGCCAAAGTACAGATTCTTCAGTATAAATTCCTGGGACAACATTAGAAAAATAAAGAAATGAAACCGTCCAGCTTCACAGACCTTCCCACCATCTTTGGTACAAACATACACACTCATGGGAATCAATTCGAAAGCTAAAGAGATAAAAAGTTCAAAATAACATTTCTGCCAACCCAGACTGCACCAGCACCTAGTCTCAATGCTCATGAGGCCAAAAATCCACTCTGATGGTGGGAATATATTCTAATGTGGGGAATCCACACTGACGCCGGGAATCTACACTGAGGTTGGGAATCCACACTGAGGCTAGGAATCCACACTGACGCCGAGAATCCACACTGAGGCCGGGATTCCACACTGAGGCCGAGAATCCACACTGATGCCGGGAATCCACACTGAGGCTAGGAATCCACACTGAGGCCAGGAATCCACACTGAGGCCGAGAATCCACACTGATGCCGGGAATCCACACTGAGGTTGGGAATCCACACTGAGGCTAGGAATCCACTCTGATGCCGGGAATCCAGATGCCGGAATCCACTCTGATGCCGGGAATCCACACTGAGGCTGGGAACCCATACTGAGGCCGGGAATTCACTCTGATGCCGGGAATCCACTTTGAGGCCGGGAACCCACACTGAGGCTGGGAATCCACACTGAGGCTGGGAATCCACACTGAGGCTGGGAATCCACTTTGAGGCCGGGAATCCACACTGAGGCTGGGAATCCACACTGAGGCTGGAAATCCACACTGAGGCTGGGAATCCACACTGAGGTTGGAAATCCACACTGAAGTGGGAATCCACTCTGATGCCGGGAATCTACACTGACGCTGGGAATCTACACTGAGGTTGGGAATCCACACTGAGGCCAGGAATCCACTTTGAGGCCGGGAACCCACATTGAGGTTAGAAATCCACACTGAGGTTGGGAATCCACACTGAGGTTGGAAATCCACTCTGAAGTGGGAATCCACACTGAGGCCGGGAATCCTCTTTGAGGCCAGGAACCCACACTGAGGCCGGGAACCCACACTGAGGCTGGGAACTCACACTGAGGCTGGGAATCCACACTGAGGCTGGGAATCCACTCTGAGACTGGGAATCCACTCTGAGACTGGGAATTCACAGTGAGTCCGGGAATTCACACTGAGGCTGGGAATCCACACTGAGGCTGGGAATCCACACTGTGGCTGGGAATCCACTCTGAGGCTGGGAATCCAATCTGAGGTCGAAACCCACTCTGAGGCTGGGAATACATGATAATTTCACTTGAAGCTCAAGGACGGGAAGTAGGATGGACAAAGGAAAAAATAATCAAAAGTAAAAAAGAAAGAAAATGAATAGGTGGGGTGGATGAGCTTTATCTGAGAAGTCCCACTCCGTCGCCATCTTGAATCTTCTGTCTGTATTTCAGATCTCCAACATCCATAGTTTTTTTTAAGAGTTTTACAATAATCAACAGTGGTCAGGTGGTTACCATTAACTTTCAATGCCAGATTTGTGCTGGATTCAGATGTAACGATTTGCCTTGGTGGGATTGAGACCTGTCCCCAGAATGTTAGCCTGGGCCTTTGGATTGCTGGTCTAGTGACATTATCACTACATCTCCACCCTTCTTTAACTGAGTGACTTACTCAGCCATTTCAAAAGATTGTTGAGAGTCAACCACCTTGCTGTGAGTCTGAGTCACATACAGACCAAATAAGGACGGCAGATTTCCTTCCTTAAAGGACCTTAGTGTGCCAGATGGGTTTTTATGGGAATTGATGATACTTGTCATGGTTACCATCTCTGAGGCTGACCTTCAGGCCAATTGAGTTTGCATTCTACTAGCTGTGGTGGGATATGAAAGCTTGTCCTCAGAACGTTAGCCTGGTCTTCTCCATCATTCCTAATCCAGTGGGATTGCCATTATATATGAACAGGCTGATCCCCCAACTACAGATCCTTGGCCACATGAGGTAGGACATCGCATAGTGAAGTGGGATCCAAGTGCAGGAGTTACTTTCTTTCTGTTGTCTGTCACCGCTCTGCCTCATTGTTACAATGTGCATTGAATAGCCATTTTGAATAACCAGTAGCAAGGCCCATCCTGCCACTAGTGTCAATGGTGTCATGCTTCAACTAGAACTTCAGCATGGTCTTTTTTTTCAGAATTCCTGCAATGTGAAAACAGGTCCTTTGTCCCAATAAGCCCACACTGCCCCTCCGAAGAGTAACCCACCCAGACCCATTACCCGACATTTCCCCTTGACTAATGCATCTAATCTACACATCCCTGAACACTATGGGCAAGTTTTTGTTGCAAACGTTTCGTCCCCTGTCTAGGTGACATCCTCAGTGCTTGGGAGCCTCCTGTGAAGCGCTTCTGTGGTGTTTCCTCAGGGACAGGCCACTATAAATGCCGGAGGAAACACCACAGAAGCGCTTCACAGGAGGCTCCCAAGCACTGAGGATGTCACCTAGACAGGGGACGAAACGTTTGCAACAAAAACTTCCAGCTCGGCGAACAGAACCACAGCAACGAGCACCCGAGCTACAAATCTTCTCACAAACTTTGAACTATGGGCAACTTAGCATGGCTAATTCACCTAAACTGCACATCTTTGAACTCTGGGAGGAAACCGGAGCACCTGGAGGAAACTCACGCAGACATGGGGAGAATGTGCAAACTCCACACAGAGAGCTACCCAAGCCTGGAATCAAACCTGGGTACCTGGCGCTGGGGGGCAGCAGTGCTAACTACTGAGCCACCATGCCGCACCCTCCCCCCGGTCTGTGAAGCAATGGTTCTGTTCTCCCCTAGCCATGTGAGAGTTGTGTAAATAGGACCTGGTAAGGGTGATGTTTTCCCCACCTGGACACACCATCCAGTCCTTTGTGGTGGCACAGTGGCTCAGTGATTAGCACTGCTGCCTCACAGCGCCAGGGACCCAGGTTCAATTCCAGCCTTGGGCGACTGTCTGTGTGGAGTTTGCACATTATCTCTGTGTCAGTGTGGGTTTGCTCTGGTTTCCTCTCACCACCAAAGATGTGCAGGTTAGGTGAATTGGCCAATCTAAATTGCCCATATTGTTTAGGGATGTGTACGATAGGTGCATTAGTCAGGGAAATGTAAAATAAATAGGGTAGGGGAATGGGTCTGCGTGGGTTACTCTTCGAGGGTCAGTGTGGACTTGTTGGGCCGAATGGCCTATTTCCACAGTGTAGGGATTCAATGCTCATACCTCAACTGGCCCAGAAAGAAGTAAAACTAGCAAATAACAGATTTACATAGAACATAGAAGAATACAGCACAGTACAGGCCCTTTGGCCCTCAATGTTGCGCCGATCCAAGCCCACCTAACCTACACTAGCCCACTATCCTCCATATGCCTATCCAATGCCCGTTTAAATGCCCATAAAGAGGGAGAGTCCACCGCTGCTACTGGCAGGGCATTCCATGAACTCACGACTCGCTGAGTAATGAACCTACACCTAACATCTGTCCTATACCTACCACCCCTTAATTTAAAGCTATGCCCACTCCTTGCCACAGACCATACCAGGCAACATCCTGGTAAACCTCCTCTGCACCCGTTCCAGTGCCTCCACATCCTTCCTATAGTATGGCGACCAAAACTGCACACAATACTCCAGATGCGGCCGCACCAGAGTCTTATACAACTGCAACATGACCTCAGGACTCCGGAACTCAATTCCTCTACCTGTCTGATCAGGCTTGCCTGCTTCAAAGTGAAGATCCAGTACAATTATTTCCAAGTATTGCTTTTTTTTAAACAGCTTTTCTCTTGCGTTTGCCTGAATGTTGTTGGTGCTGGCTTCTCTCCCCTACTGAAGTTGGGCTGTGGATGAGGACATTCATAGTTTGAGGAGAAAGTGAGGTCTGCAGATGCTCGAGATCAGAGATGGAAATGTGTTGCTGGAAAAGCGCAGCAGGTCAGGCAGCATCTAGGGAACAGGAGAATCGACGTTTCGGGCATTAGCCCTTCTTCAGGGCTAATTCCTGAAGAAGGGCTAATGCCCGAAACGTCGATTCTCTTGTTCCCTAGATGCTGCCTGACCTGCTGCGCTTTTCCAGCAACATATTTCCACCACATTCACAGTTTGCAGGGTGACTGTGGGTGGTTCAAAAACCAACTTCTGACAAGTTCCGAAGTTATTCGTTGGGCAGCCTGGAAACTTCTTCACCTTCACTTTGGACCTTTTATTCTGGAATTATAAAACTATGGAAAAGTCCTGCATGTTCTTTGGTAAAGGCTGCTAACATTTGGATAAAGCTGAGTGCAATTCTGCATTTGAGTTAAATTCATTTAACACAATTTTTCACAGCACATTTCATGACCTCAGAGAACCCTAAAACACTCCCCAATTATTTAATTTATTTTAGAGTTTACTCACTGATCTGCCCCACTAATGTTCATTTTTGCCTTCCCCAGAGTATTAGTACCTGATGGGGAAATGCTTGTGTTAGCTCATGAAATATGAGAAGCCGACATGGCTAATGTGGTAGTGAAAGCGTTAACAGGCTTGGATTACAGTTCCACGAAAGTGTATATATTACACCCAAAGACACTTCAGTGTCTAGGCTAACGTTAAGCTATTCGGTTACAAATAGGTGGACCCTTCCATCAGCATTTCATGCTTCAAGTGGCCTCAGTTAAGCTGAAGTCTAAGACCTTTAAACCCTCAGTTCATTTATTATGAGACAGTGTTGATATCATGAGAATGCCTCTTCAAGGTATCTTGCACACTAACACTGAGACATAACAAACAGTTACAAATATAATGTGGAAGATCTGTAACATAGCCATGTACAAACAGGGAGGTTCTCATTTTCTCTGCTAGATATTAATATTTGAAAGGTAACACGAGTTGACCCCAACTGAGTGGTGCAATCCAAGGTCCTGGACTACATGCTGAGGTAAGCACTGAAGCCTGGGGCAGCTCCTGCCAAGGTGCAGTGGGGAAAGACAACTGTCTGAGGCCTTTCAGCTGAGGGTAACTGGGGGTTTGTTCAGTTTCAGATCGTCCTGGTGCATCAAACGCATGTTGCTGTAGTCTTGTACGTGTAAGTAAGCAACCATCCCTGGCCTCCAGCAATCACACCCGGCCTGGTGCAGCAGCCTGCTGGCATTAGCGTGGCAACTTCCTGGCCTGGTGCAGTCGCCTGCTGGCATTGGCATGGCGACCTCGCGGCTTGGTGCAGCTGTCTCCCAGCATTGACATGGCAACTTCATAGCATTGGCGTGGTGACCTCCTGGTATTGGCATGGTGACCTCCTGGCATTGGCCTGGTGACCTCCCAGCTTTGGCTTTGTGACTTCCCAGCATTGGCATGGGGACCTCCCGGTGTTGGCATGGTGACCTCCCGGTATTAGCCCGGTGACCTTCCAGTATTGGCATGGTGACCTCCTGGTATTAGCATAGTGATCTTCCAGCGTTAGCATGGTGACTTCCCGGCATTGGCCCGGTGACCTCCCGGCATTGGCCCGGTGACCTCCTGGCATAGGCGTGGCAACCTCCTGGTGTTAGCGTGGTGACCTCTCGGCATTGGAATCGCGACCTCCCAGCATTTGCATGGTGACCTCTCAGCATTGGCATGGTGACCTCCTGGTGATGGCGTGGTGACCTCCCGGCATTGGAATGGTGACCTTCCAGCATTGGTGTGGTGATATCCTGGTGATGGCATGGTGACCTCCTGGTGAAGGCATGGTGACCTCCCAGCCTCCTGCAGCAGCCTCCTCCTGAAGGGCCTCCCAGTGTGCTGTGTCACCAGCATGGTGTGGAGCCAGGGCCTGGTGGGGACTGGGAGCTAGGTGCCGGTGTGGTCAGCTGTACTGAACTTTTATTTCTGTTATGCTGGATATTTTATTTTATGTATTGTCTTCAATCTTGTCACAACATAAGCTGTGCATGGGTACTTTTGTATCTAAGCAGGTGCTGTAATTGGTGACGTATAAACATTTCACTATATTCATGGAGTATGTGTGACAGTAAAGGCTGGTGTATTCCATTCTAAGAGATGTCTTTGGTTTGTTTGGATAGAATCAAACTCCAATGTTCGTTTGTTTCCTTGAAATGCTACTGTGCAAAATAAAACTGTACTTGTGACTATGTATATATATAAAGACTTTTTTATGAATATATTTTTGAAATAAAAGAAGTAGTACTCAAGTCTACCACTGCTGATTGAATACCTGATTGTTCCATCTGATATCACTGTGCCTTAAGATCTGAACAACACTCTTGGAGCTGTTAACATTAATGTATATTGAACCAAGTAGCATTCATATGATAATGACCTGGTGGCTGTCAAAGTGATACTGTTATTGAAGTGCTACAAGATCAGAAATCAAGCATTTAGCTTCTTCCCTGGGCTGTGACAATCATGGGCAAAATATATTCACTCTATATATTGATTTTCTTTTTGTGGAGAGCAAACTGTAAATATAAATGGAGCATATCACCAACCACGCTACAAAATTACTACACTGGGCCAAACAGCAGTTGAGGTGGTGAAAGGCAAACCTTTCTGTTTTCTCCCTCTATATCAGGACACCATCATTCAGGTAACCAAGGTGACTGCTGATATATTTTATTAGCACCACAGAAGTGGCTGAACCTGCTGTAGGCTGCAGGTCTGGTAGTGCTGACATTCCTGTTCCGATTGTATGAGCCCAACTCTCAAAGACAAAGCTGGGGCAATATTCCCTCTAATTTTCTTCCGCATTCTGCGGATCCTCAGAGCGGCTGCGCAGCCGGGAATGCTGCCACTTACAGCAGTGAGAGATTTAACAGAGGTGCTTACAATCAAAAGGGATTTTGAGGAGAGTACTTAAGGTAAATACTGTAGAGCTCTTGTGGCACAGTGGTAGTGTCCCTGTCTCTCAACCAGGAGTCTGGGTTCAAGTCCCATCCCCTCCAGAGGGGAGAACATGTTGGTTAGAGAATATCAATATGGAAAAAGTTGTAGTGTTCTTGTGGTACCGTGATTGTGTCCTTACAGCTATAACTGGAAGATCTGGATTCAAGCTCCTCCTGCTATGGAGGTGTTTGTTTTTTTTTGATATACACTACTACCTGACAACGGTAATGCCTATTTTTCCTCGGCACCCATGTTGTGTGTGTGCAGGTGTCAGACACAGTGAAAAACAACAAGTGTGTAAATCTTTATTTATATACCACCACCAGGAAGAAAGGATTGAGGTGTTTGATAATAACATCGATGAACAGGTTGAATTAAAAACCTCAAGAAGGAGAAATTGGGTCATGAGCCAAACATGAGTTTCTGACAATTAACATCAAAGCTGGTAGGGGAGAGTAGAAATTACCTTCTTCCAGCATGTTATACTGATGTGTATTGAACGGTCTGAAATGCAGAAATCTATAACAACAACTGTCTTTCTATAGCGCCGCTAACAAAGTACAATGACCCAAGGTGCTTCATTGTCACGTTATCCAACAAAGTTTAACACTGACCAAACATAAAGAGATAATAAGGCTATTCTCAAAGAGGAAAAGAGAATTTTCCAGACAAATAGAGTGGATGATGAAATCAAGGGTTATAGTGAGAGAAATCCTGAGAGTTCGGAGAGGAGTGCCAGAATTTTGAGTCTTTGCAAATTAAAACGTGCCTGCCATTGGTCGAATAATTAAAATCAAAGATGCTCAAGAGGTCAGAATAGGAGGAGCATGGACACCGTGGTCTTGTTATTGAGTTGAAAGAAGTTATAATAAAAAGGGTAGAGTGGAGTTCTGGAAGGATTTGAAAACCACCGTAATAATTTTAAAATTAAGCCATCTCTGGAATTTGAGTCTAAGTAGATCAATGAGCACTGGGGCTGCTGGGTTGAATGTAGTGCAAGTTAGGATATGGGCAGCAAGTTCTTTAGATGAGCTCAAGTTTATGAAAGGCAGAAGGCGGAAAACCAGACAAGACAGAATCAGATCAATAGATTGAAGAGACAACAAAGAGCATGGGGAGGAGGGTTCCAATACCAGATGTGATGGAAACAAGGCAAGGTTCTGGAGGTGGGAGTGAATGGACATTCTCAATGCTTTAAAGTTTAGTCTCGATTGAGCCAGTCCGCTGAAATGATGTATTTTGTTCAAACCTTCTCCTTGCATGCATATCCCCTGTTTTAAATGTCACAGAGCTACCTACCTTCCCTCCCACATATTGTTTACCATTCTTAAACGTTCACTCCCTCCAGCATGCAAGTGTCTAATAGAATGCTAAATACCTAGGAGTGAAAGGGAATAAGGCAAACAGGTGGTGGAACTTAATTTAGGGAATTGTATTAGAATACACTGTAAAAGGAGCCAGTCAGAAGGAGGAAGAAACTGTGTTTGAATAGTGAAGCAAGAGATGTGTGAAGAACTTAAGCTGTTCTTTTAAAGTATTCTGCTCTCTGCATGTTCTTCACTTGGAGACTGGGAGTCTCTCTGACACAGCTCTGGTGCATATCAGGTGCGGTGTGTACCATCTGCAAGATTCGCTGCTTTACTCACACAGCGTGCTCCCACAGCACCTTCCAAACCCACCACCACTACCATCTAGAACAACAATGGAAGTAATTACATGGAAGGGCCATCCCCTGCAAGTTCCCCTCCAAACCACTAATCATCCTGACTTGGTAATATATCGCCATTGCTTTCCTGTCGCTGGGTCAATATCCTGGAACTTACAGCTCTGTGGGTGTCCCTATACCACTTGGACTACAGCAGTTCAAGAATAAGGGTCACTACTCGCTCCAGGGCAGTATGTCCCTTTAGTTTCTTTGTATAACACCCCAGATCCCTGGTAAAAAGTATTTTGCTTTGCTGTAACAGCATCTAATCTTTCTTTGCATGCAAATAAGGGGAAAGTTAAACAACTCCCAGTTGCACCGGAGTAACCTACAAAGAGTTGTGAACACAGCCCGGTCTATCACGCAAACCAGCCTCCCATCCACTGACTCCATCTATACCTCCCACTGCCTTGGGAAAGCAACCAACATAATCAAAGATCTCTTCCAACCTGATTACACTCTCTTTCACCCTCTTCCGTCAGGCAGAAGATGCAAAAGTTTATATATACGTGAAAATAGATTCAAGAACAGCTTCTTCCCCGCTGTTATTGGACTTCTGAATGAACCTCTTGAATTTTAAACTTAATGGCGATCTCGCTGTCTGTGCACCTTCTCTGAGCCGTAACATTGTCTTCCTCATTCTGTTCTACCGCCCATGGGCACTTTGTGTGGTACAATTGGCCTGAAGTGCATGCAAACATAGAAACAAAGAAGATAGGAGCAGGAAGAGGCCATTCGGCCCTTAGAGCCTGCTCCACCATTTATCCTGATCATGGCTGATTGTCCAACTCAATAGCCTAATCCTTCTTTCTCCGCATAACCTTTGATCCCATTCGCCCCAAGTGTTATATCTAGCCGCCTCTTGAATACATTCAGTGGTTTGGTATCAACTCCTTCCTGTGGTAATGAATCCCACAGGCTTCCTACTCTGTGGGTGAAGAAATGTCTCCTCATCTCCGTCCTAACTAGTCTTCCCCGGATCCTCAGACTGTGACCCCCGGTTCTGCACACACCCACCATTGGGAGTATCCTCCCTGCAGCTACCCTGTCTAGTCCTGTTACAAACTCTTCACTGTACTTGGGACAATAAGAAGCAAATCAAATCTAATCAGTTCCAAAGATTATAAATCCCCTCTGCACCCTTCACAAAGCTTTAATATGGTTTCTTAAAATGTGGTCCCCAGGCAATGCTCAAGATGAATCCTAATTAGTCATTTAGAAAGGTTTAGCATAACATACTTGCTTTATATTTCATGTCCTCTGCTTAAAATGGAGTGACCATTCCATAGAAAAGAAGATTTTATGCAATATTTTGGAATGCAATATCTTATATATTGCTGTGCAGTGTGGGTGTCATTGCTTCAACAGCATATCTCTACATTTGGAAGAGACAGATATCCAGTGTTTTAGACAGACGCTTATCATGTTGCCAATCTCAGCACAGTCGCTAGACTGAAATAAAGTGGCAGCAGTACGATTGAAACCTAGCCTTGGGCTAATTCTGTCCACATTCCACCAACGTCCTGTGCCTTAGAGATTTGGGTCAGAGAAGGGGTTAACAACCTGACAACGATAAAATTGTTGACAGATTCAGGGGGTAGATGGGAGACTTGGAGGTAGGGAACTTCTTATTGCTGCAGTGCTGCATATTCCACTGTGGGTGATGCCAGTCAATGAAGTGAGAACATCTGCAGCAGACAGCTCTTGCTGCGCAGTGACATGAGGCGATGGCTGTGGTTCTGGGTTTTTTTTGTACTGTGCGTCTGTGTCTGTTCCATTACCCTATAAAGCAAATCACTAAGGCCCATTCCTCACTGGAAGCAAAATGTACAATAATTAGCAAATGATTGATTACTTTATGGAGCTGCCTTGCACTTAAACCAATGCATCCAGCTTAAAGGTAATCCATAGCTATTATATTGAGAGCTTTACCTTTCGTTAGGTGGTTGAGTGTTCTAAGGGATAGTGCAGCAGTGACATTGTGATTTGAGCTCAGGCAGAAATGAGAGAAAATTGGCAGTGAGAACTAGGCTCATCTTTGCTCTCAGCGGTACAATGTGTCTGATTCCCTTCCATCCTAATGAGGTCAGCAGGCTGTGCCTCATCTCCTGCCACCTCGACAGCAGCACTCCCCAGGCTACAAGGAGATCTTGTGTGTGGCCAGATAAGGAAGCTTCAAACTTCAAACAGTGGAACAGTAATCCGAAACGCAAGGAGCCGGGGTAACTTAGCAGGAGAATCAAACCTTGTGCATTCTCTATCGCAGTGCTGGGAAGTCAGAAACACAGCAGATGTATCCTTATAGGAACTGACCAGTCCAAATGTTACTGCATAACTGAACAGAACAGGCAAAATGGAGACAAAACAGAAATGCATTCGTGTAGCACCTCGGGATGTCACAGCACTCTGCGCCAGACTAAGTGCTATTTTGAAGTGAAGACTTTGTTGTAGAGTGGGAAACATGACACGTTGCTCATCATTGTATATACTTAAGGCTGAGAGAGTTAGATTCCTGATCAGTCGGGGAATCGAGGGTTAAGGGGGTGGGGCGGGGGGGGAGGGTGAAGCAGGAAAATGCACATGAAGGATGTTGGATCAGCCATTGAATGGCGGAGCAGGCTCAAGAGGACAAATGCCCTTCTCCTGTTCCCATTCCTTATGGTCTCACAGAAGGGTCCAGATGATTTGCAATTATGTTTGGCACATGTGGTCAGCACTGCTGCCTCACTTCACCAGGGACCCGGGTTTGATTCCAGCCTCGGGCGACTGTCTGTGTGGAGTTTACACGTTCTCCCCGTGTCTGCGTGGGTTTCCTCTGCGTGCTCCGGTTTCCTCCCACGGTCCAAAGATGTGCAGGTTAGGGTTGATTGGCCACGTTAACTTGCCCCACAGTGTCCAGGATGTACAGGCTAGGTGGGTTAGCCATGGGAAATGCAGAGTTACAATGATAGGGTAAGGGTAGGGATCTGGATGGGATGCTGTTCGGAGGGTTTGCGCGGACCCGATGGCCTGAAGGGCTTGCCTCCACACTATGTTTGATTAAAAATAACTGGTTCGGACAATTGGAATAATCAACGATGTTAGAAGTGGACTTTAGGACAGAGAGCTTTGTGAGACTGATGGAATCTCCACAGGTGGGCTAATCTTTGTTGAGTCATATAACACTGAAATAGACTGATTAGATTAGATACAGGCCCTTCGGCTCAACCAGTGCACACCAATCCTTCAAAGAGTAACCCACCTAGACCCATTTCCCTCTGACTAATGCACCTAACACTATGGGTAATTTAGAATGGCCAGTTCACCTGACCTACATATCTCTGGACTGTGGGAGGAAACCCATGCTGACACAGGGAGAATGTGCAAACCCCACACACACAGACAGTCACCCGAGGCTGGAATTGAACCTGGGACTCTGGTGCTGTGAGGCAGCAGTGCTAACCACTGTGCCATCATGCCGCCCCATCCAGCCAGTCCATGCCGAACCAGTCCAATTCCAGACTAAACTAGTCTCACCTGCCTGCTCCTGGCCCATTTTCCTCCAAATATTTCTTATTCCTGTACTTATTCAAATATCTTTTAAATGTTGTAACTGTACTTACATCCACCATTTCTTCAGGAAGCTCATTCCACATGAGAACCTCCTTAAAAATTCCAAAGGCATGGAACGATGCTTGATAAACAAAAGGCTGCAAGGTAATCAGGGATAGGCTGAAGCATAGATTTGAGGTTCCAGTCAGTTCAGCAATGATCATATTGAAGGATGAAACAAGCTGGAGGGGTTCCTCATTTAAATGAATGTTTGTAACAAATAAATTGTATGCTTCATCGGCATGTACTGAGTTGTTTACTCGGTATGGAACAATTTTGAGTATTTTCACTACATGACCTCCTGCACCTATCCCTGACATTCCGTCAAACAGACTCATGTGATTCATGAACACTAGGCCAGAGCAGTTGGGCTGAATGGCCTGTTTTATATTGTGAATGCTAAATAAAAGGTTTATTTTAACCCCATAATTGTATTTCTATCATTATAAAGATGGATAATCTTCTTTTCCCTGTTTTTTAAAAAAAGATTTTTCTGAATTGAGGAGATGCTAATGTATTGGTGGATACATTAGTCTTAACAATGAATTAAATAGTCAGGAGGTGTGATTATTATGGAACTCTTACTTCTTAAATGTGCTGCAATTGTCCTTAGTTGCCTGCCTTATAAACTCTGTGAAACCTTTACCTTCTCATCTCACTCATCCATTTCAAACATGATACTACTGTAAAGTGACTCGAATGTGCAAAAATGCTACGATTACAAGATCAAAGGAGCCTTACAGAGTCAAAAACCTTGCATTTATATAACGCCCTTCTCATCTGTCAGACATCCCAATGTGGGTTACATCGAGTGAACCTTTGGTGTTCATTCACCGTTGGAATACGGGAAATGCGATAACCAGCATGTGTACAGCAAGCACCCACAAACACCAAATAATGACCAGATTCTCAGTTTCTTGGGAATGTGGGTTGACAGATTGAGGCGACCTCCTGTGCCACGGAATAGTTACATCTGCCTGACAGGCCAGTGGGACCTGCAGTTTATCATCTCATCTGAAAGTTTCTTTCTACAGACTCTCTCTGTTGTTGTTTACATGCTCAGTCGCATAGCAGTCCTGTTCAGTTATTTGATGAGATTGTAAAAATGTATGGAACATGGCTAAAATAAAATCGGTCTCAAATAATAAAAGACACGGGCAGGAACAGTATCGACAGATTGGCTGGCGTACTGATGTAATAGCTAACTCAAGAGAGGCCACTTATTGAAAAGGACATTGGAACACTCACTCATGATAAAGAAGAACCAGTCCTTTGGAGCATTTTTGCATTTCTTTTTGTAGCTAGATAAAAAATAATGTGCTTGAAGCAACCCCACTGCAATTCTGACAACTCAGCCGGGTTGTATATTATGGCTGTGGATGATTTCCTTTGGTTGAGTTGTGAGGATGTATTACTAATCAGGGAATATTAACAAACTGAGGAGTACACAGCCAGTCTGGAGAAAATGAGGTACTATTGTAATAAACGACAAGAGTTGGAACATGGAAGGAAAGGCATATGTGAAGTTCCAGAGCAGGTTTTTTTTTAATGCTGAAAAGATTTACAAACGTAAGAACAAGGAACAAGCGAAGACCACTCAGCCCTTCAAGCCTGCTCTGTCATTCTATAAAATTAACCTTAAATTCAACTCTACATTCCTGCATTTCCCCGATAATCTTGCATCCCCTTGGTCAGCAAAAACGATTCCGCATCTGGTGCCTTTTGAGGAAGAGGATTTCAGACACTCACATCCCCTCACACAATGTGTGAACGATATGACATGTAATTCCAGCAAGAAGCTGGTGTTTGTCTTTAGGAGTGTGATCTTAGAATCCCTACAGTGTGGAAACAAGTCATTCAGCCCATCGAGTCTGCACCGCCCCTCTGAGGGCATCCCACCCAGGCCCACCTCCCCCAACCCTATCCCTACATTCCCCATGGCTAATTTGCACATCTTTGGACTGTGGTAAGAAATCAGAACACCTGGAGGAAGCCCACACAGACACGGGGAGAATGTGTAAACTCCACACTGACAGTTGCCCCCGGGACTGGAATCAAACTTGGATCCCTGGTGCAGTGAGGTAACAGTGCTAAACACTGAGCCATGGTGCCGTGGATTTTGGCTGGTGAGCATAAGTGTCTGGGTGAGGAGTACAGCTCAAAGTTTAGTTGTTTTATGCCCCAATTCATGCCTTTCAACTGGGATGGGCAACGATGTCCTTTACAACATTGTGATCATCCCGTGATCATACAATAAAGGCAAGATCTGATGAGCCTTGAATATAGGCCAGACACTCAGCAGATGGCCAAACATGGGCAAAGCTCCCTTCACACTTTCACGCCTCTGAGCAGGTCTCCCATACATAACCATCAGAGCTTGGAAGAATGAATGGTGGCCTCATTGAAACAAGGATTCTTAGAATGCTTGACAGGAAAGGGTGTGTCCCCCTTTGGGAGAGTCTAGGCATAGACAGAGGACATCATCACAGACTGAGGGGTCATACATTTCAGACAGAGATGAGACAGAATTTCTTTTCTCAGAGGGTAGTGAATCAGTTGCTTGACTGCAGGTGACTTGTAGAGGCTGGGTCATTCAGTATATTCAATCACCTGCTTGACTGCAGGTGACTTGTAGAGGCTGGGTCATTCAGTATATTCAAGAAGCAATAACAGCTCAGAATAGGTTCATTAGAAAATATCTATTCAAGGCTGAGAGAGACAGATTTTTAATCAGGAAGGGAATCAAGAGTTATGGGGAAAAAGGCACAATTGAGTTGAGGATTATCAAATCAATCATGACCCCATTAAATGGCAGCACAGATTTGCTGGGATGAATTTTCTATTGCTTTTCCTACATCTTTTGGTCTTAAGGTCAAGCAGAACACTTTTAAGATATAAGGCATTGATTAGGTTTGAAGAACCCAGAGCTATGAATTCTTTTCTAGTTGCTTTTTGTAAATACAGGCAGTTCCCGGCTTGGGAACATGTCCATTCTGGACAAGTCAGAACGCAACGCAGGACAATATAAGGCAGCTGTTGTGCGTGAGATATTTTAAATTTACCCTCTTGCATAGGATCGTGTTTATAAATACAAGCGTTCATGAGTGAGATGTTCATAAATTGAAGACACACTAAATATAACGTCTTGTATCTAGTTTGTTAGAACATAGTACTATGATTCAGGCAGTTAATGCAAGTAACTGCTATACCCAATAGTGAAGGGCAATATAAGTATTTTTACTGTCATGCTTTTGGCAGGAATAACCTGTTTCTTTCTCCTTTTTCTGTTACTGTGCAACATGAGGGATAACTGAGAAAAGGCACCCAGCAGTGGTTAGCACTGCTGCCTCACAGCACCAGAGACCCAGGTTCAATTCCCACCTCAGGCGACTGTCTGTGTGGAGTTTGCATATTCTCCCAGTGTCTGTGCGGGCTTCCTCCGGGTGCTCTGGTTTCCTCCCACAGTCCAAAATGTGCAGGTTAGGGTGAATTAGCCATGCTAAATTGCCCATAGTGTTAGGTGAAAGGGGTAAATGTAGGGGAACAGGTCTGGTTGGGTGGCTCTTCGGAGGGTCGGTATGGATTTCTTGGGCCGAAGGGCCTGTTTCCACACTGTAAGTAATCTAATACTTGGAGAAAAGGGGCAGAAAATAATTTTAACTTTGAACATTGCTAAAATTCATGAAAATACATTTGAAAACTATAAACAAAACAATAATCCATAACAGTCTCAGAACTGAGGGTTGATCATTTAGGACTGCGATGAGGAAAGATTATTTCCCTTGAAGAGTTGTGAACCATTTGAATTGACTAATGCAGAGGGCTGTGGGACCCCTCGGGAAATTGAGAGATATGGGAAGCGGATGGGAAAGTGGAACAGCAGCAATGTTTTTATCAACTGGTAGATGAAGAAGAGCTATAGAAGACGTGAGACATTAACTCTGTTTCCCTCTCCACAGATGCTGCCAGACCCCAGTTGAGTTTCTCCAGCATTCTTTTCTTTTAATCTCAGATTTCCAATGTCCACAAGATTTTATACGAACATATTTTGGGAACATGGTCTCAAATCCTTTCTTGACTGATGGTGAAGTTTGAATTCAATAAAAATCAAGAGTAAAAGCCAGTCAAATCGTGACCATGTATTGATTAATGTTTAAAAAACCCATCTGGTTCACCCATGTCCTTTTGGAAAGGAAATCTGCCATCCTTACCTGATGTGGCCTACATGTGACTCCAGACCTACAGCAATGGGGTTGACTCTCAACTGACCTCTGGACAATTAGGGATAAGTAATAAATGCTGGCCCTGTTAGTGACACTTCAATCATGTGAATGAATGAGAAACAGTGAAAGGCACATTAGAATGTGTGAATTGTGCCTTAAATGCTCTGAGCACATTATGGACAATGGTGTGAATTTCTTCTACACCAAAGGACCTCCTGGGAGGATGTAAATGTGACACAATAAAAATGGCTTTTTTGTTTGGGTACCTTCAAGCAGAAAGAACCTTCCAGAAAGAACCTTCTCTCAAAGGGGTAACGCACCCATCTACCACAGAAGGTGGTGGAGGCCAAGTCTTTGAATATATTCAAGAAAATAATAGATAAATGCTTAAATGTTCAAGGCATCAAAAGGTATGAGGAGGAAGCTGGAATAAAGCATTGAGATAGAGGATCTTCCTTGATCATATGGAATGATGGAGCAGGCTTGAAGGGCTGAGTGGCCTACTCCTGCTCCTGATATCCATGTCCAACCTAGACGTTGTTCAATACCAGACATCACACAAAGTACTTCTTAATGGAAAAACCATAGCTGTATGATCAGATTGTCGGAGTTTCACAAGGTTTGTTTCCCTATGGCAAGCATTACAGGTTACCCACTGGTAACTTACCTGATGTGCAGGCTGAAGCTAATATCACAAACCTGGTCTCAGAGAATACCTAAGATTGACTTGTTGCACTGGGAAGACACTGCCTTTTTGGAGGGGAGTTCTGAGATCAGAGTTCAATTCGGAACTTCAGCCATGCTTGTAATGAAGGAGGCAATTCTGGAGCAGCAGAAGGCCTCTTGATTGCGAGACAGAAAATGCAGAGCAGTTTTTAGTTACTTAATTCCCCTCAGACAGAAAATCAGTTTCCACAGGCTGGTTCCACACCTGCTTCACAGCGAGGTGCTGCTAGGACTGAGGAAACAGTTTGAGAAATAAAAGGTTGGCAGTGCCAAGCAATGTGGCATCATTGGCACAAGTGGAGATGATGGTCAGGTGACACTTTGAGCTTCAGTTTCCAAAGTCAGATTGAGGAACACGTCACCCTCGATGTTTGAATACCGCACCTGCTCCTTTTCAACTTCACAGAGGTCAGTGATGAGCAAACCCAGGTTCCTTGTCCAGGTTACCCAGTATCCCCAGAGCCTTCAGCTTTATCCAGATACACTACTAAGGTACCTCCACCACGAGGAGAAGGCATTTTTATTTCATGACCAGCCAGAACTCGTGCCAAACTACATGTGCTTCAGTCTCAGCTGTACGTTTGATGATTTTGCAAAATCAGGTACAATATGAGACTTGGCCCCTTGGCAGCACTATGACAAGTTTTAAGCTTCTTCGTGCCTTATGTTCATATTGTGTAGTTTTATATGTTGTGACATTAGATGGACAATGAAGCCAGTCTCTGAGCTCTCCCTATGGCTCCATTTCTAACCTCCTGAACATTTCTATTTGAATTGCACCTCACCTCCTCCCTCCCCTCCAATCAACAGCTTGCTTCATCAATCGCCCCCGCTCTGGACTTCCCTCCTTAGTTATCTCAGCTCCTCTTCACCAGTCCTGTCATCATCCGTTCTGCAGAAGACAACTGTGTCTGCACTCCCAGGTGGGTGTGAACAATCGCATGGCCCTAACGTAAAGAAGGAGTTTCCCTGGTATCCCAGATAACATTTATCCCTCAATTAACCTCACTAAAATCTCACAATATTGCTCTTGTGGAGATCTGCCATATGCAGAATGACTGCTGTGCTCTCCATCTTTAAAGAGTGTCTGTCCTCCAAAGGCATTTCATTGTCTGTAAAACACCTTGGCAAGATCTGAAGTCAGGAAGCAGCTGCAGAAAAACAAGTATTTCTCTCATTCCTTCCTTTTTCTTGAGTCAGTTGTATTTGGTGTCAGATCTCCCATACACGGGCAGCATAGTCGCTCAGTGGTTAGCACTGTTACCTCGTAGCATTAGGAACCTGCGTTTGATTCCACCTTGAGGTGACTGTCTGTGTGGAGTTTGCACATTCTCCCCATGCCTGCACGGGTTTCGTCCCGCAGTCCACAGATGTGCGGATTGGCTGGATTGGCCATGCTAAGTTGTCCAGAGATGTGCAGGCTCAGCTTTATTTTTGCATGGGAAATGCAGGGTTACAGGGACAGGATAGAATAGTGGGTCTGGGTAGGATGCCATTCAGAGGATGGGGGTGGACTCAATGGGCTGAATGGCCTGCTTCCATACTGTAGGGATTCAATAGATTTTATGATTGTATCATGAGGCACCTAAAGAGTTTTGAGTGATTCAATCCACAATCTGATACTGTATAGTAGGATTCTGTAGAGATTTGAAACATCTTAAAGGAATTTTAATTTGGGCCATCACTTTGATCAGGAAGCCAATTTTTTAATCAAAGCCTTTCTTCCTCTGGGCTTTATTGATATTGTTTTCACTGATCTCTCACCGATTATAGCCTTGTTTATTATTCTGAGATCCACAATATCTCATCTTACAATGGGAAGGGTATAATGTAGCCTACACAGAAAACTGCCATCTTAGCATGAGAACATAGAGCAGGAGCATTCAGTCTCCTGAGGCTGTTCAATTAGATCATGGGAGACCAACATCTGATTAACCAATCTCGATTCCATAATCCTTAACATCATCTCAGTTTTGAAATTTTCTATTGACCTCCAAACTCAACAATTGTTTGAGAGAGAAAGTTCCAGATTTTCTAATGCACTTTGGCTGGAGAAATGTTTCCTGATTTCACGATTATCTAATTAGACCCTGCTGTAATCTTAAAATGGCAGTGTTTGCTGGCACCATAGTAACAAAATGGGCACTCACCACCCATACAGTCGCCGAGTGTATGACATCGCTGCTAGATGCTAACCAAGAGTCTAATTTCAAAAGTTTTGAATCAATTCAGTTCAGATCCTGGCATAAGGATTTTACACTGCCCCAGTCCCAGCGCCTGACTGCCCTTGGTAGCCCCTCTACAGTACCCTGCTCTCGAACACTCACTGCCCACCTCTCTTGCTGTTTACCGTTACACACTGGTGAGGGAGCAGGGTGGTGAGAGGGAGGGAGGAAGGAAGGATCAGGAGCAGGGCCCACTCGGGAAGTCATGAGCAGGGCAGCAAGCGAGTGGGGCAGTGGCTGGAGTGCGATGCGGTGCCGTTGGTAGATCAGAGCTGGGTAACTGCGGCAGTGTGCCAGTGTTCCTCGGATATACAATGGTACCATTCATTTATCTATGGACAAGCAGTTGGCGACTTCAAGTTTGAGGTGCACACCCAATGCCATCTATAATGCCAACCTCCTGTTCCAGTGCGCTAGCAAGAGATACAATGCTTTTTTTTTAAACAAATTTTACCCTCGTTTTCTGGACTCAAGCCACTGGAGGAGACAGCTCCTCCCTCATTGAATCAGATAAAAATTAGCTTAATCAGTTTGTTCGGGCATGTGATGAGACATCTCCAGTGTAGGTGGGACTTATATCCAGATTCACTGTCCAAACGATAGGGATCATCGCCATCGTGCAGTAAGCTCTATTGATGTAGACAATGGCAGTGGAGGATAATATTAATTTGAGTCATAGAATCATAGAGATGTACAGCATGGAAACAGACCCTTCAGTCCAACCCGTCCATGCCGACCAGATATCCCAACCCAATCTAGTCCCACCTGACGGCACCCAGCCCATATCCCTCCAAACCCTTCCTATTCATATACCCATCCAAATGCCTCTTAAATGTTGTAATTATACCAGCCTCCACCACATCCTCTGGCAGCTCATTCCATACACGCACCACCCTCCGTGTGAAAAAGTTGGCTAAGACCAATCCTCTGGGGTTGTGGGTTCAGATCCTAGGCAGCTGGTGGAATATAAATACTGTGAATCCTTGAGCATAATTCCATCAGTCAGATCACTCAGTACCCGAGGGTGTACATGCATCATTGTCCCAACATGACGCTGTAATTTAGTCCCTTAGCAAAGCCATGTAGAACTATCAGAGACCTCCTTGGCCAAGGTAGCAAAGACCAAACTGAGATACAAACCACTATATGATTAGAAATATTTTAATTTCTCCACAGCCTCACAAAGTTATGTTACTTTGACTTTAATAAATATATAGGAATAGTAATTATTAACCTAGGTTTTGAGAAACTATAAATTTTTTTTAGTTCTGCTCTAGTTGGGGACAATGTAGCACTGAACTGGCTGTTGTATGTGGATGTTAATTGCAGCTACATATGATGAATGTTATAATTTTTGTTTGCCACCTGCTCCCCAAAATATGATGAAATGTATTCTGCTGATTACAGCTGTTATTGTCAAAATAACTGGGTGTTTATTTGAAAAGCTGAAACTATGATGGAACAATAGCATTGATTCCATTTTACCTCTGCCTCAGGCACACTGACTCGCGAGAGGTATTTTTAAAATAAGTTCATCATTGAGATCAAAGACATTTTCCATAGTCTTATCGATTTAAATGTCATGGATTGGAGATGCCGGTGTTGGACTGGGGTGTACAAAGTTAAAAATCACACAACACCAGGTTATAGTCCAACAGGTTTAATTGGAAGCACTAGCTTTCGGAGCGCCGCTCCTTCATCAGGTGGTTGTGATTTAAATGTGAGTCCTAGGGTTAAATGGAGTGGTTACCCCTCCTTGTTCACCCCACTCCCATGAAAGGAAGCCTACTCTAAGATACATCAGTCAGATTAGAATCATAGAATCCTTCAGTGTGGAAGCAGGCCATTCGGCCAACACTGTCACACCAACTCCCCAAAAGCATCCCATCCAGAACCTATCACCTTGCATTTCTCATGGCTATCTCTGGGCACTATGGGTAATTTAGCATGGCCAATCCACCTAACCTGCAAACCTTTGGACTGTGGGAGGAAACCCATGCAGACTCACAGAGAATGTGCAAATTCCAAACAGTTAACCGAGGATAGAATTGAACTTGGGTCCCTGTTGCTGTACAGCATCAGTGCTGACCACTGAGCCACTGTGCCACCCAACAAGGTTCAGACCACCTGTCAAATGGCATGGAATTCACAAAGGCACATTTAGACATGACAGCAATGGCAAAGAGGAAAATAAAATCCAGAAATAAAACAAAGAACTGTGAATTGCTGGAGATCTGAAACAAACAAAAACAGAAATTGCTGCAGGAACTCAGCAGATCTGGCAGCATCTGTGGGGAGAGAAAGCAGAGTTAACGTTTCAAGTCCAGTATGACCTTTAGAATCATAGAGTCCTGTAGTACGGAGACAGGCCCTTCAGCCCAAACTGGTCCATGCCGACCAAAAATGTCCATCCACGCCAACCCCATTTCCCTGCACATGGCCCATATCCTTCTAACCCTTTCCTATGCATGTATTTGTCCAAATGCCTTTTAAATGTTGTTAATGTACCCGGCTCAACCACTTCCTCTGGCAGCTCATTCCATATGCGTACCATCCTCTCTGTAAAAAAGTTGCACTTCAAGTTCTGCAGTCTACCTTCTACAGTCATTCCCTCCACAACCAACATGAGCAGTATGTACACTAAAAGATATACTGCAACAACGCACCATTGCTGCTGTGATAGCAGCTTCCAAACCCACAATTGCTACCATCTAGAAGGACAAGGGTAGCAGCTACATGGGAACACCACTATTTGCCTGTTCCCCTCCCAGTCGCACACTGTCCTGACTTGGAAACGTATCACTGTTTCTTACTGTTGCTGGGTCAAAACTCTGGAATTCCTCCCCAAAGGTATTGTAGGCCAACCTACAGAGGGTGGCCTGCAGCAGCTCAGCAAGGCAGCTCACCACCACCTTCTCAAGGGTCAACTAGAGAAGGGCAATAAATGCTGACCCAGCCAGCAACAACTGCAATCTGCGCATCAACCAAAAAAGCACAAACAAGGCACAAAGAACCTAATTTCTTGCCTTTTGTTGCACTCAGCAATTCATATCCCCTTCAGAAAGTAGTGAAATGTTATCCAATGTTGTGTTTCTGAGCCCTGAAGTGGGGCTTGACCCCACAACCTCAGAATGGGGAACTGGAAGGATTACATTGTTGTGAAGTGTAATAACAAAACGTCATTCATTATGACAAGTGCTACAGAAGCTGTTTCCATCAAAACATGTGAGAGGCTATTAGATAAATGCATGAAAAGGAGCAACAAATGTTCATTTACAGGTCAGGATAAAAAGGTAATGAGACATTATGGATTCACATTTTTCTAATGAATACCTTAAATGCACACATACAGCATTCATTGAGAAAATAAATATCATCCTTTATAATATATTCCACATTGCTTTGTTTTGTTTTGATATGTCAGTAATTTGAATACTGCTTGATGTAACATATTAATAAATGGATAAGCATTTTGAAAATGGAATAATTGTAACCTTTTTTTGACTAGGCTAGTTCCTTCTCAAATCTTTCAAGCATTTAGTTGTTGAGGCTGCCAGATTAAATGAAATTTTCAAAACTGAGGCCAACAGATTGTAATCAGACGAAGGTATTAAATGATATGGCATTAAGGCAGTGGGTTCATGTCCTATTTCAACTTAATTTCAGTCCGTAATTCAGTAAGCGAAAGTTAGCTTCGGTGCTAGTCACCAAAAGAGCCCATCCTATTCGCCCTTTAGGGAAGGAAATCTGTCATCCATACATAAACTGGACTACATGTGACTCCAGAGCTACATGGTGTTGACTCATAAATGCAAAACGGCCAAGCAAGCCACTCAGCTCAAGGGCAATTCAAGATGGGCAGCAAATTCTGAGTTTGACAGTGTCAGATGTCACATGATACCAGGTTATAGTCCAACAGATTTATTTGAAATCAGAAGCTTTCAGAGCACTGCTCCTTCATCAGGTGATTTCAAATACATCTGTTGGACTATAACCTGGTATCCTGTGACTTCAGACTTTGTCAACCCCAGTCCAACACCGGCACCTCCACATCAGGATCTTGACAGTGACATTCACATCTCCTGAGACAATAAAGAACAAAGCAGAATCTGGATTAACTGCAATCAACATTGAATATGAACATTGTCAGCTTCTTCTGTCTAAGAGTAAGGTGTAATAGACTGCAGAGTTGCATGATATACTTATTATCCTCTTTCCCTACTTGCTGATTCATTTGTGTCACAGCTAATTGTCATATCTGAAACAACACCTCAGAAACACATTTCTGGATACTAACCGATTGCTGTTTGTGGGAATTTACTCTCTGTGCATTGGCTGCCTTGATTGTTACCTTACAACACTGATTATACTTCATTGGTTGTAAAGCACTTGGAGATATCCTTTGGTCATAAGTGGTACATACAAGTCATAATGGCCTTTGAGCATGCAAAGCATGTTTTGGTGGAGTTTGATACTGCAGCCATTTTACACTAAAATTTGTTCATGTCTCAACCAAAACAATGCGATTACCAGATGCCCTGTAAAAAGTTCAAGTGACAAAGGAAGGAAACAGTGCTTTAAAGTCAGCTGTACATGTTAAATTTTAAAAGATTGTAAATAACACTTCAACAATAGATTGCTTTTAAACAAGAGCATTAAAGGATATGGGGCATCAAGGTAGTTAAGGACGGGGTGAGAATGACATAGTAGAAATATCATTGGACTAATATTTCAGAAGCCAATGCTGTGGGAACATGTGTTCATGTCACATTTCAATTTACATTTCTGTAATGGAGCTGAGTTTGAAAGCATGTTGTAGTATTATTTCCTCTATATAATATCCTAGTTGTTAAATTGTTTAAAGTGTTAATGGCTTGCTGTGTTGTGAACACTGCTGTAAGAAAATATTCCTGCAGTAAAACCTTCGTATTTCCAAGTGGGGAACTGACAAATCTAATAAACTTTGACCCCCAGAAACAGTGCAATAAGGAAAATTTGTAATTTCTTTAAGGCATCATTGCAATCTATATTTTTTTTAAGAATGTTTGCAAGTTACTTTTAGGAATTTATACATGGGAGCAATTGAGATCTGGTTGATCTGACAGCCCTAACCTGGAAGCAGTACGAACAGAATTAAATTAGATTAGATTCCCTACAGTGTGGAAACAGGCCATTAGGCCCAACAAGTCCACACTGACCCTCCGAACAATAACCAACCCAGACCCATTACTGTACCCTATATTTACCCCTGACTAATGCACCTAACACTATGGGCAATTTAGCATGGCCAATTCACCTAACCTATACATCTTTGGTTTGTGGGAGGAAACCCACGCAGACACAGGGAGAATGTGCAAACTCCACACAGACAGTCACCCGAGGCAGGAATTGGACCCAGGTCCCTGGTGCTGTGAGGCCATTGTGGAAGGAAATTAAGACTCAGAACATATGTGACCAGTCACAAATGAGAGTTTCTAGGTGAAGGGGAGTGGGGTCAGAAAGGGTCAGTAAACTGATACAGATTGAAAGAGAAAGGAGACAGAGACAAAAAGGATTGCTCAAAGGAAAGAAAGAAATACTTTCTAAGAAAGATCTGTTTCAGTTTAACAGAAAAGAAGATAGAATCTCTGGGAGACACTGTGTAAACTTGCTTTAAAGAAAGGTCCAGAACAATATCACGAATGCCATGACTTAAGCAAGAGAGAGTTTACCAAAGAATGCCTCCCTGATGATAATTGAGAGGTGAAATCTGTTGATAGATAGAACCCCTGACTATTCCCTTGAATAAAGAACTTACATTTTGGAAAGTCATAACTACATATTGTTACATATATGCAGGTGTTTCTGGAATCTAAGACTCTTCAGAAGAAGAGTCATACTAAATTTGGATAATTCTGTTTCTCTCTCCACAGATGCTGCCAGGCCTGTTGAATTTCTTCAGCACTCTCTGTTTGTTTCAGATTTCCAGCATCCTCAGTATTTTGCATTTATTGCTCTATGACTTTTGTTTTATTGACTATTTAAAGTCAGATTTTTTTTTAACTATCAACTGGTTGTTAATTTATGTTTAATTTGTTCTTAGCTCTGATTCTTGTTTGAGTAAAAGCTATAAACAGTGAAATACTGTTAGTAATCTCTTCATTTGGGATGTTTCAGCAAATGTCCTTATTTTTATTTATTGTTCCCTCATGGGTATTGTAACATAGTGGGCTTTGTCTTTATCTTTCAGCAACCATGCACTTTTCAAATGTTCATTTTGGCTTAAAAAGTACGAGATTTGAGCTTTATCGAACAGAACAATGCACAGATGGGAGGATAAAGGCCTAGTCTGAGAAACTTGGAGAATCACATTGTGATAATTAAGGATAACAGATTGACAAATTATGCTAATTGAATCTAATTTGAGCATATCAATTAAATTAATTAGACCGCAGACTTTTCCATGACTCAAAGCCCTGAAGTGCATTGTTACAGAACCTCTGAGGATGTGGATAAGGCCACACTGGACTCACCATCTTGGACTTTTAGAATGCTGTACGTTATAAGACATAAGCACGCAGTTGCTACATTGCACCTGTTGTAGCTGATTAAATATACCCTTCGCATACCTCACTGCCAAAGAGGAACAATCCTGTCTGTAGAAATGAGCAACCATAGCATTGCTATGTTTTGAAATGAGGATTGGTAAATGAAGCCAGATGAGGGACTGGAGCAGACACAGCGACTGTGATACATTAGTCAGTGTTCAGTGTTAATGAGAAACTACAAAATACAGTCTCCTGAAGGACTCTCAGGAATTACTTAATTAGTGAACAGCAACAACAATATTAGTAGAGATGCTTAAAGATTTGTTGCTCCTTTTCACAATTTACAAATGACCGACTACTTACGTTTTTTTAAAAGAATACACATTTGGATCCAGTTAGGAACAAGAGGAGACCATTCAGTCTTTCGTACCTGTACCTCCCACTCTATTCACCCCTTGCTTCCATAACCATTTGACCATCAAAAATCTATCAATCTCAGTTTTTATGTTTTCACCTGATCATTAACCTCAGCAGAGTTTTACAGTAGAGAGTTTGAGATGACTACTGCCTGTTTTTGAGAGGAAGTGTATACAGGTCGTTCTGCTATAACGCGTGTTTCGTCAACTTGAATTCTCTGTAACACGATTGACAAATTGGGGACACTGATTCTAAAGTGCAAATTTTTAAAATATGTGTTGGCTATAACGCAATTACATCACCAATACTTTGAGCGCTGTTTCTAAAGTGCGATTTCTCTATAGTGCAGGGTTTTACAAGAACACATTACAGGAGAACTGGCTGTATCGGCAATGGCTAATTTTCGGATGGTATACCCTTGCTCTGGACTCTCCCTTTTGTTTTGTTTCCACACTACTACCTAACTGTGGTAGTGCTTATTTTTCCCCGCACCCATGTCGTGTGTGTGTGTAGGTGTAGGACATAGTGAAGACCAATAAGTGCATAAGTCTTTATACTTCGCCACCACCAGGAAGAAAGGAAACACCCGAGTGGCCAGAAACAAGCAGTGTCCTTCTCAAAGGGCAATGCTGCGTGATCAAAATGTGAAGGGGAGGACAGGGATTAAATCAAAATAGGTTTGGAGAGGGAAATAATACACTTCATTCCCTGTGGTGTCCACCTCTTCCTGAACAGCTCGAGGGTGTTGGTGGACACCACGTGCTCCTTCTCCAGGGAGACCCGGGCTCTAACATAACCGCGGAAGAGGGGCAGGCAGTCAGTCCTAATGACCCCCTCCACAGCCCATTGCCTGGACCTGCTTATGGCCAGTTTGGCCAGGCTCAGGAGCAGAACCACAGGGAGATCCTCTGACCTACCCTCCCCTCTCCACATCGGGTGCCCAAAGATCAGGAGCGTGGGACTGAAGTGCAACCAAAAACAGAGGCGAAGGTTTTTAAGAAAATCAAAACGGGAGTGCAAACGCCCTCACCCAATATATACAAGGTCCACGGACTCCACAGCACCACAGAATAAGCAGTTGGGCTGGGAGTCCGTGAACCACCGCAATCTGCAGTTGCAGGGGACTGCAGCGCACACTACCCTCCACCCCAGATCCCTGAGAGAAAGGGGGAAGAGTCCCACATAGACAGCCCTCCACTGGGGATTCCCACTGCCCGGTCGCAAATGGGCATGCCAGGGCATGTCCGGACGGTGGATGAGGGAGAAGAGGTGGACGGTGTGCAGCAGCAGTCGGTACAGGGCCCGCCGTTTTATGTCCCTAAAAGGGGGCAAAACTAAAACCTCAGAGGCGGCTAAAGTTGTGGGGCACAGGTTCCCGGGGAAGTACCGGACCTTGAGGCCAATGTGAAATTTGGTTCAGACGGGACCGCACCCGGACAGGATTCCACCACACACCTGAGCAGCCTCCAATTGATACACAATGTCGGGTCCGAGCACCGCCATTTTAAGGTGTTGAATGGTAGTGGCCATGAACCTGACGCCTACCGCCGCCCTGCTGGCAGTAAAGATTATCTTGATCGATCCAAATAAATCCTTTAACCATCTCTACAAACACCTTATTTAGATTGGCCCGTAATCTTCTTTACTCGAGAAACACCAACCTAGTCTATGCAAAGGGCCTTTGTGTTTCTGTATTCCCTTCTTGGCCAATATATCTTTTGTGAGTTTCGCTTCTCAAGGAATAGAAATGTTGAAAACAGGAGCAGGAGTAGGCCATTCAGCCCCCTTCAGGCCTGCTCCACTATTCAATAGAATTAGAATTAAGGTTTATGGTTGCATACTCAAGTACAGGAGTACAGTGAAAAGTGAACCTATGTACAAAATGTTAGGTAAACAATAGAAAATAAGCAAATAATTTAAAAGTTCTACATTACCATTCTTGTCAGTGTAAAATAGTAAAGAAGAAATAAAGTGACAAGTTCCAAAGTACAGTCCTTCGTTAGTCATGGGCCTGTTGTTGCTCCATGCTGGCCCTTCCTCACGAGGGCTCACTCTCTTTCCTGTACTGGGCTGCATCTCTGTATCTGTGCCGCACAGTGTTGCTGTCTGCCACTGACCGCCTTCCTCTCTCTCCCACGCTGGGCTTGATCTATCCATCCTCACACCTCCGCGCTGCTGCCTCATCACCAACTGCCATCGAGGTTCACCAGAACGTTCACCGTGGCCCACTGGCGTCCGGCTCCGGGGCCCCTGCCACTTCCATGGTGCCGCTGACCGCCACAGTTCTGCCCAGGCTTGCCAACTGGCAAATTCCTCACTCTGGGTCCCCCCACCCACTGCTGCTAATTCCAGTAGAGAGAAAAAGAAAACTTTTTAAAAAAATTTTAAAAAGAGAATGGAAGGGGAAAAGAATGAAGGAAAGCAGCCGGAGCAGACAAACTCCAGCTCAGGAGCCCTATTCTGCCGCCATCTTGGTAACATCAGTAAGATCACAGCTGATAATCCATCTCAGTCTCCTGTTCACTGACACTGATCCAGCATCCACTGCCATTTATGGAAGAGAGTTCCAAACCTCTCCCACCCTTTGTGTATAGAAATGCTTCCTAACATCTCTCCTGAATGATCTGGCCCTAATTCTCAGACTATGTCCCTTGGTTCTAGACTCCCCAAACAGTAGACATAGTTTACCTTCATTTGCCCTGTCATTTCCTGTTAATATGTTGAAGATTTTCATCAGATAGAGTCATAGAGTCTTACAGCACAGAGACAAGCCCTTTGGCCCAAACTGGTCCATACCAACCAAAATATCCATCCACGCCAACCCCATTTCCCTGCACTTGGCCCATATCCTTCTAATCCTTTCCTATCCATGTGGTTGTCCAAATTTGTTTTAAATGTTACTAATGTACCTGCCCTAACCACTTCCACTGGCAGCTCATTCCATTTGTGTACCACCCTCTGCATAAAAGAGTTGCCTCTCAGATTCCCTTTTATTCTTTCCTCTCTAACTTTGAACTGATGCCCTCTAGTCCTCGATTCCCCAACCCTGGGAAAAAAGACTGAGTGCATTCACCCTATCCATGCCTCTCATGATCTTATACACTTCTGTAAGATTCCCTTGCAATCTCCTACACTCTACAAAAAAATGTCCTAGCTTGTCAACCTCTCCCTATAACTCACTCCCTTGAGTCCTGGCAACATCCTTGTAAATTTCTTCTGCACTCTTTCCAGTTTAATAATATCCTTCCTATAGCAACGTGACTAAACCTGAACACAATATCCCAAGTGCGGCCTCATCAACATCCTGTACAACTGCAACATAACTTCCCAACTTCTATACTCAATGCCCTGACTGATGAAGGCCAGTGTGCCAAAAGCCTTCTTCACTGCCCTGTCTACCTGTGACTGCACTTTCAGAGAACCGTGCACCTGAATTCAAGATCTCCCTGTAACTACCTACATTCTATAGAAAGCTGATCTAATTTGTATAATCTCTCCTCATAACTAAACTCCTGAAGTCCAGCAGTTCTTCCTGTAAACCTACATTGTACTTCCTCCAATCTATCCTCCCTAAGGTGTCGTGCCCACTCCTGCTCACAGTACTCCAAGTGGGGTTTTGTGTAGCGTTAGTATAACTTCTGCATTATTGTGGTCTAGATGTAAAGCATTCCATTAGATTTCTTGATTATTTTCTGCAACTGTTTATGACATTTGAATGAAAGTACCCTCATCTATCCTTTATTAGTCCAAAATGTATAACCTCAAACTTGCTTACATTTCACTCCATCAGCCCTTTCACCTAGTCTATCACTGTCTACCATGCCTTTGTGTCATCAGCAAATTTGGGAATATGACTTCCTATGTCATTATCCAAATCGTTAATAAATAATGTGGAGAATTGCAGCCCTAACACAGGCCCCTACTAGACACCACTAGTCACATCTTGCCAATTTGAGAACCTATTCATTATCCCTACTTTCTGTTGCCTGTCATTCAACCAATGGGGAGGCGATGGCCTTGTGGTGTTATTACTAGACTATTAATCCAGGGGCTTGGGTAATATTCTGGGGATCCAGGTACAAATCTCACCACGGCAGATGGTGGAATTTGAATTCAATAAATATCTGGAATTAAGAATCTAATGGTGACTATAAATCCATTGCCAATTGTTAGAAAAAACCCATCTGGTTCACTAATGTCGTTCAGGGAAGGAAATCTGCCATCCTTACCTGGTCCGGCCTACACGTGACTCCAGACCTACAGCAATGTGGTTGACTCTGAGCTCCCCTCTGGGCAATTAGGGATGGGCAATAAATGCTGCCAAGCCAATGACACCCTCATCCTGTTACAGAATAAAGAAAAACAAAATTCCCAACCACATCAATGATTTTCCCTCAATTCCAAGTGTTTATTCCTCAATTAACAATCTCTTACATGGGACTTTATCTTCTGCCAGTCCTTCTGGAACACCATACAAACAATATTCATATACATTCCCCTCTTCCCTTTGTCATTTCTTCAAAAAATTCAGTGAGGGTTGTCAGACATGACTGACCTGTCATGTTTACTCTCCCTGATTTATTGAAAATTTTCAAGGTGTTCTGTTACCCTGTCATTGGTTATAAACTCCAACAATTTCCCCACAACAGATACTAGGCTAACTGGTCTATAATTCCCTGGATTTCCTCTCTTGCCTATCTTGTGGACCTGAACTTCAAGGTCTTTCACTTCTTGTGCTCTCTCAATGTCCTCCCAAATCCTTGTAGTTTGCCTTCCCCAAATACATTGTCTCACACTTAAGACTGACCCTCTTTGATGTGTCTCGTGACACGCCATCTTGCCTCGTGCACGTCTCTCTTCTGCCGCTTATGCATTTCCCATTTTCCAAGGAAGCATGTTCATTTTCCTGGCTGTGTGCCTATGGACGTGTTTCTCACATTCCCTCAACAAACAATCTCTGTGTTGAGTTCCTTTCTAAATGGTGTGTATCTGTAATATCTTCTGATTCTGAGACTGTATGCTACATTAGATAAGGAAAAGATTTAGCTGACACCATGAAACAAGATTAGAGTTTCTCCCCAGCCCCACCCTCCCTCCCATTTATCTCTCCAGCCCAGAAGCTCCCTGCCTCATTCCTAATGAAGGGCTTTTGCCCAAAACGTCAATTTTCCTGCTCCTCGGATGCTGCCTGACCTGCTGTGCTTTTCCAGCACCACTCTAATCTTGACTCTGATCTCCAGCATCTGCAGTCCTCACTTTCACCTACCATGAAACAAGCTCCACTACTCAGGAGATAAAGGACTGTCCCTGGAAGGAGCTAACCAAAGTTTCTCCAAGGTAACCAGTGTGTTACACATGTGTCCATATGATCTATTCAGTGCAGTAGAATGTCTGAGTAGCAGTAATGTAAACTTACCTTTATTTGGAGCTGACATCTCACAAGAGACCACTTTGTAACTCAGATGTAAAGTAACTAGCAATTACATAGTATGTACTATTACTGTTTGTCCAGATTGTGTCTTTTCTCAACCTAAGACACTGAGCATGTATTCGTCCCCACTGAGTATCAGTTACACAGACTTATATCAATAAGAAGAATTAGTGGTAACAAATATACCCACAACATCCTGGATGGTGTCCAACATTATACAATGGCAACAGCAGTGAGGATTAATGGTAAGAGAAGTTGACTTATTTTCTCTCAGCATTGCTGTCTGACCTTCTAAATGCTTCTGCCACCATTTGTTTTCTGTGCTTGAGGTTGTCCGACAGAGGGAACATCTTTTTTGATGTGAAAACTGAAAGTCTGCAGATGCTGTAAATCAGAAACAATAACAGAAATTAGATTAGATTCCCTACAGTGTGGAGACAGGCCCTTCAGCTCAACAAGTCCACACTGACCCTCTGAAGAGCAACCCACCCAGACCCATTCCCCCACATTTACCCCTGACTAATGCAGCCAACACCACAGGCAATTTCACATGGCCAATTCACCTAACCTGCACATCTTTGGACTGTGGGAGGAAACCGGAGCAAACCCACGCAGATACAGGGAGAATGTGCAAACTCCACACAGATAGTCGCCCGAGGCTGGAATCAGCCCTAAGACTGTGGTGCTGAGAGGCAGCAGTGCTAACCACTGAGCCACCATGCTGCCCTTTTTACTTCGTTAAAAGTAGTTTAAGAGCAGGTGAGGAGTTATATTCATTGTAATCGCAGGGCCTTCGTGCTTCTAGAAGCCTCTCACCTGGACGAAAGCTTCAAGCATTTTGTTAAGTCCATGTATGCATAATAAATCAACTGAAAGTTAACAATCTGTAACCCCCACCTTATACTGAATTTAAATCTCTACATTTTGAATAATTAAGATGATTTATATAATCTGCAATAAAGGCATTCATAACATTATTTACCTATTAATGTATGAACTTTTTTTCTCCTTTTCTAAACATTCTGCCAACATAACCCTCCCATTGTTGTATATACCATCAACCTCGAATTTAATAAACTCAGGAGTTTTTTGCTGCTCTGTTTTAACTACTGAACAACTTTTCTACAGTGATTCTCTTACAGATCTTCGAATTTAATAAACTTAGTACAGAATGTGACGATGAACAACATTTCTGTGAAGCTGGCCACAGAAGAGGATGTCCAAAATAACCAGTCTGAATGCCAATTTTAATGTTTTCTTTTCAGATTATGGTCTTCCTCAAATTATAATTTTATATTGACAAGATGACAGACTGCACACGTAGAATTTCAGGATGACAATTTCATTCATACACTAACCCACCCAGACCCATTTCCCTCTGACTCATGCACCTAACACTTTGGGCAATTTAGCACGGCCAATTTAACTGACCTGCACATCTTTGGACTGTGGGAGGAAACCAGAGCAAACACCACACAGACACAGAGAGAATGTGCAAACTCCACAGAGACAGTCAACTGAGGCTGGAATTGAACCCAGGATGCTGGTGCTCTGAGGCAGCAGTGCTAACTGCTCTGCAGCACTGAGCTACCAAGCTCAGCAGGCTTAGCAGGGTCTGTGGAGAGAAATCAGAGTTGAAGTTTCAGGTCCTCAGAACTGTTCCAACAATTTCTGCGTTGCAACTTTTTTGACATATTTATATTTCAAATTTGTAATTTTATTGGGTAGACCAAGAAATGAGTAACTACAAAGATTCACGGTAAGTGCTGCTCAGCAACCAACAAACATTTATAAATGGTTCAGTCTTTGGTACCAGTCCTTGAGTCTTGGATGTAACGTTTAAGAGACATGGCTGTCAACCAGTATTCCTTTAAATATCTCTATAGGAATCAAGTTAGCTTAAAGATAAGAGGACTTGCTTTTGAAATGGAAATGAAGAGAATTTCTGTTCTCAGAAGGTCATTGTTCTGTGGAATTTCCTTCCTTAAAATGCAGTAGAGGTTGATACTGAATACTTTTAACCATCAAGGGAATCAATGGTTACCATTATGGTAAATATTAAGGACCCTAGGTCAATCTTGCAATCACAGAATCCCTGCAGTGCAGAAGCAGGCCATTTGGCCCATCGAGTCCACAGGTTCCTTCCGAAGAGCATCCCACCCTGAATCCCCCCACCTTTTTCCATGTGACCCTGCATTTTCTATAGCTAACCTACTTAGCCTGCACATCCCTACACACTATGGGGCAATTTAGCATGTTAAATCCACCCAAACCTGTACATCTTTGGACAGTGGGAGAAACAAGGCAGCACAGTGGCTCAGTGATTAGCACTGCTGCCTCACAGCACCAGGGACCCTTGTTTGATACCACCCTCAGGCAACTGCCTGTGTGGCGTTTGCACATTCTCCCCGTGTCTGTGTGGGTCTCCTCCCACAATCCAAAGATGTTCAGGTTAGGTGGATTGGCCATGTAAATTGTCCATAGTGCTAGTTGCATTAATCAGGGGTAAATATAGTGTAGGGGAATGGGTCTGGATGTGTTACTCTTTGAAGGGTCGGTGTGGACATGTTGGACCAAAGGCCCTGTTTCCACACTGTAGGAATTAAAATCTAATCTAAAACTTGATCACCCAGGGAAAACCACGCAGACAGTTGCCCGAGGCTGGAATCAAACCTGGGTCCCTGGTGCTGGGAGGTAGCAGTGTTAACTACTGATGTCCTAGAGCTGCTCCCCATTGAGCATAATTAGCACAGTGTGGGCTCCATTAACTAGGGTGTGTGTGAGTTAGCTGGAGAGAAACCCGTGTAGAGAATAGCCTTTTATTAGGTGCAACAGTGAGATTAGAGACTGCTCTATTTCTGATTGCCATGCATCACAGCATTTAATGTTAACATGCAATAATACATGGTTGTTTTTGACCCATGCAGATGTGGTGAACTGAAGAGCTTTTCTCTGTACTGTATGACTCCATGAGCAGAGTTCTAAAGAGGTCTGACCACAAAGTCAGTTCTTGACCCTATCTTCTCCTCTGTCAATCTGTCTTAAATCTAAACTTGTTGTTAAAACCTCACACGAGTGAGTGTTCAGCGATAGGTGTGAATTGAGGCTGGATTCAGATCAACCATTCTCTTACTGACCGACGGAGTGGGCTGGAGGGGCTGAATGGCCTATGTTTGCTCCTAAATCATATCTTTGTCCTTAATTAGTAATCACTGGGACAATCCCATTCGCTCACAGATTGGGCATAGCATTATCTACTTTCTGATTCAGGCTGGCCTGCACTGGGATAAGAAGGTCACGTTTTGGGCTACAAGGGGGAGGTTAAACAGAAACTGATTGCCTTATCTGTTGCTAATTCCTAGTAAAGCAAAGCTGTCCTTCTTTCACTCTGTGATGAGCTTCACCATTTAAATCTTTCCTGTACCCAGCAACAATTAAAACAAAGGGACTCCTTATGCAGTAAAAGAATGACTTGAATTTATTTGTGGCCTTGCACAACATTGAACGGCCCAAAACACTTTACATCCAGTGAAGTACTTTTGAAATGAGTTTACGTAACCTTCTTATTGAGCTGAGAGGGGATAGACAGAGAAAACTATTGTCCATTCCCAGTTTGTTCTCAGGAGGCAGAATTTAAGGTGGACTGCAATACAGTTTGAGCACAGCCTCATTGGTACATATTAATTATTCAAGCTCCTTGAGAAGGGAGGGAATAAATTAGTTCCCTTCTATTCAAGAGGGTTTTATATAATTCTTAACAAATGAAAATCAATCTACAAATCTAAGCAATCTCATCTGTGTGACTGCAGAGCATACCACTCAATGTGCTACAGTGAGATCTGCACTGTTGCTATGGATGCTGCTATGGTTATTATGAGACCTGTGAAATATTGTGCTACTTGGGATGCAAACAACAGCAACTTGTGTTTACATAGCACCTTTAACACAGTAAAATGTCCCAAGGTGCTTGACAGGACCATCACCAAACAAAACCTGACACTGAGCCACAAAGGGAAGACAGGCGGCCAAAGTTTAGTCAAAGAGATTGATTTTAAGGAGCATCTTAAAGGTAAGAGGAGAGAGGGAGAGATGATTAGGGAATTCCAGAGTTTAGGATTTTGACCCACTGCCCCCTAGGATGCTTGTTTAATATTGAAGTGATAATGAAAAGCAAATGATGCAGTTCCTCCAGAGTGAAGATTGAGGTCTTTGAATCCATTTCTATTCCCACATCAGATAAAAGGTCATGATTTGGAGGTGTTGATGTTGGACTGAGGTGGACAAAGTTAAAAATCACACAACGCCTGGTTATAATCCAACAGGTTTATTTGGAAGCACTAGCTTTCGGCGCACTGCTCCTTCATCAGGTAGCTGTGTTACGTGATTTTTAATTAGATAAAAGGTAAAGGTGTCATACTTCCAAAGGAACATAGGATAGTTCTCCTGATTAGAGAGAGAAGATGATGGTGCTGGTTTAACCTGAGGGTCACCACGCCTCAGGCAAGGGGAGGTGTTGAGAAAGCGGGACCTTCAGGTTAACCTCAGGCACAGAGGGTTTAGGAAGGAATTCCATGAGGTGCTACCTCACCAGCCAAAGGGACAGTCGATGTGGGTGGAAGAATTAAAGTCAGGAATGTACAAGAGTGCTAGAATTGAAATTGAGTGTGAAAATTGAACCTGCGCTGTTAGCATCACTGCATCCGAGTGGTTCCACGGACCTGCGTTACAATGACAATTACCTGCACAACAATTCAGCTGTTCAATCACCATGCGTTACGGTACTATGTCGAATGGCCACATCAGCAGGGGGAGACTCACAGAAGTTACTTTGCCGTTCTAAAAATAAGAATGACAGAGAGCGCGTCACCATCACTGGCTGCTGGATGGGTCTTAATAACTGCAAGTGTCAGCTGCAATCAGGATCAGTAAGCAGCCAGGCGTATTGCTGCCGTCTGCTGCTACTGCTACCATTGCTCCTAGGTTTCCTAAAGTCACTTAGATGACCATTCCTTGGTTTTGCAATGATTATCAGTTGATTTCTGTGATAAAACAATAAAGGCGTGAGATTAATCATGATTACAGTCAGTACAGGGGAGGATTAGTAAACAAGGGATACTGGCGTTTCAAAGATAAATCTCCTACTCATTTCTCCAGCTTCTGTTTATGGAGCCAGTCCCCCTTATGGCAATCTATTGGTAATAGATAGTGACAGCTCCACTTACTTTACACTCCTAGCATTTCACTTCCATACTGTTTTATTGGAATCTCGTGAGCCCTTGGGATTAGGAGAATGTTAATCAGCCCCCCAGTCCCAATCCATTCGAACACAGTTGATCAGTACCTTTGCTTTACTGATGTACCTTAGCTCCTTTCCAGACAAAAATAACACTTTGTCCTTTATCAAGTAGAAACTTCAGCTCTCCTGTCTCTTTCTCTGTCAAGATATAACAACAACATCTTCAATTTATATCCTAAAGACTCAAAACATTAACTCAGTTACAGCCTCCACAGATGTTGCCAGACCTGCTGAGTTTTTCCAGCACTTTTAAGTTTTTGTAACTTTTAATTTTATAAAATCGGCTCTGCAATAACACTTTTCTTCAACACAAATCCGCTTTAATGCGATTGAAGAATTTAGACCGTTATTTGTAGGATGCGAACTTTCCTTATCTGTATTGGTAATAACGCTGTTGTGGCCCCACTAGTTTAAATGGCACAGTCACTACGTGATTTTCTTATAACGCGAGATCGCACGAGAATGGAACAATCCCATTATATCAGGACCTTTAAGCATTATGAAACATTCAAATATCTCAAGGTGTTTCACTGAAGCTTTACAAAGTAAAGATGAGACTTCAGGCCTCATAAGGAATCCTTACCACAGGGGACCAAACACTGAGTCAAAGAGGTAGATTTTAAAGAGTGTCTTAGAAACAGAAAGAGAGTCACAGAGGGTTTAGGAAGGAATTCCATGAGGTGATGCCTCACCAGCCAAAGGGACAGTCGATGTGGGTGGAAGAATTAAAGGCAGGAATGTACAAGAGTGCTAGAATTGGAGGAGTTCAGACACGATAAGCAGGAGGACTAGAGAAGGGAAGGCAGAGATAACAAGGATAAGAGTTTTAATTCTGATACTTTGCTTTGACCAACACAGGAACGACAGGGGAACAGTGTTTGACGTGAATAAAGACATGGGCAGCAGAGTTTTGGATGATCTAAAGTTTGAGGAGGTTAGAGTAAGAGAAGTTGACCTGGAATAGTCTAATAGTGTAGTTTAGAGGTAACAAAGTGCCTTCCCTTCTCTATACTGTCAAGATAGTAGGTCTCTGGCACATCCCAGTACCATATGGCATATCAGATTTTGCAGCATATACCAATTGGACATTTGACAAACTGACATTCAGCCACTCAATGGAGCTCGAACCTTCCAAACAGGAAAACTCACCATGAAAATATTGAGGATTAGAATGAACTAAAACACTTGAACGGACAAAATTCTTATTTTTTTTAACACGCCATTGTATATAATGCCCTTAAGTAAAACCTTACTAATGGATTTTATGGTGAATTTATTTCCCTTTCTTTGTAAAAAGGCAAAAATACGCCACACGAGCAACGTGGTTGTTCAGTTGAAGCTAGCAGATTCCACAACAGCAGTTGAATGTTTTCAGCAAACCTCTCACTGCACAGGAGCAAGAATGCCTGCAGCCTAAACCATATGCTGGAGCTTATGTTTCTTCCTTTCACAGAGCTAAAGCACTTCACGTTGTGTTGATTAACACATCCTTTTTCAACAACAAAAGAAGGGGTACACCTGGTTGTCAGAAATGAACCTGAGTTGGAGGAGGAACATGGGAGCAGGGTTGGCTTGGAGGTTCTTCTGTTCAATGAGATCATGACTATTCTGTGACCTAACTTGAAATGCAAACCTGCTCCTAATTCTAAACTCTACAGGATTGAAATGGATCTCAACCAGTATGAATATTTATTGTTATCCATTTTTTATCTTTTATATGCACATTCACAAACATACATGGACACACACTCTCACTCACTTATTCACTCACTCACTCATTCACTTACTCATTTTTTACTCAGTCACTCACTCAATCATTCACTCCCTTGTTCTTACTCATTCACTCATTCATTTACTCGCTTAACCCCTCACTCATTCACTCACGCATTTACTCACTTAACCCCTCACTCATTCACTCACGCATTTACTCACTTAACCCCTCACTCATTCACTCACTGCTTCCTCACTCATACAAATAGATACATATATATCTCTGGAAAAGGATGCAGGAATATTGATTCAAGATAGATGCTTTAACAAAATATATCAGGCCACATAAATGGTTTAAATTGAAAACAGTTTATTTGTACTTTTTTGTGATGTTTTTATCTGATAAAATCTATATTGATGCTCCATTTATAAACCGTGCCTTGCAAGTATGAGTTTCATATGAAGAGCATCTTAAAGTGTATGACACTACAGAATATCATTTATCTGTGCACTGTGAACTCCAGCCAGCTGGAAGGATACTTGAGAGCGAGAAGCTGTTTTAAGAAGCATGCATATTTCAGTGAGACTTAGTAACAGAATGGCTGTCTGGGATTGAAATGGTCATGTCATCTCTGTTATGGCGTTGGTTAGTCTTGGAGGAGGTTTGACGTATTTCTAAGTAAGTAAGTGAATAGATAAGTAAGTGCCTCTCCCTGGTGAAAAGATCCTCTCTGCAGCTACAGAATGTCCCGTGGAAGGCTCTCGTTTGTTATTTTTAAGAGTGTTTTGAAGAGAGCTGAGGACGTTTTAAACGATCTGTCTATGTACGTTCTAAGAGCAATGTATATTCGTGGTTTCCCATCTATCTCAGCAGTGCCCAACTCTCCTGGTGATTGACCTTCCTGCTCTTCATCCTCTCCGATTGGATGGGAGATGATGTAGAATGCCACTGTAGTCAGAATCTGTGCATGGCACGGTCATTGGAGTCCCAACGCCAATCCCAGGACAAGCACACAGGGTGCTGCAGTGCCAGACATACCATATTTTCAAATGAGTCCAAATTCCAGAATTCCTGCCACTTTGAGGGACAGTAAAGAATCCCACAGCACTATTCAGAGGTCAGAGGCTCCTCTTGGACACTATTAGGAGTTTGAATATTTTCATGGCTATCACTCCAGCCTCTGAATTACAAATTTGTAGGGATTCAAGTTTCACTTTAGACACTGTCCCCAAATTATAGGCTCTGATGAAGGTTCTGAAGAAGAATCATAGTGGACTCAAAATGTTAAGATTGTAAGACCAGAAGAAATAGGAACAAGAGTAGGCCATTCGGCCTCTCAAGCCAGTTCTGCTGTTCAATGGGATCATGGTATATCTGAAATTCCTCATATCCACTTTCTTGCCCTTTCCCCGTAAACTTTGATTCCTCGACTGACCAAGAATCTCTCCCAGCTTTAAGTATACATAAGCACTCTGCTCCCACAGCTCTCTGTGGCAAAGAGTTCCAAAGACTAACAACTCTATGAGATAAGAAATTTCTCCTCATCTCAATCTTAAATTGGCACCTCTTTATTCTGAGATCATGTACCTGGTTCTAGACTCTCCCATAAGGGGAAACATCCTCTCAGAATTTACCATGCTAAATTCTTACCAATCCTATGTGTTTCAATGTTATTAATCCCCATTCCCCTTAGCTCCAGTGCAAAAAGTTCCAACCCTTTAATATTCGTTTATAAGATAATCTCTCCACATCAGGGATCATCTTAGTCAGCGTTCTCTGAACTGCCTCCAATTAAATATCTTGCCTTCAACTTTTTTTAACCAATTTTTCTAATCGACATGTTCAGAAATGATTGTTACATACCACTGCAGCAGGTGGGACTTGAATTCTGGCCTCTTGGTCGAGGGGTAAGGGCACTTGCATTGTGCACACTGGACTAAAACCTTTTTCTCTCCCCACAAATGTTGCCTGATCTGCTGAGTTTCTCCAGCTCTTTCTGAGTCAGTTGGGAAAACTACCAGTGAGCTCAGAAGAGAAACTGCACTGTTAGAGCTCTTCCAAAAGACAGATTAAGCAATGGAGCACTCTCTTCCAACAGCCCACTCCCCATAAGCTCCCCCATGTGAAATAACTCCACACAGGCCTGCATCCCATCACCTAGTCACTCTTTATTTACATATGAAGAGTTCTTGACTCCAGTACTACATCCTCAGAGCCAGCCCTCAGAGTGAGCAAAACCTCTGACACTCCTCTTTTTATCTGTCAGTCAGGGCTCCGTGATTGGACCAGGTTAATAGCCCCAGTCAGGGAACTACGAGGTCCACCTGGCTTACCTCATTACAATCACTACACTGTGAATATATTTAAGGCTGAGATTAATTTTCAAGACCTTTGGAATTCAAGGAGTTTTGGGAACGAATGAAGAAATACAGTCAAGGTTGTAGGACCTTAAGTGACAGTGTAGGGTCAAGGATAAAGAAGCTTTACTCCTGTTCCCATTTCTTCCTGGTGAACTTACCTTTGCACAGTTAGTGACAGTTTAATGAGGCTTGAGTATGTGATGTAGAGCATTTAGAGTCATAGAGTCAGACAGCATTGAAACAGACTCTTCGGTCTGACTAGCCCACACCGAACATAATCCCAAAGTAAACTTGTCCCACCTGCCTGCGCTTGGCCCATATCCCTCCAAACACTTCTTATTCATTTGATATTATAAAGTTCACAGAAATTTCAGTAAAGTGTTTTGAAGACCGTTTTTAGGTTTTTAGTTTAGATCTATCATTATTGGAAGTGCTGTCATGCCCTTTCTCTGCACATGAGGCTGGATAGTGTGTCAATGCATGATTCAACTGTGAGGCACATTACAGCCACAACCTGATCTTTGCCTCTTCTGATGTGCCTCCTCTGCCATGCTGTTGGGAGGTCTACTGAATAACAACTGAGATATCATGGATATCACAGGACTGTTTCACTGCAGCAGGAGGCCATTCAGCCCCTCGTGTCTTCCACTGGCTCTTCAAATGATCATTAACTACTGCCACTGTCCATCTATTTTCACACGTCCTAATGCGGTTCTCCATTATCTCCATATCCTGTGGTACTGGAGGCAAGAGTTTGCCAAGTGACCTGCCAAGAGGATTCAGCACAGACTGCACAAAGAACACATGAGTTGTTGTTTAGTTAAGGAAATAAAACACAATTATTTTAAAGGCCAGTGTATGGAATAAAGCATTAATTAACATCAGAAAGAAGAACAACGTAGTTAGTGGAACCAAGTATTAATTATTACGGAAGAATTATTCAAGGGGATTTTAATGAGACTGAGTTTGTAATGATTTGATGGCTTTGTTTAGAAATACTGACTGCATTAAAAGGAAATAGCTCGATTACTGGGAAAAAAAAATAAGTGGACTTCATCTGCAATGCCACGTTTGTGATTTTGTTTTTCAGTTATTGATCCTTGACTTTATCTTGTAGATACTCATTCTAATGCCCACACACTATCCCACTCAAACACACACACACATACAGACACACGTGCACACTTATACACAATCACTCATTCCCATTCATACTCTTAAACATGGACTCATCTGTTCACACATCTTCCCACACGCATTCACACCCACCTCCGCACAAACCCACACATGCGTACATGAATACACCCACACAAACACCTACAGACACACACACACACAAACACCTACACACACATGCACACACCAACGTACGCACACACATACACACCAACACACATACACCTACACACACATGCACACACACACACCAACACATGTATATACATACATACCAACACACATACGCACTTACACACACATTTACACACATACATTCATACAGAAAATCCACACACATACACAGATGCAAACACACAAAGTATAAACACACACACAAATACAAACACACACACATGCATGCACACACTCTCATACACAACACGCACACACAGAGACAGATACACACATATACACACACACTCTCATGCACACACACATATGAATGTTGGCACACATCAAAATGCTTCAATGCCATTGATTTATTTTCACTGGGTGCCTGTGTGGCAACACGATGGAATAAATTTCATGTCCAATCTTTTAAAATGTTAGTGACATATTTAGAGAAGGTGATTTGGTACTTTGCAAATCACCCATGTAATGAATACAATGCATTTTAAAGAACCGAAATAGACCATTCAGCCCAACTGGGCTATGCTTTGTATGAGCCTCCTGAACGTCTCAAATACTTTCCAGTCCTCAGTGGCCAAGCAAAGTGTGTTCATAGCACAGCTAAACAGGCTGAGTACTAACCTGTAAATCCATCTAGATCACACCAAGGGCTGGTCAACCGAGCTGGCGACACTGCTGGTCAACAGAGTGGGCGACACTGCTGGTCAACAGAGTGGGCGACACTGCTGGTCAACAGAGTGGGCGACAGTGCTAGTCAACAGAGTGGGAGACGCTGCTGGTCAACAGAGTGAGAGACACTGCTGGTCAATCGAGTGGGAGACACTGCCGGTTAATCGAGTGGGAGACACTGCCGGTTAATCGAGTGGGAGACACTGCCGGTTAACAGAGTGGGAGACGCTGCTGGTTAACAGAGTGGGAGAAACTGCCAGTTAGCAGAGTGGGAGATACTGCTGGTCAACCGAGTGGGAGAAACTGCCAGTTAGCAGAGTGGGAGATACTGCTGGTCAACCGAGTGGGAGACACTGCCGGTTAACAGAGTGGGAGACACTGCCGGTCAACAGAGTGGGAGACTCCACTGGTCAACAGAGTGGGAGACGCTGCTGGTCAACAGAGTGGGAGACACTGCCGGTTAACAGAGTGGGAGACTCCACTGGTCAACAGAGTGGGAGACACTGCCGGTTATCAGAGAGGGAGATACTGCTGGTCAACAGAGTGGGAGACACTGTCGGTCAACAGAGTGGGAGACTCCACTGGTCAACAGAGTGGGAGACACTGCTGGTCAACAGAGTGGGAGACACTGCTGGTCAACAGAGTGGGAGACACTGCCGGTTAACAGAGTGGGAGACACTGCCAGTTAACAGAGTGGGAGACTCCACTGGTCAACAGAGTGGGAGACACTGCCGGTTAACAGAGTGGGAGACACTGCCGGTCAGTTTTGTGTGATGGAAAGAACTTTGAATCCTCTGCCATTACTACCTATGGTAAAAGTGGAGGTGCAGTACCTGGGACTCCCTGAGTGATCAGTGATGCACTGCCTGGATCATGAACCTCTTGACTTGCAATTTGGAAACTGTTTTGGCTGCAAACCCCCTCCTCAACTGGGTTTTAGAAATGGTGCTCTGTGGTTAGTTTAATTACCTTCAGATGCTGCAGTAAATGTTGCTATAAATCCCTAATAGAAATTGAGCAAGTGTTCAGTGATCAGATAAGGTACCTGCCAAAGGGGCTATAAGAAATTGAAAAGGACAGTGGAGGATAATTATTTAATTTATTTAACTGCAATCAATACTGTGTGAAACTCAAACCCAGTCAATCCAAATGACTAGCACATCTCTGCAACCAAACAGTAAAAGGTGTCATCAACTTTAAAAAGAAATGTGTCTTGTCATGTTTTGGTAGAGGACAGATACTGCTTTGCGGTTGACGGTGACTGGGATGAAGTGGAAATAATATGGAATGCAAGCGCAACAAGCAGCAACAGTCAGTTTCGGACCAACTCGATCACCTTGCCACCAATTACATCCACTTTCAGACCTCCTGCCAGCCACTGGAGGCTCAAGTGGATTATGTTGGAATGGGTTTTCAATGCTTTGCAGCATAAATCCCGCGGCTCTGTAACAGCAACCACCTCCACTTCACAATGTCTCAATGCATCTGCTGTGATATGGTGACATGTACCTTTCAATGGGGAAGAGGTGGGGTGTATACCTAGATGAAAAATAGTTAAAAACAAAACGCAGTAATACTTGGAAACGAACATTCTGATCGTAATGGAATTCCATTTTAAACCAGTTTGTCTCAATCACCTGTTTTACTGGTTTGCCTCTGGGTCTTGAATGGGATATGACACATTAGTCCCATGATTGATGAGGCAGTCTCTAATCATTGTGGTTGAAGTCAGATGCTCCGGGTGAACATTATCTGCAAATAATCTTGTCAACAAATAAAGTACCCACATTATTATATCTGTAATCCTAGTGAGTGATTTGTATGTTTAAGTCAACGTGAAGTATGTCACACCATCTGTGACTAAGCCCCTCAGCTAAACACGGAATTCACCTTTCTCATGGCTTCGTAGCTGGTCTGAGGAGTATAGGTCAACGCTTGATGGAATTTAGAAGAATGAATGGAAATCTAGTTGAGGTATATAAAATGCTAAAAGTGATTAACAAAGTAGACGGAGAGCGGAAGTATCCCCTTGAGGGGTAATCTAGAATGAGAGGTCATTGATTTAGAATAAGAGGTGTCAGATTTCAAGCAGAGGTGAGGAGCAAATACTTCTCTCAAAGGGTCATGAATCTGTAAAATTCACGACTGCAGAGTCCAGTGGATCCTGGGACATTGAAAAAATTGAAGAAAGAAATAGGCAGATTTTAATCAGTAATGGTTTGAAGGGTTATAGAGAGCGGGCAGGAAAGTGGAGTTGAGGCCGAGATGAGGTCAGCCAGGATCGTATTAAATGGCGGAGCAGGCTCGAGGTGCTGAATGGCCTACTTCTGCTCCTTGAGCATAGAACATGGAACAGTACAGCACATGAGCAGGCCCTTCAGCCCACCATGTCTGTGCCAACCATGATGCCATTCTAAGTTAACCCTATCTGCCTGCACATGGTCCATATCCCTCCATTTCCTGCCTATTCATATATCTGTCCAAAATGCCTCTTAAACACTGTTATTGTCTCTGTTTCTACCACCTCCCCTGTCAGTGTGTTCCAGGCACGTCTGTGTAAAAGCCTTGCCTTGCACATCTCCTTTAAACTCTCAACCTCGCACCTTAAACCTATATCCCCTAGTATTTGACATTTCCATCCTGAGAAGAAGATTCAAATGCTCCATCCTATCCATGTTTCTCATTATTTTGTATACTTCTACTAGGTCACCCCTCAACCTCTGATGCTCCAGTGAAAATAATCCAAGTTTGTCCAACCTTTACTTTTAGCTGATACAATCCCAATCCAGACACTGCTAGTAAACCTCTCCTGCACCTTCTCCAAAGCCTCCAATCCTTTCTATAATGGAAAAATCCATCTGCTAATTCTCTGCCCAACTTTCCAACTGATCTATATCCTGCTGTATCCTTTGACAACCTTCCTCAATATCTACAACTCCACCAATTTCCGTCACCAAGTGTTGTCTGCAATAGAGTTAGGTTTAGGGTTAGTTTAGGGGACATGAGTTAGCTTTGGCAAATAGGGTTAAGGGCAATCCAAAGAGATTCTACAAATACATTAAGGACAAAAGCAAAACCAGGGAGAGAATCGGGCGCCTCAAAGATCAGCAAGGCAGCCTATGTGTGGAACCGTAGAAGATGGGGAGATACTAAATGAGTATTTCGCATCAATATTTATTATGAAGAAGGTCATGGAGGATAGAGAACATGGGGAAATAAATAGCAACATCTTGAAAAATGCCCATATTACAGAGGAGGAGGTGTTGGATATCTTAGATATCTATGGGAAGCTAGGGAAGTGATTGCTAGGCACCTTACTGAGATATTTGTATCATCAATGGTCACAGGTGAGGTGCCGGAAGACTGGAGGTTGGCAAACGTGGTGCCACTGTTTAAGAAAGGTGGTAAGGGCAAGCCAGGGAACTATAGACCAGTGAGCCTGACGTCGGTGGTGGGCAAGTTGTTGGAAGGAATCCTGAGGGACAGGATGTACATGTATTTGGAAAGTCAAGGACTTATTAGGGAGAATCAACATGGCTTTGTGTGGGAAATCATGTCTCACAAAGAAGTAACGAAGAGGATTGATGATGGCAAAGTGGTGGACGTGATCTATACAGACATCATTAAGGCATTTGACAAGGCACCTCATGATAGACTGGTTAGCAAGGTTAGATCACATGGAATACAAGAAGAACTAGCCATTTGGATACAGAACTGGCTTGAAGGTAGAAGACAGAGGGTGGTGCTGGAGGGTTGTTTTGCAGATGAAGGCATGTGTCCAGTGGTGTGCCACAAGGTTCGATGCTGGGTCCATTTATATAAATGATTTGGATGTGAACATAGGAGGTATGGTCTAGGTTGTAGATGACAACAAAATTGGAGGTGTAGCAGACAGCAAAGAAGGTTATATCAGAGTATAACAGGTTCTTGATCAGATGGGCCATTGGGCTGACGAGTGGCAGATGGAGTTTAATTTAGATAAATGTGAGATACTACATTTTGGAAATGCAAATTAGGACGTATATACTTAATTTGTTTTTTTTTAAGATTCCCTACAGTGTGGAAACAGGTCCTTCAGCCCAACCCAATCCTCCGAAGAGTAACCCACCAAGACCCATTCCCCTTTGACTAAAGCACCTAACACTGTGAGCAATTTAGCATGGCCAATTCACCTGACCTGCACATCTTTGGACTGTGGGAGGAAACTGGAGCAAACCCACACAGGCGCAGGGAGAATGTGCAAACTCTATGCAGACTGTCGTCCAAGGCTGGAATCAAACGTGGGATCCTGGCGCTGTGTGGCAGCAGTGCTAACCACTGAGCCACTGTGCTGCCCAGGTAAGGTCCTAGGGAGTGTTGCTGAACAGAGACTTTGAAGTGCAGGTTTATAGCTCCTTGAAAGTAGAGTTGCAAGTAGATAATTAGTGAAGAAGGCGTTTTGGTATGCTTTCCTTGATTGGTCAGTGCATTGAGGATAGGAGTTGGGAGGTCATGTAGCAGGTCTACAGGACGTTGGTTACGCAACTTTTGGAATATTGCGCGCAATTTGGTCTCCCTGCTATAAGCAGGATGTAGTGAAACTTGAAAGGGTTCAGAAAAGATTAACAAGGATGTTGCCAGGGTTGGAGGATTTGAGCTATAGGGAGAGGCTGAAAAGGCTGGGGCTATTTCCCCTGGAGCATCAAAGGCTGAGGGGTGACCTTATACAGGTTTATAAAATTATGAGGGGCATGGATGGGGTAAATAGGCAAGGTCTTTTTCCCAGGGTGGGGGAGTCCAGAACGAGAGGACATAGGTTTAAGGCGGGAGAGGAAAGATTTAAAATGGACCTCAGGGGCAATGTTTTCACACAGAGGCTATTGTGTGTACAGAATGTGCTGCCAGAAGAAGTGGTGGAGGCTGGTACAATTACATCATTAAAAAGGCATTTGGATGGGTACATGAATAGGAAGAGATTTGGGGCAAATGCTGGCAAGTGGGACTAGAATAGGTAAGGCTATCTGGTTGGCATGGACAAGTTGGACCGAAGGGTCTGTTTCCGTGCTGTACAGCTCTTTGACTCTATGACACTATAAACTCTTGAAACGTCATAACATTCAAGACTCTGGGTCAAGAACTGAAAAGTGGGACTAGTGCAGTTAGGTCAGTGCAGACTTCATGGGATGCAGGGCCTCTTCCGTGCAGTATGACTCTGTGATATAGCACTTGAAATATGATGGTTCTCTCAGTCTAATAACTGGCTGAAAGTGATGAAACTCCTGTGCAAACTCCATGCTGCAAACTGCCTCCAGTTATAGTTTATGTAAAAGGGTTATATGAAAAGCAAAGCAGTGAAGATATTGTAAAGTAGATTCATTGATTGCAATTGCAACCCCTACAGGGAATCACACATGAAGGAACAATAAGTCAGAGGCCAGCCTGTTCCATATGCAGTGTCTGTTCAGTACCTTAATACCATGCCTTGTCTCCGTATCATTTCATGCACATGTCTCGCTAAAAATCTTATTGATCTGCGATTTAAAAATATTAATTGAACTGGAATCTCAATTAATAACTTTTAATCTGCATTTGTTAGACAGTGGCTGCAGCATCAGTTTTGCCTTTTCTTTGGCTTCCTGGTCCAGGATTGGTCGTCGTTATGGATGACCTTGGCCACATCTCCCCATTCCAATTGGTGACAAGGAATCGATGAGCCATTATACTGTGGACATTTGCTCCCATTTGGTGGATGTGCCAGGAGTCCCTGGCGTGATGATACTTTGATAAAGAGCAAAGAGATGTTCCCCCCGATGATCTGTCCAATAAAGGAAAGCATACCAAACTCCTTCTTCATTGTCCTATCTACCTGCGACTCCACTTTCAAGGAGCTATGAACAAAGGTTTCTTTGTTCAGGAACACTCCCCAGGGCCTTACCATTAAGTGCATAAGTCCTGCCCTGATTTGCATTTTCAAAATACAGCTGGATAATTACAGGTGACCAGTGGCTCACAGTCTACTCAGCTCTGCTTCAAACCCCCTTCCTTTCCTTCAACTGTTCATGGTCAGGGCAGAGTAATATTGAGGCTAACTGACCTTTGAACAAGTTGGACTGTCCTATAGTTATTTATTTACACACAGTGGGTGAGCTGCCAATTTGGGCACCCACCCACTGTCAGCGTTAAGGTGTGAACCCGAGGGTGGTAGGTAGGTGATAGGCTGCCTAGAATATACTCCAACCACCACCACCACCATCCAGCCCACCCCCCCCTCCCCTCCCACCCCGACTCCCCACTGGTCACTCTTAACACATCTGGCAGGAGCAGATTGTACCCAATCCATGATCAATATTTACCCGAAAACCAACATTATCCAAACGGATGATAAAATGAGGAGCAGAAAAGGCACAGCAGGTCATGCAGCATCGGAGGAGCAGGAAAGTTGACATTTCGGGTCGGGACACCTCTTCAGGACTTTCAGTATCGACAGTCCTTACTGTCTCCAAATCACCCAAACAGTTTGGTGTCATGAGGGAGAGTTTGCAACAGGTGTACATCACAAAAGTACCACATTGGCTGTTGAGCACTTTCAGATGTGCTGAGTGCAAGGCACTAAAGAAAGGCAATTTATATATGCACTTGGGCACAATTGATCAGAGACCTGGACTATTTTTGAGTGCATACTGCTACTGCTTTGAGAAATGTTGAAAATGTAACAGAATTTAATCAGGCCAATAAACTGAATAGATAAATTCTGTGAGTTTTTTTATAAACAAGAGAAAAATTACTGCATTTACTGAGGTAGCGAAATGTAATGGCTTTTGGAACGAACAGAAAAACAAATGTCATGTTCAATTCAGAGTTTTAAACTTGGTGCTATTATGAGATAAATCACTTGTGTTTTGGAAACTCACTTGACATTTCGAGAGACCTAGGATTTAAGCTTTGTGACTATAGGCCTCTGGGGTATATTAGAAGAAGGTAAAAACAATGACTGCAGATGCTGGAACCAGATTCTGGATTAGTGGTGCTGGAAGAGCACAGCAGTTCAGGCAGCATCCAAGGAGCAGCGAAATCGACGTTTCGGGATATTAGAAGAAGCCAATCTGTATTGTAGATTGTAAGCGTATCCATTTCATGTGCTGGGGAATGCTTATCACACTGCGGTACATTTGAATAGGTGAACTGTGGTTATATCTGATTTGTTTTATTTATGGCATTGTTTCAGCAAGTTGGAATGTGTCAGAACTATAGAATTTTGCAATTGTATTCCATGTCACTGAGTGCAGCGATCTTGCAGCACTGCATTAGAATGTCAATGGGGACCATCATTGATAGGTGGAATGATTCAATTCAAGAAGCTTACTTTCATGGTTAGAACTTGCAATAGTAATAGTGAGGCTTTCCCTAGATCATGTCCAAGTTCAGGATCGAACTATGAGACAGATATGCTTCCAAGAAAGGCACTGGCCTAAGCTGATGCAACAGCTACCCTAACAGGGGTAGCTTCTCTGGTCTTTGTCTATATCCGGACAAAGTTTGGAAGTCTAAACTGCCAGCCTGAATTATATGTCAAGGTTTTAGACTGGGACTTGAATCTTCTAATTCAGAGGAGCGAGTGCCAACCACTGAGCCACAGATGCAGATCTGACAGGTTGGGAAGGACAGGTGAAGCTGGTCTCTGGGTGTGAGAATTGGTGTTAGCAGGGGAAGCTGACACTGTTAAAATTCTGCAACTGGGATATAATTTACTTCCACTAATTTATCTATAATGTACAACTTTACAACAGACCGTTAGATCTCAACAGCTTGTGCTGGTGTTTATGTTCCAATGAGCTTCCTCCCACTCTTTTACACCCAACTCTATCAGCCTCATGGGCTGCGTCCAATGCCTGTATGTCCTTCCTCAGATAAGCTGCAGAAAACTAGCCATGGTATCCCTGTTATGGTGCTGACTAGCAAAAAGTTGCCATAAGACTGTTGTTTCTTTAGGGAGAGGCACCTGGTGGTTGTTAGACCTGAAGGTCACCACATCTCAGGCAAGGGGAGAGGTTGAGAAGGAGAGTCTCTTATGGTAACCTCAGGTGGTGTAGGAACTGAACCCACATTGTTGGCATTACTCTGCATTTCAAACTTGCCATCCAACCAATTGAGCTCAAAATAAGGGGAAGCAGATTTAGGATGGAGTTGAGGAAGAACTTCTTCATCCAAAGGGTTTGGAATCTGCGGAATTCCCTGCCCAGTGAAGCACTTGAGGCTACCTCATTGAATGTTTTTAAGGTAAATATAGATATATTTTTGAACAGTAAAGGAATTAAGGGGTATGGTAGCGGGAGGGTGAGTGGAGCTGAGTCCACAAAAAGATTAGCCATGATCTTATTGAGTGGTGGAGCAGGCTTGAGGGGCCAGACGGCCTACTCCTGCTCCTAGTTCTTACGTTCTTATGTTCTAACCAACTCCTGGTATAATTTTATCAAAACCTCCCTACTTCTATTTTTCATTCCCTTTGAGATAAAGACTAACATTCAATTTCCTTCTCTATTAGCCACTGAACTGGGATGCTAGGATTCATGAACAAGGACTCCCAAACCCCACTATTCTGTAGTTTTTCTCCATTTCAATAATATTCAACTCCTCTACCATCCCTGCCAAAGTGTACAGCTTCACATTTTGCCAAATGAAGTGCTCTGAGTGGATTTTGATAAGCGCTATATAAATCTGAATGTTTTCTCTTCCTCTGCATTGGTATTGGCTGAATTACTGAGTCTGCTTTTATCTCAGGTTTCCACTATCTGTTTTACTTTGGGGTTTATTTTTCTCTTGTCTGCTTTCTTTAGATTAATGGGCTTGCTTTTACACCTGTCTGGTGTGTTGTTCATTTGTAGATCATTAACTCTTAACAATTTCATGGGAAAAAAAGGTCTGATTCCATTTCTTGAATCATTTATATATCAATTTCTGTGAGAAACCAGAGCAATAATCTACTGATTTCTGAGGGGGAGATGACAATGCAACATTCTCAAGTCTCCTAAAGCTTAAAGATCTTTTATTCTTTGACTGAAAGCCTTTCTTTAGTTGCTCAGAGATTTTTGTGAAAGGATGGTCTATCAAACCGTTTAACAATTAATGCAAAGGTAATTGTTAAACGGTACACTTTGGAAGTAAAAACAAGGCAGCAGATTACTACCTGAATGGCAGTAAATTGGGGAAGGGAGTGCGCAGCTGGATCTGGGTGTCCTTGTGCACCAGTTGCTGAAGGTAGGTATACAGATGCAGCAGGTGGTAAAGAAGACAGATGGTATGTGGCCTTCACTGGGAGAGGTTTAGAGTACAGGAGCAGGGATGTGTTGTTGCAGTTATACAGGCCCTTGGTAAGGCAACAGCTAGAATATAGTGTGCAGTGTTGTCTCCTTTCCTGAGGAAGGATGATCTTGCTCTCGAGAGAGAGCAGCGAAGGTTTACCAGGCTGATTCCAGGGTTGGCAGGAATGATGAATGAGGAGAGATTGAGTAGGCTAGGAGTGTTTTCACTGGAGTTCAGACGAATGAGGGGAGATCTCAGAGACTTATAAAATTCTAATAGGACTAGACAGGATAGATGCAGGGAAGGTGTTCCCGATTAGGGTGAGTCCAGAACCAGGGCTCACAAACTGAGGATTTAGGACGGACATGAGGAGACATTTCTTTACCCAAAGAGTGGTGAGCCTGTGGGATTCATTACCACAGGAAGTAGTTGATGCCAAAACATTGAATGGATTCAACAGCTGCTAGATACAGCACTTGGGGTGAAAGAGGTCAAAGGTTATGGGGAGAAAGCAGGATCAGGCTATTGAGTTGGACGAGCAGCCATGATTGTGATGAATGGCAGAGCAGGCTCGAAGGGCTGAATGGCCTCCTCCTGCTCCTATCTTCTGTGTTTCTATGTTTCTACCCTGCTCACCTCAAGTCATGTCAATTTACACACTGAATCAGAGATTAGGAAATTAGATTTCTGCCTGACCTTCTGAATAGCATAAAATAAAGAAAGAAAGGGATGGAAAAGTTCAGCAGGTCGAGTGACAGCTTTGGAGAGAGAAACAGAGTTTGTGGATAAATGGTGGACTCACTGTGGCAGCAGATACATGGGAAGAGCACCACCTGCAAGTTCCCTTCCTTGCCACTTGGAATATACGTTCACTATCGCTGGGCCAAAATCATAGAACTCCCTCTCAAACAGCACTGTGCAGAAATACCGACACAACATGTAATGCAAAGGTTTAAGAAGGCTGCGCACTGCCTCCTTCTGAAGGACAACTAGAGACGGGCAATAAGTGCTGGCTCAGCCACACACTGTGAACAAATTAAAATTAATTTTCATTTATTAGTAACTTGCAGTTTATCCACCGGAATGTGGATCAATTTTCCAACCCAGTACCCCAGGGTAATGGGTTTACACCGAATTCAGCTGGTGAAGGTCTTGTCTTCTCTCCGAGATAATTGATAAGAAGCAGTACATTTTTTCCATCATTGATTTGAGTATATTGCAGATCGTCTCTCCTCACAACATTACATGCACACGAGCAGTTACAAATAATCACAGTTGCCAACACTTGAGGGCTGGGTTGTAGTTCCAGAACTTGGAGGTCAATCTCCTGAAGAAGGGCCTGTGCCCGAAACGTCGAATCTCCTGTTCCCTGGATGCTGCCTGACCTGCTGTGCTGTTCCAGCAATAAAGTTTCAACTTTGATCTCCAGCATCTGCAGACCTCACTTTCTCCTGGTCAATCTCCTGGGCATTGCTGGGGGTAAAAGACCAGGAGAAACACAATTAGAGTCATAGAGATATTCAGCACAGAAACAGACCCTCCGGTCCAACTCGTCCATGCTGACCAGATATCCTAAATTAATCTAGTCCTATTTGCCAGTATTTGGCCCATATCCCCCTAAACCCTTCCTATTCATATACCCATCCAAATGCCTCTTTAATGTTGCAATTGTACCAGCCTCCACCACTTCCTCTGGCAGCTCATTCCATACATGCTCTCCCCTCTGCATGAAAAAGTTACCCTTTAGGTCCCTTTTAAATTTTTCCCCTCTCACCTTAAACCTATGCCCTCTAGCTTTGGACTCCCCCACCTCAGGGAAAAGACTTTGCCTATTCATCCTATCGATGTCCCTCATAATTTTATAAACCTGTGTCAGGTTATCCCTAATACTCCAGGGAAAACAGCCCCAGCCTATTCAGCCTCTCCCTATAGCTCAAACCCTCCAATCCTGGCAACATCCTTGTAAATCTTTTCTGAAGCCTTTCAAGTTTCACAACATTCTTCCTATAGCACCAGAATTGCACACAGTATTCCAATTGTTAAAAATCACACAACACCAGGTTATAGTCTAACAGGTTTATTTGAAGTGCTAGTTTTCGTAGCACTGCTCCTTCATTAGGTAGCTGTGGACCTTCTCCATAGTTACCTGATGAAGGAGCAGTGCTCTGAAAGCTAGTACTTCCGAATAAACCTGTTGGACTATAACTTGGTGTTATGTGATATTTAACTTTGTCCACCCCAGTCGAACACTGGCACCTCCACATCATGTATTCTAACAGTGGCCTAACCAATATCCTGTACAGTCGCAACATGACCTCCCAACTCCTATACTCAATGCACTGACTAATAAAGGAAAGCATACCAAACACCTTCTTCACTATCCTATCTACCTGCGATTCCATTTTCAAGGAACTATGAACCTGCACTCCAAGGTCTCTTTGTTCAGCAACACTCCCCAAGGCCTTACCATTAAATGTAAATGTCCAGCCCTGATTTGCCTTTCCAAAATGCGGCACCTCGCATTTATCTAAATTAAACTCCATCTCCCACTCCTCAATGCACTGGCCTATCTAATTAAGATCCCATTCTACTCTGAGGTAATTAGTTCAGAAAGTATTGGATTTGGGGAAGTCAGTTGTTTGATTTGGCAGACAACAATTATCCATATGGAGAACAGAAAGTCTTCCTGCTTCCCACTTGGCTACAGGAGAAATACACCATGTGAGTGAACATGTCGCTTGGCCAAATTTCACCAACTTTGCGAACAGAACCTGTTACTGTTCATTTCTCTGTAATTTTTATCGCTTTGCTGCATCTTTGCATTTACTGTCCATTAAACCTGCTGCAGAAAGTTAATTCGGGCTTGCAATGTGACTCACTTATGCTTCCTTGAAGCTGAACATACTCATTAGCGGGGACCTACCCTTTTCAGGCATTGGGAACTGGTCCAGGCATTACACATTTCTTTTTAATTAAACAAATGCATTCGGGGTAACAGTTTCCTGATGCATTCTTCACAGCAAACCTTCAATTATTCAGAGTCCACTGATCAATCAGTCACTGATCAATCAATCACTGATCAATCAGTCATTTTTCTCACACAGTCTATGCTGTTGCTCCCTACGATATTTTGGCACTCTCGTGTCTGTCCTGATGAAAATATTTGACAGCTTCTCTCTTTTTCAGCAAAATTCAAGTTGTGCACTAACAAGCCACATTTCAAAAGTTCATTCCGGGAATTACTGATGTAAATACCATGTCTCACTAACTGTGGGTGACGGCCAATCAATCCTGTTCACCACTGAGTGAACCAATGGTTAATGTAATATTTAACTCCTTCAGTTTGGGAGTTGTTGGGAGACTGTAAAAATGCCAACATTTAAATCAAAACATTTGTAAACATTTCCTTTGTCTTTTAATTTCCTCTTCTGTCCTTGAGTTGACTCCTCGTTTTTAGCTAGTTGATAAATCTAATCCAGACTCGGGTTTCCAGCATCTGCAGTCCTCGTTTTTACCTAGTTGATAAATCTCTGACCTATCTTCCTTTCCACCTCTCCATTCCACCCTCCTCCCTGACCTATTACCTCCATCCCCACCCCCATTCACCTATTGTACTCTATGCTACTTTTTCCCCATCCCCACCCCCCTCTCATTTATCTCTCCACCCTGCATGCTCCCTGCCTCATTCCCGATGAAGGGCCTTCGCCCGAAACGTCAATTTTCCTGTTCCTTGGATGCTGCCTGACCTGCTGTGCTTTTCCAGCACCACTCTAATGCTTGACTAATTAAGCCTCCCTCTGTTCAATTTCTTCCATCCAGCCTTATTTGTGAAGTGAACAGTTCCATCATCCACAATATCCCAGATGCCCTCTTGCACTCGCTGCACCTTTATAAGCACACACGTTTCAGAAACTTGCAGGCAGTTAATATCTGAATATGCTCTTATAAACCTGACTTGTAGGTTGCACCACAATATGCCTCACCCTAAATGAATCTGGGACAGGAAGTACCTATCTCCCTGGAGACACAGCTTGCAGGAATAACAAGACATTGTCTGCTGTTCAATGAGTAAGTGAGGGGGGCCTGACTGTGTAATCTGCTTTCAGAGCTTCAGATGGAAAAGATAATTGAAGAAATTACGCAGGGCATTCGAGCGGTACAAACTGCATGGGCCAAATACCATAAACAGAACAATAAACTGAAATGAAATTAACACATTACTGCAGTAAAGAGGCAATAGAGCATTTAGACAACCGAATTAATCCTGTGGACACAACCAGTTTAAAAAGGTGCCTCTCATAAGTGTTAAAAATGCAATCACTCAAAATCACACTGCTTCAGAGATAATGAACAGTTGAAATAATGCCTTGAAGTCAACACAATCACTGGGGAATTGTATGTATAAAATCTCCCAGTTTCCAAAGCTTTGTGCCATCAGTGGCACCAACCTTACAAATCAGGATGTGAACATTTTTTCTCCACTAGGAGCAGTTCAATATTACAAATTCAGGACCAATGGTCACTCAATATCATCCCTCCAAACTAGTGATCTCTACCCTGAACACGGGTGGCAGATGCATGAGAACACCACCCCCTTGAAGTTCCGCTCTAACCACTCACCATCCTGACTTGGAAATGCATTGCTATTTTTTCACTGTCACTGGGTCAAAATTCTGGAATTCTCCCCCTTGCAGCATTGTGGGTCTGCCCACTGCTGGACTGCAGCGGTTCAAGAAGGCACCACCTTCTCAAGGATGACCAGGGAATGGGCAATAAATGTCTGATCTGCATTTCAATTAAATTATGGCTGATCTGTATTTTAACTCAAACTATACGACATTGGTTCCATGCCACTTAATATCCTTATCTAACAAAAATCAATACAATAAATGGATGAATGAATTAGCTTTATTGTTACGTGCACTCAAATGAGTGGAGCAAAAACTTTGCAATGTCAGCATTTATGGCACCATCTTAGGTACAGTTACTTAAGTATTTGGTACAAAATTGGATGAATAAAAAATAATCTAATCTAATCTAAAATAAAAGTCCTGCATAAGAATAAAAAGAAAAAAAAGTATTCAATTTAGTCTTTTGACCCCAGTCCGTGCCAGCACCTAGCCCTCAGACCGCACTGGGCTTCAAAACACACAGCCTTACCTCCTGTCCACAGGGGCTGTGTCTCCCTGTGAGTAGGCAGAAGTGGGGACTGCAGATGCTGGAGATCAGAGTCAAGATTAGAGTGGTGCTGGAAAAGCACAGCAGGTCAGGCAGCATCCGAGGAGCAGGAAAATTCGACATTTCGGGCAAGAGCCCTTCATCAGGAATGAGGCTGGGTGCCTCAGGGGTGGAGAGATAAATGGGAAGGGAGGGGCTGGGGAGAAGGTATCTAAGAGTGCAATAGGTGGATGGAGGTGGGGGTGAAGGTGATAGGTCGAAGAGGAGGGTGGAGCGGATAGGTGGCAAGGAAGATTGACAGGTAGGACAGGTCATGAGAGTGGTGCTGAGCTGGAAGGTTGGAACTGGGGTAAGGTGGGAGGAGGGGAAATGAGGAAACTGGTGAAATCCACATTGATGCCCTGAGGTTGAAGGGTCCCGAGTCGGAAGATAAAGCGTTCTTCCTCCAGGCATCGGGTGGTAAGTGAGTGGCGATGGAGAAGGCCCAGGACCTGCATGTCCTTGGCAGTGTGGGAGGGGGAGTTGAAATGTTCAGCAATGGGGCGGTGGGGTTGATTGGTGCGGGTGTCCCGGAGATGTTTTCTGAAGCTGTTCTCCCTGTGACTGCCTGTTCTGAGACTATCCTTCCCCAGCTGCCTCTGAGATTTCAAATTATCAATTAACTCCACATCAGCGTTTCAACAGCGGAAAAAATTCCCGATTTCCATTACAGTTTGTGTGAAGAAAAGCTTTTTGGCATCGTCTGTGAATCCATGACCACACGTTAACCAAAAGGCCATCAGAGATTGAATTATGCCAAGTGCCTCCACTGTCAGCAGTGTTTGTACTTTACTGGTATTTGCAGCAAGGTCTTCCCCCGACACAACAATCTCCTGCACTTTGGAAGAAAGGATTACTGCAGATGCTGGAATCTGTACTGAAAACAACAAATGCTGGAGATCACAGTGGTCAGGCAGGCAGCATCCATGGTGAGAGAGAGCAAGGTACCATTTCCAGTCTCGATAACTCTTCGTCGGAGCTGAAGTCTGAAAAGTTACCATGAATGACATGTGAGTCAGGTTCTTGCACTCATTCTGTTCTCATTCCCCTTGATCTAGACTTCCTGACCTACTCAACATTATCTCCCTGAACAAATCTTCAAATCATTTTCAATTAGATCTTCAATTATAGCACCACTTCATCTTCCATCTTCAAAGGGAAGACAGGAGAGTAGGCCTGTGGTGTGGTGGTAATGTTCCTTAACTAGGTCTGAGTTCAAATCCCACAGGCCACATGGTGTTCCATAACATGTCTGAAAAGGATGATTACACTAAAGTACAACCTGATTTTGTGCAATCTCCCTTTGTAGTTTAACCTCATGATTATGAGGCTGATACTGCTGAGGAACTGTCCCGGCACTCGCTCACCTTAAAATAAATTCCCCTCACTTAGTCCGCCGGAAGCACTAAATTCATTCTTGATTGGATCCACATGTCATTTGTATATTTCATTAACCTCCATTTATAGAGTGTCTTTAAAATTACGAAACAGCCCAAGCACTTAAAATAAAATGACAGCAAGGTGAGTCACATAACGAGAAATTCGATCAGGCAACAACAATGTCAGTGAAGGAGGCAAATTTTAAGCAGCATCTTAAGGAGGAAAGTAAGTTAAAAAGGTTCAGAACTGTAGGGAGAGAATTTGTAGGAAAGTAGAATATAGAAGCAGGAGTAGACCATTCAGCCCTTCAAGCCTATCCACCATTTAATATGCTGCTCCTACTTTCTCCCCAGACCCTTCGGTCCCTTTTGCCCTAAGAACTATACCTAACTATAACTTTTGAAAACATTCAATGCCACAGACCTCCAGAACTTTGGATCCAGGCAACTTTAGGCATTAATGGTAAAGCAATGTCAACGGAAAAAAGCCTTTTCTACACATTTATGCCATTGGATTGTTGGTAGAGACATGGACATTACTCACTATGGTGAGTAATATCTTGTCTTCATGACATACTATGGCTCCTCGACCACCAGTGGCTGCTGTGCACATTTGATCCCTTCTGACTGATTCTTATCCAAACCATTAGTGAGGGCTCCATCCAGAACAGTATTCCAGAAGCAACAATCAATGTGATGAAATCTCTGCTGCTGCAGTCTATTTTGTTGGTTGGGAGATGAAGTGGTCCTCGATTTTTCTCTGTTCAATATCTCATTTGTTTTGATGTTTGTGCTTGTTGTGAATCTCAATATTTGGATGTTATTGTCTAGATATTGCACAGGGTCAGATTGAGAGGAGCAGAAATAGTTGTATAATTAGATTGACTAAGTTGCATGTAATTGCCTGACAAAGCCATTTTAAAAAATACATTCAAGGTATGTAGGCATCGCTGACTTGGCCAGCATTCATTACGCATCCTTATTCACACTTGAGAGGGTGTCGGTGAGCTGCTGCAGTCCATTTGGTGGGGGTGCACACACAACACCATCAGACAGACAATCCAGAATTGTGATCCTGAAGGAACGGTGATATATTTCCAAGTGCTGATGACGAATGGGTTGGAGAGGAGCTTGCGGGTGGCGGTGATCCCATGGATCTGCTGTCATTGTAGTTTGGGAAGGACCTTTGGTGAATTTCTGCCAGGAATCTTAAAGATGCTGGATATAGGCTTGCTCACTGCGCTGGAAAATTCGTTTTCAGATATTTCGTCACTACACTAGGTAACATCTTCAATGAGACTCCGAATGAAGTACAGGTGGTGGAGCCCACTTTCTATTTATATGTTTGGGTTTCCTTGGGTTGATGATGTCATTTCCTGTGTTGACATCATTTCCTGTGGTGATGTCATTTCCTGGTCTTTTTCTCAGAGGGTGCTAAATGGAATCCAAGTCAATGTGTTTATTGATAGAATGCCATACTTCTAGGAATTCTCATGCAAGCCTCTGATTGGCTTGTCCTAGGATGGATGTGTTGTCCCAGTTGAAGTGGTGTCTTTCCTCATCCGTATGTAAGGATACTAGTGAGAGTGGGTCATGTCTTTTTGTGGCTAGTTGATGTTCATGTGTCCTGGTGGCTAGTTTTCTGCCTGTTTGTCCAATGTAGTTTCTGTTACAGTTCTTGCAAGGTATTTTGTAAATAAAATTAGCTTTTCTTGTTGCTTCACTTTGACTGGAAGCATGGCATTCCAAGATCTCTATCAACAAACGCACTGACTTGGAGCCCATCTACCACCCGCTGAGAAAAAGAATAGGAAATGACATCACCATAGTAAATGATGTCACCAAAGGAAATGACATCACCAAAAAGGAAACCCAAACCTATACATGGAAAGCAGGCTACACCACCAGTGCTTCATTCGGAGGATCACTGATGATGTTACCTAGTATTGACAAAATGTCTGAAAATGAACTTTCCAGCTCAGTGAGCAAATCAACATCCAGAACCTCAACCTGAGCTATAAATCTTCTCAAAACTTGCTAATCTTATAGATGGTCTACTCTGTTGCTACAATGCTTTGTTGGTGGTGGGAGTGGGTGTTTGTGGATATGATGCTATTAATGCTATTAATTAGGCTGCATTGTCATTAATAGCATCATGCTTCCTGAGTGCTGTTGGAGCTGCACCCATGCAGGCAATTGGACAGTACTTCATCACCCTTCTGACCTGTGCCTTGTAGATGGTGGACAGACTTAGTGGAGTCAGAAAGTGAGCTATTCACTGCAGTATTCCTAGCCTCTGACCTGCTCGTGCAGCCATTGTACTTATATGGCTAGTCCAGTTCAGTTTTTCTGGTCAATGATAAACTCCAGGTTGTTGATTGCAAAGAGTTCAGTAATGGAAATGCCATTGAATGTCAAGGAGCAATTCTTTCTTGTTGGAGATTTGGCATTTGTCTGATACAAGTATTAATCGCTATTTTTCAGCCCGAGCCTGGATATTGTCCGAGTCTTGCTGCCTTTAATCATGAACTGCGTCAGTATCTAAGGGGAGACAAATGATTCTGAACACTGTGCAATGATGGCAAATATCCCTATTTCTGACTTTATGATGGAGGGAAAGTCACTGTTGATGACATCTTCCATCACTTTACTGATGATCGAGAGTAGAGATAGGATGACAATTGATTAGATGTCCTGGTTTAACATATAGGACATATCTGGGCAATTTTGCACATTGTTGGTTAGACACCAGTGTTGCAGCTGGCCTGGAACAGCTTGGCTAGGGGAACGGAAGATTCTGGAGAGCACATCTTCAGTGTCATTGCTGGAATGTTGTCAGGGCCCATAGCCTTTGTGATATCCAGTCCTTCCACCATTTCTTGATATCATGTGAGTGGATGGAATTGACTGGATGCTGGGAACTTTGGAGAAGGCCAAGAAAGATCATCCATTTCTGGCTGAAGATTCTTGCCAATGCTTCAACCTTATCTGTTGTACCATCATTAAGGATGGCAATATTTGTGGAACTTCCTCCTCCAGTGAGTTGTTTAATTTTACAACAGGACAGGATTTGGCAGCACTGTAGAGCTTAGATCTGATCCATTGGCTGTGAGATTTCCTCTGTCGCTTGTTGCTTATGGTGCAAATAGCCCTGTGTTGTAGTTTCACCAGGTTGACACCTCATTTTCAGGTATGCCTGATGCTGCTCCTGGCATGCCCTCCTGCATTCCCCATTGAACCACGGTTGATAGTAATGGTAAAGTGGGGGGGGAGTTATACCAGGCCATGAGGTTACAGATGATGCTGGAGTATAATTCTGCTGCTGCTGATGGCCCACAGCACTTCATAGATTTAGATTAGATTACTTACAGTGTGGAAACAGGCCCTTCAGCCCAATAAATCCACACTGACCCTCTGAAGAGCAACCCACCCAGACTCATTCCCCTACATTTACCCCTTCACCTAACACTACGGGCAATTTAGCATGGCCAACTCACCTGACCTGCACATTTTTGGACTGTGGGAGGAAACCGGAGCACCCGGAGGAAACCCACGCAGACACGGGGAGAATGTGCAAACTCCACACAGACAGTTGCCCGAGGCGGGAATTGAACCCTGGTCTCTGGCGCTGTGAGGCAGCAGTGCTAACCACTGTGCCACCGTGCCACCCATCTGTTTAAAGTCTGTCCCATTTGGCATGGTGATAGTGTCATACACCAATGCACCATCCCAAACCCTGGGCTTACAAAGGGATTTATAAATAGGGCATAATATACAAAAGTCAAAAGAGTTTGCTAATTCTATTTAAAATTGTTTGACCCCAACGTAACTATGGATCCAATTCTGGAGATGGATGTGAGAAGGAAGGTTAAAGGGGAGGGTAGGACTAATGGATCAAAAGAAAGGGGAAACACCAGACTCCATGATTTCTCTCATTGGCCTTCGCACCCAAGCTCTTGTTGGCCTTTGGTGAACCTTTCCCTGCAGATACAAGGCCCATTCTTTGGCAGTCAATTGAAAGCCAGCAGCTCTGTTGGATGGTGATGCCACGGGGGTGGGGTGATGACTGCTGGTACTTCACCCTTCTGAGGGCATGTATCATTACTGGATCCAGGACAGAGGGGAGTGATTGAAGGAGAGTGAGTCATTCACAAGGAACTGCGATTGTGGTGGTGGGGGGGGGTGATGCTGTAGCATTCTGTAGCAAAGTCAGAATGATAGCTCTCTGAAGTCCACTTTTCCAATGCAAGCTCCCTTGAGGCGGTATTCAAGATTCACACACCTTCTCAACATAGACGTTATTAGGGTAGGGGCAGGAAAGTAATGGGATCCCTACTCACCATTCTCTAACTTAATCAAATGCTTTCTGCACTCTCAAGCCGACCATATCTAACCCTAGTCTTCAACCAGCTTCTCCAACCAACAGAAATAGTTTTTCTTTTGTTACATGAGACTTAGACACATGGATGACCCAAGGATCATAAGGCAGGATTCTTTATTCCACTGGCATCAGAGCATTACAAACAGGAAAGGAAATTAAGGATGAATGTGGAATTATTTACAGTAATTACATGGAATGAGCCTACAGGTTACATTTGGCAGAGGAATTCCTTTGTCTGTTTTTGACCCCTTAAAATCAGCCCTCCCTCCACCAAAGATACCCATTTTTCTATTCGGCAATGCCAGCTGCCTTCCCTGTCAAACCTTAATTATTTCCCTCATTAATGTTTTAGATATTCTCTGCCATTCTTTATATTCTGACCAATTGACTTACCTTCCATTCATCATTGCTGAAAGCAGCAATCAATAGGCCTGTGGCATGAGGATTGTCTTTGAATCAACCGTTAAAGAGGTTAGCAGGTGTTTGTGAAAAGAAAATCATGTAAAACTAATATATTTGAGATTTTTCAACAAGAAACTTGTGCCGTGGATAAAGGAGACTCTGTAGATGTATTGCACTTGCATTGCCAAAAAACATTTGACAAAGTTCCATGTAAAAGGTGATTACACAAAGTAGGAGTTCATGGCGTAGCGGGCAATACATTAGCTTAGACAGAAGACGGTGGCACAGTGGCACAGTGGTTAGCACTGCTGCTTCGCAGCGCCAGAGACCCGGGTTCAATTCCCGACTCAGGCGACTGACTGTGTAGAGTTTGCACGTTCTCCCCTTGTCTGCGTGGGTTTCCTCCGGGTGCTCCGGTTTCCTCCCACACTCCAAAGATGTGCAAGTCAGGTGAATTGGCCATGCTAAATTGCCCGTAGTGTTAGGTAAAGGGGTAAATGTAGGGGTATGGGTGGGTTACGCTTCGGCGGGTCGATGTGGACTTGTTGGGCCGAAGGGCCTGTTTCCACACTGTAAGTAATCTAAAGACAGGCTGGCTGGCAGAAAACAGAGGGCATGCAAAAATGAGTCTTTTTCTGGTAGGCAGGATGTGTTACACAGAGTACCCCAGCAGTCTGAGATGGCCCTCAGGTTTTTATAAAGTAAATCAGTTGTTCAGACGAGCTGTGAAAAGTCATGCAAGCTGCATTTATAGATGACACAAAGACAGGAAATTGTGTTGTGCAAAAGCTTAAGGAGGTTGCAGCCAGATATAAAATAAAATCTGAAAGAACTACAGATGCTGTCAATCAGAAACAAAACAGGAGTTGCTAGAAAAGCTCAGCAGATCTGGAGGCATCTGTGAAGAGAAATCAGATCTGAGGATGAGTCACTGGACCTGAAATATTAATTCTGATTTATTTTCACAGATGCTGCCAGACCTGCTGAGCTTTTTCAGAGCTAGAGGGCATACGTTTTGGGTGAGAGGGGAAAGATTTAAAACAGACCCAAGGGGCTACTTTTTCACACAAAAAGTGCTGCATGTATGGGATGAGCTGCCAGAGGAAGTGATGGAGGTTGATGCAACTACAGCATTTAAAAGACATATGGATTGGAAGGGTTTAGAGGGATATGGGCCAAATGCTGGCAAATGGGACTAGATTAGGTTAGGATACCTGGTCGGCATGGACGAGTTGGTCTGTTTCTGTGCTGTACATCTCTATGACTCTAATAAAAAGGTAGACTGTGAACGATTGCAGAATAGCAAGGTGTTCCAGTGCACAAGTCACAAAAATGTTACTACACAGGGGCAGGCATCAAGAAGGTGAAAGAATGCTGTCCTTTCTTATGAGAAGAATGGAACATAAAATAAGGAGTGTTTTTTATTCATTCACAGGATGCGGGTGCTGCTGGCTAGGTCAATGTTTATTGCCCATCCCCAATGACCCAGAGATCAGTTAAGAGTCAACAAGTTGCTGCGAGTCTGCAGTCACATGTAGGCCAGACCAGGTAAGGGTGATATCTTCCTTCCTTCATTAGTGAACTAGATTTTTTTCCCCAACAACCAACAATGAATTCGTGGTCATCGGTAGACCCTTTATTTCCATACTTTTAAAAATTGAATTCAAATTCAACATCTACCGTGGTAAGATTCAAAACCAGATCTACAGAACATTACCTGGATCTCTGAAATAACAATCTAGCAATAATGCCCCCAAGGCTTTCACCTCCCTCTATCCCTAATACTATGTGTAGTTTTGGTTTCTTTAGATTAGATTAGATTCCTTACAGTGTAGGCCCAGGCCCTTTCGCCCATCATGTCCACACTGACCCTCCAAAGAGTAACTCATCCAGACCCATTTCCCTCTGACTAATGCACCTAACACTATGAGTAACTTAGAATGGCCAATTCACCTGACCTGCATATCTTTGGACTGTGGGAGGAAACTGGAGCACCTGTAGGAAACCCACGCAGACACGGGGAGAATGTGCAAACTCCACACAGATAGTCACCCAAGTCAACTTTATTTAAAGACGGATGCAAGTGCATTGGAGGTTATCTACCTTGTGTCTTGAATGGAGAGGGTATTATCGGCAGCACCAATGAATTGCCAGTCTGTATGGCAGATGAATAACGCACACTGCTGGTAGCTGCCATTGTATAATTATTCACAAGATAATAATTAGATATGGACTGGGGAGGATAGGAGAACAAAGAAATAGAATCCTAATAGACAGACTAGAACTGGACATATCCTTGGTGTAGGTCTAAGGGGCTACATGCTTGCCATCCATTGATTGGGGCCCATTGTGCTCCAATGATACTAGACCAAGCTATTAATTTAATAGCTTTACCAAATGGCAGCACAATCAGAATGGGCTGAATATAGTTTCCTTCTGTGCTGTATCATTTGATGAGTTGTGGCTAAAAACAAATCCGGAGCAGCTGAAAGGACTGCAAAGCAAAGTCAGAGATGTTGTGAAAGGATAGAAATCAGTCAGCGTCAAACTGCACAGCTAGGCTGAATGGTCTCCTCCTGCTCCAATGGCTGATGACCTTGCTAGTCAAATCAGTGTGCAATTCTCCCATCCAATCAAAATGTCTGTGGTAATTTTTCATAGAATCCCTACAGTGTGAAAGCAGGCCATTTGACCTTGTGATCCTGTGAACAGCACCCCATCCAGACTCACTTCTATCCCATATTTTCCCATGACTAATCCACCTAACCTGCACATCCCTGGACACTATGCCACAATTTTCAATGGCCAATCCACCCTAACCTGCACATCCCTGGACTGTGGGAAGAAACCAGAGAACCAAAGGATGTAAACGCAGGGGAGAATATGCAAACTCCATACAGACAGTCACCTGAGGGTGGAATTGAACCCGGGTCCCTAGCACCATGAGGCAGCAATTCTAACCACTGAGCCACCATGCCACTCCTCTTACAGATGACACCCCACTGGAGACTCCATTTGGTGCAGTATATAAACAGCTTTGATTTGTTAAGGCATTTTTGAATACATTACCATTTGACTTCATCTTTGCTTACTTGTACCTTAACGTTTCCCAATATTGTGTAAGTCAGCTACATTTCCACTCTGCAGTGCATTACCCTGCAACCCCCCCCCCCCGCCTCCAAAATACTGCAATTTTGCTTCTAAACAGTCTTTTGGTGCAAGGATGCAGCATTGAGTTACATTTGTCGAGTTTGATAATTAAGGAACCCAGCAGCGAATCTATCACCTCAACTGAAACCTATCCCACTTCCTCATCCTGCATTACAGTCATTCTATTACTTCTGAATCACAGAAAAATCAATAGACTATTTACGCTGATACCCAGAATGACTCCAGTTAGCTTGGTGCTTTAAGTTCTAGCCTGCGGTACTTGAGCAGTGACAGATTTCAGAGTAAACGCCGTGAGTTAAGAATCACTCTGAAGCCACCATCAAAATGCCCTTTGTTGTGTGAGAGGTCAGGATTGCCTTCTCTGGAAGTTTATTGATACGGTCACACGCCTTTAACTACCCTGTCCCTAAACTCCCACCAATTATCACCTGAAAACATTCATCTTCCCAGGTTAATATCTTTGTCCACCAATTACAGGCACACCTTGACATGATTCAATGAGTCTTGATGTCAGTCAAACTAAGCTTTATTTCCAATCTCCAAAGCCATAATCACAAATATAGCCATAAAATGTTTCAAGAAAATTAAGGAAAATCACTTTCTTTTCCTGCAAAAATGATATATTTTTCCTGAGTTGGTCACAGCTGCTTCAAAGAGATGATTCCTCAATTCCAAGAACCTCCAAAACAGCAATGAATAAGGTCAGACTGAGACACTAGTCCATCACAAGGGCACATGCATTGTTCACCATTGTGCCATAGGCTGGTGGGCATCATAGAGGCTAGGTGCACCCTCACCATGGACAGTGTTGTTTTGGTTTAATAAGTTTACCTTAACTTTTGAAAGTTTATTCATAGAATCCCTAGAGTGTGGAAACAGGCCCTTTGGCCCGACAAGTCCACACCGACCCTCTTAAGAGTAATCCACCCAGACCTATTCCCCTACCCTATTATTCTACATTTACCCCTGACTAATGCACCTAACCTATACATCCCTGAACGCTATTTAGCGTGGCCAATTCACCTAACCTGCACATCCTTGGATTGTGGGAGGAAACCCATGCAGACATTGGGAGTATGTACAAACTCCACACAGACAGTCATCAGAGGTTGGAATTGAACCGGGTCCCTGGCGCTGTGAGGCAGCAGTGCTGACCACTGAGTCATTATGCCCATTTATGTTTACTATTTGATTGTGTTTTTGTAACAAATAATTTCATTCACAGGATGTGGGTACGATTGGCTAGGTCAGGATTTACTGCCCACCCCTAATTGCTCAGGGGGCAGTTAAGAGTCAACTACATTGCTGTGGGTCTGAAGTCACACATGGGCCAGACCAGGTAAAAAAACATCATATTTTCTTCCCTGAAGGATATTAGTGAACCAGAAGGGTTTTTCCTGATGATCAGTTTCATGGTCATCATTACAATTTGTTGAATTTAAATTCCACCATCTGCCAGGGCAGAATTCAAAATCCATGTTCCCAGGACATTGCCTGGGTCTCTGGATCAATTGTTTGCGATAATGCCACTTGGGCATTATCCCCCCTCTAAAGAGATGCAGTTATTTCTCTATCCGAACAGTGGAACTACTTGTGGATCTGGCTTCCAATCCAATCAATGATTGTCAGTTGTACCTGGCCAATGAAAGAATGAGTGTCAGCAATCCTAGGTGGACCGTGTCAGCAGATGCTGTTTGCTGGATCAATACACCAATCCTGAACATCTTCTTGTGGATCAATCAATGATGATGGGTTTTAGCGCACAATAAATAATAAGCATTCATTTCCATAGAAAATTGCCCTAATTAAATAAACTCCATCAGATAGAAAGGTCTTATAGGTTTTGTTAACAATGCACAAATTATCTTCACTGCATTGGAAGTGGCATGTTGATGGGAAACAACGACATGACTAGAAAGCAAGTTGCACATGAAGCTAACCGAAGAAGAATTAAAATAAATAATTGGAAGTAGGCATATCAATCCAAGAAGTGACAAGAGGTCTGCATAACTCCAACATTTTTTGGATAAAGTATTATGAGAATTCCTATTTGAATACAAAGATCACTTAGCTTCCTTTTTACATTTAATTAGAAAGGTCACAAATGACAGAGTGTGCAAAGGCAAATTGCATTTATATAGCGGTAAAAGGACAGGCCCAAGCTGCTTCATGGAGAATTGATAAATGGAATTTGACACTTAGCCACAAAGGCTTGATTGAAGAGGCAGTTTACAAAGAGCTTCTTCTGTGAGACTAGAGAGGCAATGAGATTTCAGGAGGGAATTCCAAATCTTAGGGCCCAGACAACTGGAGTCACGGCCTAAAATATTGGAGGAGTAAAAATTGAAAGAGGTCAGAATTGTTGGAGTGTAGAGAGCTTAGAGGTTATGCATGGCTAGAGGATTATACGGAAATAGGGAGGAAGAGGCCATAGAGTGATTTGAAAACATTTTAACAATTGCGACATCGACAAACTGGGAGCCAGTGTAAGTGAGCAAAGGGGAGATTTTTGGTATAAGTTGGAATTCAAGCAGAGAGTTGTCAACAAATCCAGCTTTGAAGGTGAAGATGAGAGTGCCAGGTGGGATACCACCTACTGAGAATTGGAATCCGATAGGTGTGCTGAGTCAAAAAGAATGATTTTGTCAAAGCTTTTCATCCTGCACTCAGCAGAACAGTCGGCAAGAAATATAAATTCAAAGAGAAAGCTAACATATATACTTGATGAGAAGACAGTGTTGGTTGATTGGCAAGTGAACTCCGATGGGTAGAAGGGTTTTCATGGAGAATACACCAATTAATGACAATTGACAGTTAACTGTCAGGCTTTGTTGCAAATTTTAAAGAAGGCAGGCTATTCCTGTTTGGTCAAGATATTACCGGGTGAATGGCAGCCAGTTATTTTGTTGTTGAACAGATGCAGTGCATGTACATGTTCTTTCTGTCTACATAGTTCCCTGTGTATTAATATATATATAGTTTCTGATGCATGCAAGGGAAGCACTCAACTAATAGTCTTTAAGACACAGGGGTTGTGGGCTTCTAATTGGCTGGCAACTTCTGGCAACCCATGACATTAATGTTGAGGCCCGTGATTGGCAGAGAAAGATGCCCACATTTACCTGTCAGCTCTTAACAAGCTGATTGATGGGTGATCAGGTGGGATTTCCAGGTAGTGGGGAAGGGGGCATGGGTTGTTAATAGCACCCTTGCCCACCATCATCCCTTCATTTAGTCCCAAGAAGGGAAAAATTATGTTATTTGAGCTTGTCATCTATTTTGTATGTTACTACAAATGGAAAGTCTTTTAAAGAGAAAAGACAAAGTGTTGATCAACAAAACTGGCTGCATGTTGCTGGAAGCTTTATAAAAGTGTTAGCTCTAATATCTCAAACCAAATCACGAGGAACAGTGTCCATGACCTTCCCTGCAAGACAAGGCCAAGAAGTGAGCAGAGAGCAGCAGCAATCTTTATATGTGGCCATCTTTGACCTCACAAAACCTTTCCCCTCTCAGTGGGAAGGATTACACAATGCTCTTCCCAAGGTTAGCCACCACAGAAACTTGTTACCATCATTATGGGTGGCATGGTGGCTCAGTGGCTAGCACTACTGCCTCACAGCAACAGGGACCCAAGTTTCATTCCAGCCTCAGGCGACTGTCTGTGTGGAGTTTGCACATTCTCCCTGTGTTTGCATGGATTTCCTCCGGGTGCTCTGGTTTCCTCCCACAATCCAAAGATGTGCAGGCTAGGGTGGATTGGTCATGCTAAATTACCCCACAGTGTTCAGGGATATGCAGGCCTGGTGTGTTCGCCATAGGAAATGCAGGGATATGGGAATAGTGGGTCAGGGTAGAATGCTTTTTGGAAGGATGGTGTGGACTCAATGGGGGCGAGTGTCCTGCTTCCATACTATAGTGATTCTATGATCTCCTTGCTGCGCAACAACATGCAAACTGTGATTCTCACCGACAGCTCCACCACAGACCCGATTCTTCTGCAAACAGGGATCAAGCAAGGCTGTGTCATTGCAACAGTGATGTTCCTTGGTGTAACACTCCACACCATATCCATGAAGCTTCCAACAGGAGTGCCACAATCTATGGGATGAGTGGGGAAGTGCTCAGGCTGTGTCGTCATCAACCCGTAGCCATCGAGTCATACACGCTTTGGTCCAAACGGTCTATGCCAACCATAATGTCAAACTAATCTGGTCCCACCTACCTGCTCCTGGCCCATATCCCTCCAAACCTTTCCTATTTATGTACTTATACAAATATCTTTTCAACCTTGTAACTGTGCGCACATCCACCACTTCGTCATAGTCATAGAGACAGCACAGAAACAGACCCTTTGGTTCAACTTGTCCGTGCCGACCACATATCCTAAATTAATCTAGTCCCATTTGCTAGCACTTGGCCCATATCCCTCTAAACCCTTCCTATTCATACACCCATCAAGTTGCCTTTTAAATGTTGTAATTGTACCAGCCTCCACCACTTCCTCTGGGAGCTCATTCCATACAGCGGCACCCTCTCTGTGAAAAAGTTGCCCTTTGGGTCCCTTTTAAATCTTTTCCCTTTCACCCTAAACCTATGCTCTCTAGCTCTGGACTTCCACACACCAGGGAAGAGACTTTGTCTATTTACCTTATCCATGCCCCTCATGATTTTATAGACCTCGGTAAGGTTATCACTCAGTCCCTGGTGCTCCAAGGAAAACAGCCCCAGCCTATTAAGATTCTCACTGTAACTCAAACCCTCCAACCATGGCAACATTCTTGTAAAATCTTTTCTGCACTCCAATGTCCAGAAATACTTGAACTCAAACCGCAAAGGCAGTAACTGGAAGCTCATTCCACATGCAAACCACCCTCTGTGTAAAAGATTTGCCCCCATGTCTTTTATAAATCTCTCTCCTCTCAGTTTAAAAGTGTGCCCCCTGGGCATGAAATCCCCCATCCTAGGGAAAAGGCAACTCCCATTAACACTATCTATACCCCTCATTATTTTATAAACTTCTATCAGGTCACCTCTCAACCTCCTGTGCTCCAGTGGAAATGGTCCCAGCCTTTCTTTATAACTCAAACATTCCAGACCCAGCAACATCCTGGTAAATCTCTTCTGAATCCTCTCGAGCTTAATAATATCCTTGCTGTAACTGGGGACACAGAACTGGTCACAGTATTCCAGAAGAGACCTGATGAATGTCCTGTACAACCTCAACATGACGTCCCTACTCCTATACTCAGAGGACTGAGCGATGAAGGCACGCATGCCAAATGCCTTTTCAACCCCCCACCCCGTCGTCTATATGTGATGCAAACTTTGAAGAATTATGTACCTGAACCCCGAGGACTCTCTTCTACAATATGACTCAAGGTCCTACCAAAGTCAGTATTTAAGCTGCAGAGCACAGATTGTTTGTGTGTGCGTGCATGTGGGCGGAAGGATGGAAGTGTGCGTGCGTGTGCGCGCATGTGGGCTGGAGGAAGGAAGTATGTGTGCGTGCATGTGCGTGCATGTGGGCAGGAGGGTGGAAGTGTGTGTGTCCGTGTGCGCATCCGTGTGGGCGGGAGGAAGGAAGTGTGTGTGCGTGTGTGTGCGCGCATGTGAGCAGGAGGAAGGAAGTGTGTGTGCGTGCATGTGGGCGGGAGGGTGGAAGTGTGCGTGCGTGTGTGTGCGGGCAAGTGGGCGGGAGGAAGGAAGTGTGTGTGCGTGTGTGTGCGCGCATGTGAGCAGGAGGAAGGAAGTGTGTGTGCGTGCATGTGGGCGGGAGGGTGGAAGTGTGCGTGCGTGTGTGTGCGGGCAAGTGGGCGGGAGGAAGGAAGTGTGTGTGTGCGTGTGTGTATATGTGGG
>NC_057741.1:36813745-36836346 GCF_004010195.1 Chiloscyllium plagiosum
GTGTGCGTGTGTGTGCGCATGTGGGTGGGAGGGGGGAAGTGTGCGTATGTGTGCACGTGCATGTGGCTGGGAGAGGGGAAGTGTGTGTGTGTGTGTGTGCGCATGTGGGTGGGAGGGGGGAAGTGTGCGTATGTGTGCACGTGCATGTGTCTGGGAGAGGGGAAGTGTGTGTGTGTCTGCGCATGTGCGTGTGTGTCTGTGCATGTGCGTGTGTGTCTGTATGTGTGTGCGTGTACACACTCAGAAGTTAACCTCCTAAACCTTGTTGGCGTATTCATGGGCCCATGTCACAGAATGGACCCCAGGATAAGTAACAGCATGTCAAAGGTTGTCTATCAGACTAACACCCCTCCACGCAACAGTGCAGACTCCCCCGCCCCACCTCTGACTACCAAGATACAAGGTGAGCAGCTGGTCAATGTAGATCAATTCTCATACACTGAGGCCCTCCTCTGATTGGGAGCAGACATCAATGTTGAAACTTAGCAGTTTCATGGCAGTGTCGCCTTCGGCATCTGAGGAGAATTGATGATGAGGACAATCTGAGAACAATTGATCACAAAGACCTCAAACACAAAAATTCAAGGACTACATGGAGGCAGTGTGGCCTGCACTCATGTATGTGCTGGAGACATGAGCAATGTCATGCAGACACCTCAAATATCACCAGTGAGCCCTCTACAAATCGATTGGTGGGATGGGAGCTCAAATTGCAATGTCCTCTCTCAGGCCACTATCCCAGAATTGAGGCACTGATTTGTTGAGTTGGGTTCTTTATTCATTAATGGGATGAGGGGCATCGCTGGCTAGGCAGCGTTAATTTCCTATCCCTAATTGCCCAGAGGGCCGTTAAGAGTCAACCACATTGCTATGGGCCAGACCAGGTAAGGATGGCAGCTTCCTTCCCTAAAGGACATCAGTGAACCAGATAGGGTTTTTCCTGGCAATTGACCATATCATCCCGATTCCTGACACAAGACTCCCCAAAACGAGGTCTCTAGTCCAAGCATCGCCATGGCAACTGGAGGGGCAGAGAAGGACATTGCTGAAGCCTCCCTGAGAAAATGCAAGATCCCACTGGCTCATGGGAATCTCTTGCCCAAACTGGAGAAGGAGCTTCCATGAAGATGTCATCCATCTCAAGCAGCTCCGACAATCCCAGATGGAGGCCGAACACAAACCGAGGGGAGGAGGGGATGACAACTCGAGATTCCCTCCCACCCTCTTCAAACCCCAGCTCCCCCCTCCTGTGGTAGGTCCTGGAGATCCAATATCAGGCTGTTTCTTGACCATGAGACCCTCATCACCAGAGTGGAAGAACATCTCCTCAGCCACGAGAGAATGCCCAGAAGCAGAGAAGAGGAAGGCTGTGAGTTTGAGGTGTCAGCACCGACATGGCTGTGTCGGAACGTGGGGAATGGCTTCATTCTGTTTGAGGGCTACCTTTCTCATGAGAGATTCAACCAAGGCCCCCTGTCAGGAGGGACGGAAGAGATCCTGTGGTAGCAATGAAGGAACAGAAGAGGAAATATCTCCCTGGTACCCTGTGGCCAGCATTTATCCCTCAAGAAGCATCACAAAAAGCAGACTGTCCAGTCACAAACTTGCTGTGTATGCAAAAGTCAAAGTTAAAAATCACACAACACCAAGTTACACTCCAACAGGTTTATTTGGAAGCACAAGCTTTTGGAGCGCTGCTCCTTCATCAGGAAGCTAGCTCAAAGAAGCAGTGCTCCGAAAGCTAGTGCTTCCAAATAAACCTGATGGACTATAACTTGGTGTTGTGTGATTTTTAACTTTGTCCACCCCAGTCCAACACCAGCTCCTCCACATCCTGTGAAAAAGTCATCCAGCTTCCTGTTGTGTGTAACTAGGAAGGTCGCAGACTGGCTGCTACACTGCCGGCTACAACATCAGTGCGGAATCATTTCAGCCCCCTTTCTGGCACTGAAGCCCCATTAGAAATGTACATTCTGTGTGCATTTACGGAAAGGAAAATACATTTAAAGAACCATTAACGCCATCTGTGTGTTTGCGAAAATTAATCAGCACTTTCCCACAAGGTTGGCATTTTGCGCCAAATCTCAGATGCCCCTGGCTTAAACCGCAATGTTTACATCCCCACACGTTTTGTTTTCAAGACATGAAGGGAATATAAAGGGAGTGTCTACCTACTGATGTTCCCCAGCCAAGAAAACACATGTTACTGTAGACCTCTCAGGGTTAAAAAGCAGCTGCTGCTGCTCTTTGCTGCAGAACCTCATCATTCTTTCACTCTGTATGTCATTATGTCCCTGATGCCTGCCTGCCTCTGCTCCCCACCGGTCGAGATGGCATGACTTGCTCAATGGAATTGCTTTCCTTTTAACCCCTAGGCTATATTTTCTTGCTTCCCCACCCCCTTTGTTTTCTTCATTTCTTACTGGTGGAAATTTCCGCAAATAATGCAATCCCCTGGGGCTGGGGAAATCGGTTCGGCTTTCTGTGGGGATAAGAGGGTGTTGTGACTTCCAAATGATTAACAACACTGCGTTCACACACAATATTAATGACCAAGAAAATAGCAAAGTTATCCTTAAGTATTCTTTGTTTGCTCGACTTTGAAGTACTTTGCATATTCTTCATTCAATCGCAGGCTGTGGGCTCCATCCCTAATTCCTTGAGAAGGCAAATAGATCATCCACTTCCCTTTGCAATCATCTGCTATTTGCAATGGAAAATGTTGCTGGAATTATGAATCCCTTTAATAAAAAGACACACCACTAAACTTCCATCAGTCACATGTGAGCTGTTTTATGCTCAAGACTCCATTAATGAGATGATACAATGTGTTGCTGAGTGCACCAAATGACATGGATGCATCACTGTTACATGCAAATTCAGGGCTAGATATTGGGAATTGAATTGGGCATGTCTTAACTGAACCACGTGATTCTTTCAAGACACTGAATCTCAGAAATGGGGCGTCAAGAGGAAGATGATGCAGCTTCAAATCTCGCCAGTGAAGTTGAGAGGAGGATTGTCCACCGCTAAGGTCACAGGGATCTTCAGTCAATGGGTGAAGGTAGCATTGCCATAATTCCAGGGGACCACAAAGCTGTTCTCTCATCAGGGAGACAACTGGTGATGGTTTAACCAGGTTGATTCCAGGGATGGCGGGACTGATGTATGAGGAGAGATTGACTAGGTTAGGATTATTTTCGCTGGAGTTCAGGTGAATGAAGGGGGTCTCATAGAGACTTATAAAATTCTAACAGGACTAGACAGGGTAGATGCAGGGAGGATGTTCCCGAACAGTCTGAGGATTCGGGGTGGACCATTTAGGACGGAGATGAGGAGACATTTCTTCACCCAGAGAATGGTGAGCCTGTGGGATTCATTACCACAGGAAGGAGTTGATGCCAAACCATTGAATATATTCAAGAGGTGACTAGATATAGCACTTGGAGCGAATGGGTTCAAAGCTTATGGGGAGAAAGGAGGATTAGGCTATTGAGTTGGACGATCAGCCAGGATTAGGATAATTAGTAGAGCAGGCTCAAAATGTGAATGGCCTCCTCCTGCTCCTATCTTCTATGTTTCTATGTTCCGATGTCACTACACCCCTATAGTGGCACGGTGGCTCAGTGGTTAGCACTGCTGCCTCACAGCGCCAGAGTCCCTGGTTCGATTCCCACCTTGGGTGACTGTCTGTGTGGAGTTTGCACATTCTCCCCGTGTCTGCGTGGGTTTCCTCTGGGTGCTCCGGTTTCATCCCACTGTCCAAAGATGTGCGGGTCAGGTGAATTGGCCATGTTAAATTGCCTGTAGTGTTAGGTACGTTAGTCAGGGGTAAATGGGTCTGGGTGGGTTGCTCTTCGGAGGGTCGGTGTGGACTTGTTGGGCCGAAGGGCCTGTTTCCACACTGTAGGGAATCTAAAAAATACATGTTTCTATGCCTCACTCAAGGGATAAGATTGAGAAGGCAGGAACTTCAGGCATCCTCAGCCACGGCCTTTGCCTTTGGTGTTTCTCTACATTGCAAACCAGTCATCCAGCAAGGGTCAAAGGTAGGGTCAGGGCCCAAAATTCAAGGGTGAGGAGATCGAGAGGTGGGGAGCAACGGTGATCGGGGGTCAATTTAGAAGTCAAGCGAAACTCTCTTGACCAACCAAATGTCATTAAGGGGACCTTAGAATCGAGGCCAAATATGAGTGACTGCAATCTTACTAAATGTCAGTACTGGCTCGAGGGGTCAAATGGTCCACACCCATTACTAATTCATCTGGTTGTATGTGTAATCCATCTCTCCCCAGCTCTACGTTTCGGTATGTTGCATACACCTTGAACTTGCCAGACATTCCTCAGGCTTGGTTTCCTTGAGTGTAATCAGGCTGCGATAGGCTGTGCCAGTGTTGGTCAGAGGATCTTCATTAGGAGCTAGGCCCCTTATCTGCATGTACAATGAGACTAATGCCCATTTCAGGAATATCCAAAGGGCATGTATTTGTCCTTACAGTAGGAGCACTGCTCTGGGCACAAACATGTACAATGCCAGTCTGTCATTTTGGAGTCGAATTAGCCTGAGTGGTTCCTGAAGAATGGGCATTGAGTAGGCCAATGTCCATGCTCAATGCAAGTCTGCATACTGAAGAAGGTGACCCAGTATGGTATGTCCAAACTAGGGATGAGCTACTAATGCTGCTGGCTGTGACATCCCACAGAGACAGGCAGCAAATACTGGACCATCCAGCGATGCCCACAACTCATGAATGAAAATGATTTAAGAAATGCCAACAGACTGCCAGCATTCAAGGTAAATTTCGACACACAGGCTCAATATTTTTGACCTCTGGAAAGAACATCTAAATCTCTTCACAACCTATTGCAAAGCCCTAGCATTAACAACAGCTTCTCACCAGGGCTCCAATTTAAGTGAGACTTATGACATCAAATACAGTTTGGACTACATTTATCAGCTCAGTCTGTTAAATCGTAAAAGAGCAAACAGCTACAAACAACAAGATTTGCATTTATGTAAGGCCATATATGTCGTGGGCCATCCCAAAGCCTTTCGTGGCCAAGATAATAATTTTTGAAATCTTATTCCTGTTGTTTTGTAGGGAATGTGACACCAATTTGTGCACAGAAGGCTCCAACAAAAAATGTGATGGTGAACATATTCTGTTTGTGCTGATGTTGGATAAGGGGGGAAAAAAACCTTCTTGCTGCTTTCAAGATAGCTCCTTGAGATGCCTTAAATTCAGGGAAGACTGGGCGTTGTTTTACCATCTCATCTGAAATGTGGCTCCTCCAACAATACAGCAAACCTTCAGTACTGCACCGAGAGTCTACATTATAGGCCAAATTCGCTGGAGCAGGACTTGCAAGTTTTTAATTAGGGAGAGCTCCACCAGAAATTAGGGTGGCACGGTGGCTCAGTGGTTAGCACTGCTACCTAATAACAGCAGGTACCTGGGTTTGATTCCAGCTTCGGAATCTGTGTGGAGTTTGCACATTCTCTGTGTGTGTTTCCTCCCACAGTTCAAAGATGTGCAAGTTAGGGTGGATCGACCACTTGAAACTGCTCTGTAGAGTACATTGATGTGTAGGCTAGGTGCATTACTCAGAGGAAATGGAGGGGAATGTGTCCAGGTGGGATTCTATTTGGTGGGTCAGTGGGGATTTATTGGGCCAAATGGCCTGTTTCCACACTGTTGGGATTCTGTCCTAAATTGGAACTTGTCAGGGATAATACACTCTGTACTTCCTTCTCAGCCATGCTACCTCTAAGTTCTGCACCAAGTCACACACACCTCTGATTTAGAGATATGTTGATGTACCTTCACTGTTGCTGGGTTAAGCCCTGGAAATCTCTCCCTAAAGTCACTATGGGTGTCTCTGTGTCATGTGGACTGGAACTGTTTGAGAAAGTGGCTCACCACTGCCTTCTACAGGCCAGTGACAGATTGGCAGCCAACGCTTGCCCATTACCATTGACAGTCACATCCTGTGAACAAATTGAACAAAAATACCAAATGCACTCAAGGTACAGTTCCTATGTTAATAAGCAGAGAATGTCCACATCAGAGCCTGTTTAAAGTTGCTCCTGGTCTATGCAACAAAAGCACTCACACTGGAGTGTGGAGCTGCTGGTTGCCCTGTGTTAGTGCTGGAAGCTGGTATTAACCAGCCTGTTTCCATACAAGAGTTCATTATTCAGCAACTTACTTGTTGGGTGACTGAAGAAGGTTTTGGGCATTTGCTGTAGTCCATGTGGGCAGCATAAAAGTTAAGTAAATGCGTTCTGTTATGGTGAATATGTGAAATGCTTTGTATTAAATTGTGCATATTCTCAGGTGATGATCTCCTTTGCCTTCTTGTTAAAATAGACTCTCTGCTTTATTGACCTTTCAAAAGGAAACGCTTTGAATTCCTGTCTGGGCTCTGTTTCCACTTATCTGCTCACCCCTCTTCCCCACCCTGCCCCTTGTTATCAGCATATATACTTACTTTTCTGAGCTACTATCAGTTTTGAAGAAGAGTCACTGGACTTGAAAAGTAGACTCTGCTTTCTCCCCACAACTGCTGACAAACCTGCTGAGTTTCTCCAGCAATTTCTGTTTTTGTTTCAGGTTGAATACTAAATGACAACTTCCAGTGGTGTCTCTGTGCTGAAAATGAATTTCAAAAAAATACGATAACGCCACATCAAAGTATTATCAGAAAGTTGAACCAGCTAATAAAAACCGAAAGAGCTGCAGATGTTGTAAATCAGAAATGAAAATAGAAGTTGCCGTAAAAGTTCAGTGGGTCTGGCAGCATCTGTGAAGAGAGGAATAGAGTTCTGAGGAAGGGTCACTGGACCCAAAATGTTAACTCTGATTTCTCTGCACACATGCTGCCAGACCTGCTGAGCTTTTCCAGCAATTTCTGTTTTTGTTTCCAATAAAGCAAGGTCCCGTTCTCTCTACTTGAATAGCTTGTCTGCGTATAAACCTCATGGTTTTAATGAATAAGTAAAGGTACGTTCATGGTTGACTCTTAACTGCCCTCTGGGGCAATAAATGCTAACCTAGCTAACGACACCCTCATCCCATGAATGAATATGAGAAAAATAAGTAAGGAGTTTAGTGAGATAGTGCAGTCAAACAATCAAACCTGAGGCTGATACCAATGTCATGCCAATTTAGCATCCGCAGTCGGTGATATGACAGTGCCTCCTTTGTGAATCCAGTTTACAATATTATTAAGGTGTTTGAATGCTAATAGGTAACTTTGTAGCTATCCCATCATGCATTTGTCCTAGATAGTGTTAATAAGATAATACCACCAAACAGCAATTATCTTTTGTCAGGCTGACAGAATACTGTGTTAGAGATTCATTTAACCAAAATTACCAGTTAATGAAATAAAGCTGTCCTTAGGCTGAAAGATAATCTAATTTTACAACAGAGATTAACGTAAACATAGATCCCACACAGGCAATCATGAAAGCAGGGTGACAGGGAGCGTACTTTCAGCCAGTGATGGAAAGACTCCTGGTTTGTACTGCTCAGAGGTAGAAGTAAAGTTTAGATTGATAGCGGAGAAGGCAGTTCACCTCAAGTATGCTGTAGACACTGTCTCCCACAATAGCTATCATCAATGGAACACAGTAACTGTCTCCTACATGATTACCAATGAAGCAGTAAACACATTTGATTATATTCAGCCTGATGGTGCTTTTATTTATAATGTGTGTTGATGAAATAATGATTTAATCGCAGTGTTTCCTCTGTCTCAGATGTTAATGCCAGAGAGATTCATTTTGTGGCACTTGGGGGGAAAAGAGTTCCTGGCACTACGTCTGCTCAATCTTCATTTCTCAATTTTCCAACATTGAAGTAATATTGCAGAACAATATAGGCAAATGAGTTAATCACTCTGTCCTGTCTGAAAATTATTGAATTGCAATCCACACATTTGTGCAGCACCAAAACAGAATTTTCCACTGTAACAACAACAATTTGCAATCACAAAATGCTTTTACATGGCACTTTTAACAGGCTATAATGTTCCAAGGCTCTTTGTACAAACAATTAAAGTAGAAACAAATTAAATGATTAAAGCAGAGGGTCATGTGACAGAGGTGACTGAAATCTTCCGCTCCTTGGCCCAATTAACCAAACAACTGTTTTGTGATGTTAAGACAGTTCAACGAAAGGTACCAATGCTATTTGCTCTGTATCCTGCATGGTCCCATCTCTTCTAAGCCCTTCTCTCATTTCTTCAGGCCTCATTACCTACTCGTCTTGCCTTGCAGCATCACCTCCTTTTATCATGTAACCTCTCCTGTCTTCCGCCATTGTGCTGGCCTTCCCTTTCCAGCCATTGCCTCTGTACTTGTTAATATTCCAACGTTTTCCACTTCCAGTGAAAACTCATTACAGGGAGACTGCAGTCAATGTCACTGCACTAGCTATCCAGAGGTCCAAGCTAATGTTTGGGGGACATTGTTTACAATCCCACCATGGCAACTGGTGGAATCTGAATCCAATTGACAAATCCGGAATTTAAAACTTATTAACTGTGATGACAGTAACTATCATCAATTATTTTAGGAACCCCTCTGGTCCACTGTTGGAAAGGATAACCTGCTGTCCTTACCTGTTCTGGCCTACAAGTGGGGCAACACTGTCTCTTAACTGTGCTTTGAAATGGCCTAGCAAGCTGTTCAAGTCAAGGACAATCAGGGATGGGAAACAAACGTTGGTCTTCAGTGATACTCATATCCCATGCGAGGATAAAAACCTCAAAGGTTCACTCTGTCTCTCTCTCTCAATGGCCATAGTCAGATCTGCAAAATACTTGCAGCATTTTCAGATCGTAATTCAGATTTCCCAAAGTAATCTTATTTTGCTTTTGTTCTGTCAGCTCATTGACCCTCCAGTACGTCCCACTTCTCACAACTACATAATAAGGGCAGAGGAAGACAATAATGTGAAAGTGGAAGTTGTTATGGGGAAGCAATGGGGCTTTGGAATCTCAGATCAGTGTCAAATTAGATGTCAAGATCGTGAACACTCTGAAAGAACTGCAGGTGCTGGAAATCAGAAACAAAACAGAAATTGCTGGAAAAGCTCAACAGGTCTGGCAGTTTCTGTGCAGAGAAATCAGTGTTAAACTTTTGAGTCCGGCCACCCTTCCTCAGAACTAGACTCTGGTTGTTGGGGGGGGAAGCGGAAGAGGGGATTGGGGGGAGGAGGGGGAGGGTGTTGCAGGATTGAAGGGCTGGCTACAAAGCTAAGTTCATTAAGGAATATAATGAAATCAAAAGGAGATGACTCTACTCTTTCAGCATAACACCTGCCCGAAAACCAAGTTCCAGGAAATTGCAAGCTTAAAATAAATGTACCTCCTTGAGAGCAAAGGGTTAAATACTTACAGTAGGTCAGAGTTAAAACTTAAAGTTGGCCAAATGGGCAGACATTTGGCAAATGAATTTCAATGCAGAGAAATGTGAGGCTCAGTTGTATAACTTTGGGGGGAGTACCCGAGCAGAGGGACATCGGGGCTCATTTCATGATTGTCTGGAGGTGGCCAGGCAAGTTGAAACAATTGTTAAGAGCGTTATAGGATCCTTTGATTTATGAATAGAAGCCTGGAGTATAAAAGCAAGGATGGGTGCTACATCTCTACACATCATTGGTCAGACCACATTTAGAGTATTGTGTTCAGCTCTGGGCACCATATTTAAGGAAAAATGTTAAAGTCCTGGAGAGAGATGCAAAGGAGCTTTAATGGAGTGATACCAGGATTGAGGAATTTTAGATACAAGGACAGTTTAGAGAGATTGAACCTGTTCTCCTGGAGCAAAGAAGATTAAGAGATGACATTATTAAGGTGTTCAAAAATATAAACAATTTCAGAGTAAAGGAGGATATTCTGTTTTCACTAGTTGATATGTCAGTATCTAGGGTTACAATTTCAAGATTGTCAGCAAGAGAGCTAGGAGTGAGATGAGGAAAAACTTCTTTACTCAGAGAGTTGTTGGGATTTGGAAGGTAATGCCCTGGGGGAGGAGTGGAGGTGGATCCCATAAGAGTTTTCAGAAGAGAGCTGGATATATATTTGAAAGGGATTAACTTAGAGGATCATGGAGATAGTGCTGGAGAATGGGACTAGCTGGATAGCTCTTTTAGGAGCCGATACAGACATAATGCATTACATAGCCTCCTTCTGCACTGTAACATTCTCTGATTCTAGCTGTTTTAATCTCCCATGGAACTTCTTACACCAAATCACATTTCAGTCCGGAAGTGTGTGTGTGTGCGTGTGCGTGTGTGTGTGTGTGTCTGTGTCTGTGTCTGTGTGTCTGTCTGTCCGTCCATTTGTGAAATCTGCTCACTTTGGTAGCACATTAGTTTGTCCTCAGATTTAGTGGAAGCAGTAATTGGTTAATGTTAAATAGGTCATTGTCAACCTTGAAACCATGGAGAATATCATGTGACCGATATTGTCTCATCAGTCTGTTTGAAGATGTTATTATACGCCTCCTGAGCAAGTGGGACTAGAGCCCAGGCCTCCTGATCATGAGGCTTAGACACTACCCCTGTGCTTCAATGGTTCACTGTGTTTTATTGTTGCCTCCAAGGCTACAACTAAGACTGTATGTAGCCACCCAGTACCTATGGAGAGAAAACAGAGTTAATGTCTTGAGTCTGATATGACTCTTCTTCAGAAGCTAAGTAGGAGTGTTCTGAAGAAACACCATACCGGACTCAAAACATTAACACGGTTTCTCTGTCCACAGCTGCTTCCAGACCTGCTCGGTTTCTCCAGCATTCTCCCCTTTCGTTTCAGATTTCCAGCATCCACAGTATCTTAACTTCATGTATGCTTTACTCTCCAATAGTTGATGAATACCCCACAAACATTTTCATGAAATAATTCCACAATTGCATTGTTGCATTTGGTTTCCTTCAGCAAGATCTAGCCCAGCTTTACAGTTTTGATGATGGATTAGTCCAGATTCCCGGGATGATTGATTTTCCGATGAAGAAAATTCCGTATGTGGAATCTCGGGATGTCCTATTCATTAGCAACTCCTGCTGATTCCATTTCACTAATGAAGTGTGCCATCACTCTCCCGCCGACAGAAAGTTAATTCTAACCTAATACCATCAAGGCTGCCATCTGCTTCCGAAAATGGAATGTTCAGCCTTTCATCAAAGGAAGGGAGGTAAAAATAAAGCCATCTTAGCTTCATAGATTGGTGAAGCAGTCTCTTCACACAATCCCTACAGTATGGAAGCAGACCATTCAGCCTATTGAGTCCACACTGACCCTCTGAAGAGCATCTCATTCAGACCCACCTCCCTACCCTATCCCTGTAATCCTACATTTCCCAGGGATAACCCACCTATAGCCTATACACCCCTGGACATGATGGGGCAATTAAACATGGTCAATCCCCCCTAACCGGCACATCTTTGGGGTGTGGGAGAAAATTAGAGCACGCAAAGTAAACCCTCACAGGCACGGGGAGAACTTGTAAACTCCACTCAGACAGTAACCCAAGGCTGGAATCACACATGGGTCTCTGGTGCTGTGAGGCAGCAGCGCTAACCACTGAGCCACCGTACCACATTGTGAGATGATCCCACGCCATAGCTATGCAAGAGAAATATAATTAGTCCCATTCCCTCCATCCTTTCTGTATAACCCTGAATCCTTTCTGGTGCTCATCCAATTCTGTTTTGCAAGCTGAGATTGACCTTCCCTCCTCTGCACATTCAACAGAACTTCTGAACCACAAGCTCTGGGTTCAAGTCCCACCCAGAGCCTGATGGATGTGCTTTCATGTGGTTCAAACAGGCTGACTGTCTTTGATCACTGTCACATGATCTCTCTTAGCGTCATAGAGTCATAGAGATGTACATCATGAAAACAGACCCTTCAGTCCAACTCATCCATGCCGATCAGATATCCCGACCCAATCTAGTCCCACCTGCCAGCACCCAGCCCATATCCCTCTAAACCCTTCCTATTCATATACCCATCCAGATGCCTTTTAAATGTTGTAATTGTACCAGCCTCCACTACTTCCTCTGGCAGCTCATTCCATACATGCACCACCTTCTGTGTGAAAAAGTTCCCCTTAGGTCCCTTTTATATCTTTCCCCTCTCACCCTAAACCTATGCCCTCTAGTTCTGGACTTTCCCATCCCAGGGAAAACAGACTTTGTCTATTTACCCTATCCATGCCCTTAATGTTTTATAAACCTCTATAAGGTCACCCCTCAGCTTCCAACGCTCCAGGAAAAACAGTCCCAGCCCATTCAGCCTGTCCCTATAACTCTAATCCTCCAACTCTGGCAACATCCTGGTAAATCTTTTTACAAGGAGACCAGAATTGCACACAATATTCCAAAAGTGGCCCAACCAATGTCCTGTACAGCCGCAACATGACCTCCCAACCCCTGTACTCAATATTCTGACCAATAAAGGAAAGCATACCAAACACCTTCTTCACTATCCTATCTACCTGTGATTCCACTTTCAAGGAGCTATGAACCTGCACTCCAAGGTCTCCTTGTTCAGCAACACTGCCTATGACCTTCCCATTAAGTGTATAAATCCTGCCCTGATTTGCATTTCCAAAATGCAGCACCTCGCATTTTTCTAAAATAAACTCCATCTGCCACTTCTCAGCCCATTGGCCCATCTGGTTAAGATCCTATTGTAATCTGAGGTAACCCTCTTCACTGTCCACTACGCCTCCAATTTTGGTGTCATCTGCAAACTTACTAACTATGATCATATGACCATATCCAAATCATTTTTATAAATAACAAAAAGCAGTGGAACCAGCACCGATCCTTGTGGCACTCCACTGGTCACAGGCCTCCAGTCTGAAAAACAACCCTCCACTACCACCCTGTATTCTACCTTCGAGCCAGTTCTGTATCCAAATGGCTAGTTCTCCCTGTATTCCATGAGATCTAACCTTGCTAACCAGTTTCCCATGGGGAATCTTGTCGAGCGCCTTACTGAAGTCCATATAGATCACGTCTACTGCTCGGCCCTCATCAATTCTCTTTGTTACTTCTTCAAAAACTCAATCAAGTGGAGTCACGCTGAACTTGAAACATTAACTCTGTTCCTCTTTCCATAGACGCTGCTGGACCTGCTGGGATTCTCCAGCATTTTTATTTCAGATTTCTAGCATCTGCAGTATTTTTATTTGAACGTGCAAGCCAAAGTCTTTCAGACAAGACTTTAAACTGAAGCCTGCATAGGGCAGCACAAATGTTTCCATGGAATGATTTTGAAAAGAGTAAGGCGTTCTTCGCCATGTTTGGTCAATAGCTATCCTGGAACCACTATCAGTGGATTATCCTGTCATACGGCATTGTTCTTCGTGTGGCTTTGCTGTGCTTCTCCTCCACATTTCCAACAGTCACTCCATTACAAAAGTACTCTGAGCTGTCCTCAGGTTTTGCAAAGCACGATGGAAATACAAGTTTGTCTCTTTTATGTCCCCTGTTGCATACACTTCTGACTGGGAAACAGTCACATTAGATGAAAGCAATGATGATTGACCTTTGAAGAAAAGACAGATCACCTTGGGCTTAATGTTTCTTCGATCTTCCTTCAAGCATTTCATAAAAAACTTTATTAGCTTTCTTTACACTAACACAGGAGATGACCAAACTGAAATAAGCTGCTTTTAATTTCCTAAACCTGTAATCCCTCATTATTAATTGGTTTAGGGAGTTGATGCTCCTCAGGATCTCCTTCATCATAGTCCATATGTCCCTCTCTGACATTGAGGCAATGGCCTGTCTGAATTGTGAGCTTGCCAAACAGATAGAGTTTGCTAATGTCATTATCTGAATGCAACATTATCTGAATGCAACAAACACAAACCTGCATTTATATGGTGCCTCTAATATGGTGAAGCATTCTCCAAGGCATGTTAACAAGAGGTTTGATACCAAACCACCGAAGGAGATAATAGGACAGGGGGTTGATCAATGCAGAAGACAGAAAGGAACAATATAAAAAGAGAGGAGGTAGTTAGAGGGATTTACAGATAGAATTTCAGGGTTTGGAGCATCCAGGGCTGATGGCACAGCTCTCGAGTTAAGTGATGAAACTTACTGTGCTGATTTAGAACATAGAACAATACAGCACAGAACAGGCCCTTCAGCCCACGATGTTGTGCCGAACATTTGTCCTAGCTACATCAAAACCCAATAGAGAATGCAATCACACGTTTGCACATCTCACACGTTATGATTCATGTTTCCCCCTCAGCGAAACAAAAACTGGCTGTTTTCATTACACTATCACTCAGGCAACATGGTGGATCAGTGGCTCGCACTGCTGCCTCACAGCACCAGGGTCCCAGGTTCGATTCCAGCCTTGGGTGACTATCTGTGTGGAATTTGCACGTTTATGTGGGTTTCCTCCCACAGTCCAAAGATGTATAGGGCAGGTGAATTGGCCATGTTAAATTGCCCATAGTGCTAGGTGCATTAATCAGAGGGAAATGGGTCTGGGTGGGTTACTCTTCGGAGGGTTCGTGTGGGCTGAAGGGCCTGTCTCCACAATGTAGGGAATCTAATCATAATCTGAAGTTTCCATTATCTATTAAATACCTGTCTGTATATAAAGATCTGGAAAAAGGGCAAGTTTTCTTATGACTGCCAGATGTCTCAAAAGCTTGACATTCGATGAAGTACTTCTGAACTGCAGTCCATCTTGTAATGGAAGTAACACAAAAGTCAATCTGCATTTTGCAAACTCTCACAATTGGCAAGATTACAATGATTGATTATCTATTTCATGATGGTGATACAAAAGAGAAGCAGAAATAGACTATTGGGCCCTGCTCTGTCATTCAGTAAGATGGTGATTAATCTGTTTGAGTTCCAAATTCCACATTCCCACCTCTCCTGATAACCCTTGGTCCTCTGGCCATGAAGCATCTATCCACTTCTGCCTTAAAAATATTTAATGATCTCATTTCAACTGCTTTTCCAGAATTCCAAAGTTGTAAAACTCTCCGGAAGGAAAAACTCTCCTCTTCTTTTCCTGAAAGTGTAACATCCTGAATTTTAAAATGGAACTCACAGGAGGCAATGACCTTTCCACATTCGCCTTGTCCGGACCACCCAGGATCTTACAAATTTCAATCACATGCCCTTCCCTCTTCCAAACTCCAATGGAAACAAGCCTAGTCAACTCAATTGCCGTTGTAAGACTACACTCTCACTGAGGTATCGATCTAGAATATTGACTTTAAACATCTCTAATGCCGTAAGACCGTAAGACCATCAGAAATAGGAATAGGAAAAGGCCGTTCAGTCCCTCAAGCCTATTCCACCACTCAATTGATCTGACACACCTCACATCTACCTTCCTGCCCTTTGTCTGTAACCATTGATTCCCCAACTGATCGAGCATCTCTGTCTCAGCCTTAAATATACACAAGGACTGTACCCCCCACATGGGAAGGAGTTCCAAGCAGATCACAATCCACTGACAAAAGAGATCCCTCCTCATCTCAGTCTTCGGTTGGTGTAGCTTTATTCTGAGACTGTGCCCTCTGGTCCTAGACTCATTCATCCTGACAGCATTTATCCTGTCAATACATTTACATTCCTTCTTCAGTAAGGAGACCATTATGGCACACAGTATTTGTGACGTGATTGAAGGTCAGATATTGGCAAGGACACGTAGGTGAGCTCCAGGCTCTGCCTCAATATAGCATCACAATTTCGTACACAGCTACCTTATGGGACAGAAAACACCTCTATCTTTCTCAGTACAATCTCAAAGTGTTAGCCTTGATTTATAGATTCAATCCTGAAGCAGAACTTGAGACCTAAATTTGCTGACTCAAAGGCAAGTGTGCTACCAACTGAGTCACTATAATTATAATGACATGACACTCACATTGTTGTAATTCAGGCTGGACATTGAACAAGTCCCAAGAGCTCTCCACAGGCTGATATTCAGCAGCTCAGAGTAATTAAAGAATCTGAGATTTTTCGACTGGCCAAAAAAAATCTACTTTTAAAAAATGCACTGGCTCTAACTTCTTACAAAGAGTTTCTAAATCAATCTTTCAATCTCATTTCCTTTGAAGTGATATTCAAGAATTGCAGGAATCAAGTGGATAATACAACATATTCGTGAATACAGGGAGCAGGTCCAAAAGTGAAACAAAACAGAAATGGCTGGAAAACCTCAGCAGCTCTGGCAGCATCTGTGGAGAGAAATCTGTGATAATATTCTTGGTCCAATCACCCTTCCTCAAAACAAAAGGGTCTCTTGTCTCAAAATGTTAACTCCGCTTTCTCTCCACAGGTGCTGCCAGATCTCCTGAGCTTTTCCAGCCATTTCTGTTTTGTTTCTGATTTACAGCATCCACAGTTCTTCTCCATCAATTTGATTTGAATTATTGTAGTCACGCGTACCTAAGTACAGCAAAAGGTTTTGTTTTGTGAGCAGTGCAGGCAGATCATAGCAAACAAGGAGCTACAGATCATCGGGGTGAACAGATGGGAAGCTGGTGAAGTACAGCAGGTCTGGCAGAGGGTTTTGCACCTCGGCTGCTGACTGACCTGTTGTGCTTTTCTAGCTTCACATCTACTGACTCAGCACCTGCAGGTCCTTACTGTGCCCAGGTCATAGGGTGTTTAAACAGCGTCAGGTATTTAGGTGCAAAAATGATCTTGTCTCAGATAAAGTCGGTGAAAGTGAGCACAGTGTCAACTCTCCGGTCCAGAGTGCTTGGGGTAGACTCATTTCTGGAGTTTGAAATTTCCTGGATTATACAGGTAAAAGTAAAGTTGTTATCGTCCCAGAGGACAGCTCTCTCATTGAAGAGATGAGTGCTAATGGTTTAACCTGCGAGCCACCATGCATTGAGTGAGGCTGAGAACGTAGGGTCTTCATGGTACCTCAGCTGGTGCAGAAGTTGAACTTCTGTCTGTATCACTCAGCTTTGCAAATCAGTTGTCCAGCCAACTAAGCTAACCAACTCCTCGGCATTAATACTAGAATGCTTAACTACAAGAGAATGATGCTGAAAAGATTGTGAATATAAATATTTACCTGAAACATAAAGCAATGATAAAACATTATAAAGAAATATTAAAACAAAATTCACTTGAGAAAATACTGTGTAATCCACGTTCCAGCTCCCAAAGAATTGTGTGAAAATTCTGATGGTGACATCAATGGTCTTCTCAAAAACGAACCTTGATAACTGGTGTTTCCAAACTAGATTTCCAGATTGTGGAGGTCCATAAGACCATAGACGCGAACAGAAATAGGCCATTCAGCCCATTGAGTCTGCTCCACTGTTCAAGGAAGCCATGGCCAATCTAATAATCCTCAGCTCCATGTTCCTGCCTCTTCCCCATAACCCTCAATTCTCTAACTGAGTAAACATCTATCTCAGCCTTCAATATATTTAATGAGACAGCCTCAATAGCCTCTATGATAAAGAATTCCACAGATTCACTATGAGAGAATAAATTCCTTTTCATCTTTGTATTAAACATGTGATACCTTATTCTGCCTGAAATGTTAACTATTTCTCTCTCTACTGATGTTGCCAGGTTATGGCAACATTTTGGCATGTTATAGGAATGCTTCATATTGGTGAGTACGTACAGAATTTCAAATTTTTAGTTTAGATTTCCAACCCAGACAGGAAGTCTTGCCACTTACACAACCAGTAAACATTTCAATGCTACACCATCCCATTGATTGGTTAAACCAACTTATTCTTGATATTTGCACAGAATTCCTTCAATACAATCCATTGTCATACAATGCTGAAACTTGACTGTATTAGAATCAATGACAAATAAATCTTTTACACAATGAAGGGACATTTATCCCACTGCATGGTACGGTGAAGCTGTGGTGGCTCATATTGTATCATATCTATGGCCACACAATGGTATTCCCATTCTCCTCCTCCTCCACCCGGCATGGGATCTACTGAAGTCAGAAGCTAATACCATCAGTCCTATATGGTCATTACTTTCTCTCCTTGACTCCATATAATCTCATTCCCACAGTCTGAACGGTGTATTTGATTTTCCTCAGTCTAACACTCCATTCACTCCCAGATTTGGTCATTTAAAACATTCCTTGGCTCTTGGAAGCAACAGACCTATCACCCCTTCCACCTTGTTCCACAATTTAACCTCGGTGATGACTGAGCTGTACTCAATTCCATTTACCTGCCCCATATTTCCTGGTACCATTGTCTGAGAATGGTCCAGTGACCTGTTGTGACTATGTGAGAACAGGTGAACTTATTCCTTTCTGTTCAATCTCTTTGGTTAGTCACAACAAAGGTTTAAATTCATTTTGCCTGCGGTTATACCTCTCCCCAATAAAAATGTAGCTACTTATTTTTGCTGGGAGGAACAATGAATAAATCAACAAGGTTTCCTAAAATCAAAGAACTCGCACGCGCGCACACGCACACACACACATACATACACACGTACATGCGCACACACATGAGCGCATACACGCACGTGCGTGAGCACACACATACACATGTGCATATACATACACACACACACACATGCATGTACACACAACCACCTGATGGAGTAGTTCTCCGAAAGCTAGTGCTTCCAATTAAACCTGTTGGACTATAACGTGGTGTTGTGTGATTTTTAACTTTGTACACCCCAGGATATTGATAGTGGAGAGTTCAGCAATGGTAACACAAAGGGAAATTAATAATTGTTCAAATAATGATACCTTTTGCCTATTGATTGAGACATGGATATTGGCCAGGACACTGGATATAATTTCCCTGCTCTTCTCTGGAATTATGCTGGGGAGATTTTAGCGTCCATGCAGCTGGGGCCTTGATTTAACTCCTTATTGGAAAGAGGCACCCTCGACAGTGTAGCACACCTCAGTACTACCTAAAGAGAACAATCTCAACATACATAGCTGACACCCCTGACTCCTGTTAGCATCCAGACCATAAGCTCTGGAACTCTCTCTCTAAATCTCTCTGCATCCCTACCTCCCTGATTTTTAAGTCACCTTTATCGCTTTATATCATTTAAGACTTCACTGTTTGGCTCAGTGTCAAACTTTGTTCTATAACTTCTGTAAAACAATTTATGACATGCTAATGACTAATGTATAAATGCAAGTATTCAGTGCTTGTAATTCAGGGTCTAAAATACACAATATCTGGGGCCAAATTCGAACTCTGGCTTCAAAGTCTTCCCTGCATTACAAAAGTGGCTGTAGCTCAGAAACACTTCATTGGCTGTAAAGCGTTTTGGGGTTTCTTGTAAGGTGCTACATAAATGCAGGAGATTCCTTACTTCCTCATAGGACATTGGTCAAACTGGAGCACAATTTATACTGTCACCAGAGATGCAGGAATTAAAGAAGATTAAACAGCTTTGAAAAAAGTATATATTTCATCGAGCAATTGTGAAGAACTAACTGCTCCCCACGACTTTACTGATACGAAGAAGTGAATCATAAGAGAAAAGAGAAAAGGAATGGAATCTCAAAATTGTCAAAATTACTTTTTGTCCAGGAGGAATCGTAAATCTTTGGGAATATTCTGTCATTTGTTTTCTCCTGAAGCAAAGTGTCATGTAGTGTACAAAGCAGATTAAATTTGATAGTGATTGTCCGTCTGTAATACTTCTCTGGCATCAGTGATGGACCACTGGCTGAATAAAAATATCAACTTACTCAGTTTTCAGGTGTGCCTATCTCCAGAAAGATCATCAACAATCTTTGGCCAGTCACTGAGGCATTTTTCTTTTCGAAAGCAATAACTGACCCAGATCCATTTGTCAGTGGCTGAAATGATTCAAAAGGAAATGGGATTCCTCTTAGTAAGATCAGCTATTCTCAAAGTTCCAGCTGATGAATGATTTCCAGTCAGGAACAACTGAAGAATACCTGGAATTCTGGTAGGTACAGGTTTTAGCAGTTATAGCAAAAAAGCTTTGCTTCCATCTGGCTTGGATAGATTGAAGCCTCAAGGTTAAATTGGTTATTCCCAATTAGATAACCTGTCTCTCAATCCTCTTGCAATCTCTTTTTGCCTGTATCAATTATTAATGTCATACTCATTACTATACTTCTTGCTGATCTCTGGGTTCAGTTCCAGTGGCCTCACATGAGGTTCCCCCTCATATCATAAATACTTTGAAAATACTACTCATTGCAACCTTTGTGAACTATTTGTGAAATAATAAGTATCTCAAATGAATAATGGGGCATTTTGTTGGTCTTAGCCTTTTCCCTGCATGCGCACAGTGAGGAGATATTGAGAATTCAGAGAGATGTCAATTATGTTGTGTTTCCAGCTCTCTTCCTTCATTTGTGTGCGTGTGTGTGTTTCGTCTGATTTGATCTTTTCTCTTTTGTACAGCGTGCAGTTCCTGTTCATTCCCCATGTCTTCCTTCCTCTCTGTATTTTTCTGTCTTGCATTTCATACCTCACAAAATTCTTATCTGGCTGTCTCTCTTTCTCAGACCTTTATGTTCCATGCAAAATTGAATGCCAATGCGAGGTGGGAATCTATGTGTACAGACTGACCACCTTTTAGCAAAGCTCCCTAGTATTTAACAACAAGAACAGAAATTGTTGGGTGGCAGGGTGGCACAGTGGTTAGCACTGCTGCCTCACAGCGCCAGAGACCTGGGTTGAATTCCTGCCTCAGGTAACTGTCTGTGTGGAGTTTGTACATTCTCCCCGTGTCTGCGTGGGTTTCCTCTGGGTGCTCTGGTTTCCTCCCACAGTCCAAAGATGTGCAGGCTAGGTGAATTGGCCATGCTTAAATTGCCTGTAGTATTAGGTGAAAGGGGTAAATGTATGGGTGGGTTGCGCTTTGGTGTGGACTTGTTGGGCCGAAGGGCCTGTTTCCATACTGTAAGAAATCTAAGGTCTGACAGTATCTGTGGGGAGGAAACAGAGTTAATGCTTTCGGTCCAGTGATCATTCCACAGAAGAACTTTTTTGTTCCTGATTTCCAGCATCCACAGTCACTTCAATTTTTATTTCCCCAGTATTTATCCAATCGATTTCAAGACTGACACTTACATTCCTTGGTATACTATGCCATTCCTCAAAAACAATCAGATAGCAAGCTCTTGTAGAAATATTAAATTTGTACACAAATACTACTCTATTTCAATCTAGAACAAGAGCTCATAGTTTTAAGATAAGGGGTAGCAGATTTAACATAGAGATGAGGAGAAATTAGCTCTCTCAAAGGGTTGTAAATCTGTGAAATTCAGTCCCCCAGACTAGAGTGGATGTTGGAACATTTCGTGAATTTAAGAAGGAGTGAGACAGGTTTTTAGTTAGTAATGGGTGAAAGGCTATGGAGAGTGGGCACAAAAGTGGAGTTGAGGCTGAGATGGGATCAGCCATAATTGTATTGAATGGTGGAGCAGGCTCAAGAGGCCGAACGGCCTACTCCTGCTCCTTATGTTCAATAGTTTATTAGTTAGTTGGTTAGTTAGCTAGTTAGTTGGTTAGCTTTTATGTAAAAGCTTGCTCAAGGGGGCATATTTGAAGAAACAGCTTGAAAAAGACAGAAAGGTGGGGATGCAGACTGGTGTCTGGAAAGAATTCCAGAGCGTAAGGTCCAGAATGCTAACAGGAGGAAGGGATGACAGTCATTGGAGAAGAGGAGGTTGTTCTCAAAGCAGAAAGGGACATAATGCACGACTGTTTAAATGATAATCAATTTTCACCAAGCCACAGAGAAAGTAATGGTTTCACCGGGGGATTGGAAACCAGAAGATGCAGATTTAAGCTGATATCCCAAAGAACCAGGAGGTATACACCACGTGTTATTATTTTATACAGTCAGGTGTGGTGAGCTGAAATGCTTTGTCTGAAAGTGTGCTGGAAGCAGATTCACGAGGAACTTTCAAACATGCATTGAAGAGAAAAATATTTCCAAGCCTATGAAGCAACAGAAGTTGAAGAGACTAATGTTCATGATGGACCAAATAGCCTCATTGTGTACTGTAGGATTCTAAAATCAGATGACAGTAAGCAATGAACAGAGGTGTTCACATTGCAGCAGGATAACTGATAGCCTGGACAATGGATGACAGAGCTACACCATTTCAGACAGGAAAGCTATACCATCCCATTGATTGGTTAAGACAATAGACGATAGGTGCAAGAGTAGGCCATTCTGCCCTTTGAGCCTGCACCACCATTCATTATGATCATGGCTGATCATCCTCAATCAGTATCCTGTTCCTGCCTTATCCCCATAACCCTTGATTCCACTATTCTTGAGCGGTCTATCCAACTCTTTCTTAAATGAATCCAGAGACTGGGCCTCCACTGCCCTCTGGGGCAGAGCATTCCACACACCCACCACTCTCTGGGTGAAGAAGTTTTTCCTCATCTCTGTCCTAAACAGCCTACCCCTTATTTTTAAGCTGTGTCCTCTGGTTCGGGACTCACCTATCAGTGGAAACATGTTTCCTGCCTCCAGAGTGTCCAATCCTTTAATAATCTTATACGTCTCAATCAGATCCCCTCAGTCTTCTAAACTCAAGGGTATACAAGCCCAGTCACTCCA
>NC_057741.1:36836538-36837583 GCF_004010195.1 Chiloscyllium plagiosum
GCAAATTTGCTAATGTTACTATTAATACCATCTTCTATATCATTAATATATATTGTAAAAAGCTACGGTCCCAGCACTGATCCCTGCAGTACCCCACTGGTCACCGCCTGCCATTCCGAAAGGGAGTCTTTTATCACTACTCTTTGTTTCCCGTCAGCCAACCAATTTTCAATCCAAATCAGTACTTTGCCCCCAATACCATGCACCCTAATTTTGCTCACTAACCTCCTATGTGGGACTTTATCAAAGGCTTTCTGAAAGTCCAGGTACACTACATCCACTGGATCTCCCTTGTCCATTTTCAGAGTTACATCCTCAAACAATTCCAGAAGATTAGTCAAGCATGATTTCCCCTTCATAAATCCATGCTGACTCTGACCCATCCTTTTACTGCTATCCAGATGTGTCATAATTTCATCCTTTATAATTGACTCCAGCATCTTTCCCACCACTGAGGTCAGACTAACTGGTCTATAATTTCTTGCTTTCTCTCTCAATCCTTTCTTAAAAAGTGGTACAACATTAGCCACCCTCCAATCTGCAGGAACTGATCCTGAATCTATCAAACTCTGGAAAATAATCACCAACGCATCCACAATTTCTAGAGCCACCTCCTTTAATACCCTGGGATGTAAACCATCAGGCCCCAGAGACTTTTCAACCTTCAGACCTAACAGTCTCTCCAACACCAATTCCTGGCAAATATAAATTCCCTTCAGTTCAGGTCCTTCAGCCACTGTTACCTCTGGGAGATTGCTTGTGTCAGCCCCAGTGAACACAGATCTGAAGTACCAATTCAATTCTTCTGCCATTTCTTTGTTCCTCATAATATATTCCCCTGTTTCTGTCTTCAAGGGCCCAATTTTAGTCTTAACCATTTTTTTGCCTTTCACATACCTAAAAAAGCTTTTACTATCCTCCTTTATATTTTTGGCCAGTTTACCTTCGTACCTCATTTTTCCTCTGCGTATTTCCTTCTGAGTAATCCTCTGTTGTTCTTTAAAAGCTTCCCAGTCCTCCATTTTCCCACTTATCTTTGCTATGT
>NC_057741.1:36838815-36868677 GCF_004010195.1 Chiloscyllium plagiosum
TTCCTGCACCTGTTCCCCAGCCACACATTCAAGTCCATTATCTCCCTGTTTCTGGCCTCTCCAGCCCGAGGAACTGGAAGCAAACCGGAGATAACCACCCTGGATATCCTGCTTTTCAGCCTTCTTCCTAGTTCTCCGAAGTCCCGCTATAGAATGTCCTCCTCTTCTTGCCGACATCATTTGTGCCGACATGTACCACCACCTCTGGCTCTTCACCTTCATCCTTGAGGATTTCCTGCACTCTGTCTGCAATGTCCTTAATCCTGGCACTAGGAAGGCAACACACCATCCTTAAATCCTGTCTGTTGCCACAGAAACCCCAGTCAGTTCCTCTCACTATGGTGTCCCCTATCACCACGGCTCTGTGCGATGTCTGACTCCTCGGCTCTGTCTCCACGCCAACCTTTGATTGACAGACCTGGCTGCCTCGTGGCTGTCTCTCCTGTTTCCAAAAGAGTCAACTTGTTCCAGACAGATACTTCCCCCGGGGTCTCTTGCACCTGTCTCCTCTCTGCCTTCCTCATCGTCTGCTCTCTTCTGCTCTCTTCTGGTATGGTCAGTGTAATAACCTCACTGGAGGTCCTGTCCAGAAAGATCTCGTTCTCTCGAATGTGCCTAAGGTCCTCGAGTTCTTTCTTCAGTGCTGTGATATGCTCAGTCAGTAGCTGAACGTGCACACACTTTCCACAGATATACGAGCCAGATACACCAGAGTCGTTGACCTCCCACATCATGGCAGCAGAGAGCGGCGGGAGCTGGGCGGAAGTGAAGTCGGAGTGCAGAGCCGGTTAGGAAGGTAAGTGAACTCATGCACGCACACACACACACATAAATACACACATGCGTATGCACACACACACATACACATATGCATGTACATACACACAAACGCACATGCACACAAACACAGACACGCACACATGCACAAATGCAAACACATTTGCATACACACAGACACACACACACATAGACACATGCATGTGCACACACAGACATATACGCACAAATGCACATGCATGTGCATATATACAGATACACACACAGACATGCATACGCACATGCATGGACATGCACATGCACACACACATGCACACATGCATGAGTGCGCACACACGCACACACACGCACGCACACATGTTTTCAGAGTTTCCCTGTTATTCTTTCACATGGCTGTGATGCAATAGTTTCAATATAGTAGTTTCAATCCTTTCTTTGTGACAAATTTCAAAGTTAAATTAATTAAATTAATAGATGGAGGAAGTTTGGATTTTTCTCCTTCGACAGAAAAAGGCTGAGATTTAATACAGATTTTCAAAGTCGCGAGTGAGCGGACAGGGAAGATAGGGAGAAGCTGTTCCTGCTCCTAAAAGAGAAAAGAATGAGAGAATATATTCCCAGTAGCACCCAGTTAACATTATCTCTCTCCAGCTTCAGACCAGCAATCCCTTTGTCTGATTATCCTTTCTGTCTTTCTCAAGGAGTATCTCCAACTATTTGATTCACTCCTTTACCCACACCCCCAACACCATTCCACATGCTCAGCATAAATACCACGTGTTCCGCATTAGTTTCACATTCGACCGATGCTGCTAGTTTCTCAGCAATTTCTTTGTTTTTGCCATAAACTTAAAGCAATGTGCAAAAGAAACAAGGGTGCTGTGAGGAGAAACCTTTTCACCCAGCGAGGGTATGGAATGCACTGCATGGAAATGTGGTGGAGGCAGGTTCAACTGAGCCACACAGTGGAGCATTGCATAGCAACTGTGTGCAGGGATATGGGGGGGAAAGCAGAGATTGGCACGAGGGATTCAAACTATGCAGGCAGAGGGGTTGTGTGGACTCCTTTTTCCTCTTCTTTCACAGGATCTGGGGATGACTGGCCAGGTCAGTATTCATTCCCCATCCCTAATTGCTCTGAGGGTAGTTAAAAGTTAACCACATTGCTGTGGGTCTGGAGTCACCTGTAGGCCAGACCACGAAAGGATGGCTGTTTCCTTCCTTAAAGGACCTTAGTGAACCAGTTGGGTTTTTCTGACAATGAACAACGGTTTCACTGTCATCATTAGACTCTGAATTCGAGACATCAGGATTCAAATTCCACCATCTGCTCTGGCAGGATTCAAACCAAGGTTCTCAGAACATTACCAGATCTCTGGATTAACAGTCTAGTGATAATATTAAAGGGCCACCTGTGACTTTAACATTTGATGATAGTGTCCCAGCAATATCTGGAGTTTCATTCTGATATGCGGACACATGAAGGTTTCATGGTGATCTATACAGTCCAGCTGATGAACACTAGCATGTGAGTAATTAGCCCACGACTTAACTTGTCCATGTTCTGTCGTCAGTCCCTGGGATGAGACACTCATTTACCCCTGTGAATCTGGTTACTTTCAGGTCAGTTAACTTCACTGACTATTTGGAAACATGCCAGTTACAAATGGCTTTTCTCTCTATTCCCAAGGCTTTGAAGTGTAGTCGATGAGATTTTGGTGAATGATAGTCTGTCCTCCCCTAACATTATGACAAAATCTCAGGTTTGAAATTATGAGTTGGCCTCTAACATCCAAGAAGTGGATGCAGGAAGTGAGTCACAGCACTCATTCACAAGAGAACACACCCTGTCATGCAATGGCCTTGTCGTTACTTACCCATCAAAGAACTTCACAAAAACAGATTACCTGGCTCGTATCTTATTGCAGTTGTGGGCTTTTAGATTAGATTCGCTACAGTGTGGAAACAGGCCCTTCAGCCCAACAAGCCCACACCGACCCTTTGAAGAGCAACCCACCCAGACCTATTCCCCTACATTCAATCATGACAAATGCGCCTAACACTATGGGCAACTTAGCATGACCTTTGAGCTGTGGGAGGAAATGGGAGCACCCGGAGGAAACCCACACAAACACAGGGAGAATGTGCAAACTCCACACAGACAGTTGCCCAAGGTGGGAATTGAACCCAGGTCCCTGGCGCTGTGAGGCAACAGTGCTAACCACTGAGCCACCGTGGTTTCTGTATGTTACAACAATGACTTCAGGAAGCACTTCATTGGCTGTGTAGTGTTTGAGATGTCCTGAGGTCATGAAAGATGCTATTTAAAGGTGATTCTTGGTGTGCAATGCTCGACAATTTAGACCATAAGGCTATAAGATGTACGAGCAACAAGTAAGAGATTAGCCTTTCCAATCTGCTCCACTATTCAATGAGATCACACTGATCTTCAATCCTCAACTCCACTTTCCTGCCTTTTCTCCATAATCCTTGATTCCCCTTACTGGTTAAAAATCTGTCTATCTCAGCCTTGAATATATTTAATAATCCAGCTTTGACAGCTCTCTGTGGTAAAGGATTCCACAGATTCACTACTCCCTGAGAGAAGAAATTCCTCCTCAACTTTGTCTGAAGTATGCGATATCTTATTCTGAGATTATGCTCTGTCGTCCTAGACCCTCCTAACCTACTAAACCTCTCTTCATAAGACAAGCCCTCTGTAACTGGCAGCAGCCTGGTGAACCTTCTCTGAACTGACTCCAATGCCACTATATACCTTTCCTTTGATAAGGGGACTTCATTCTTGAATAGGCAAGATCAGTTCTAAAAGTGCTTTGAAAGTGGGGTGGCACGGTGGCTCAGTGGTTAGCCCTGCTGCCTCACAGCGCCAGGGACCTGGGTTCAATTCCAACCTCAGGTGACTGTCTGTGTAGAGTTTGCACATTTCTCTGTGTCTGTGTGTTCCTCTGGTTTCCTCCCACAATCCAAAAAGGTGTAGGTTAGGTGGATTGGCCATGCTAAATTGCCCCTAGTGTTTAAGGATGCGTAGGTTAGGTGCATTAACCCCTGCACCTAACCTATGTAAATGTAGAGTGATACAGTAGGGGGATGGGTGGGTTACTCTTTGGAGGGTCAGTATGGACTTGTTGGGCCAAATTGGATTTGGGGGATTCCATGAAAAATTGCAGGAATGCTAATTGCCCCATAGCAGAACGAGTAGGCATTCAGATCACATAATGAGTACACACAAACACAAGTTAAGCTGTTTCCCTTCCAACTCTCAAGGTCTGGGAGCAACCTTCAATCAAATCTTTGAAAGTGCAGAAGCAGCAACAGCAGCAACAATTTCCAGGTTAGTCAACCAATTAATGGAAAAGTGCTTTTGTTTCAAAGCAGTTAAGATATTTGATTATCTTCATGTCATAAATGGATATTACCTTACTTCTAATATTTTTGTAATTTTCTCACACAGATTGGTATCTCTTTGCCAGGCTGTCCCTCATTCCATTTAATTCTTGCTGACTGGCCAAAATAAACATGAGACACAACCCTATTCAACATGCATTAATAAACAATCATTCTGTACAACCGTGTGTGACAGAGAACCGTAAGGAAAGAGCTATTTCAGGGATAATAGGAAGGCTAATATTTCCTCAGTAGGTTGCAGCCTAAAGGCAGCTATTCCCCTTTTATTTGAGAAATAATGTGATTTTAGTCCGGCTGAAAGTGCCGACTATTTCAATTTCTATTTGGAAAATAAATGATTCACTTTGGACTGACTGAGCAGCCTATCTGTATTTGACTTTCAAAGAAGGACTTAATGTTATTGAGAATGGCAAATGTCAATAGTTTTTTCAGAAGAATAACTCGAGTGAGCTCCTGACTCATATGCTGGTATCTTATGAACATATACATCTTGAAATATTACATCTGGACAGTTCCATTATTTCTTTTCTGTCATGCATTGTGGGTGCTACTACAGTGAGTAACTAATGCACAGAGTTTCCCGTCTTTTGTTTCATCAGTCTAACATAACAACATTAACTTGACTGTTCCAGAGACCTCATATTCTGTTGTCCCAGACTCTCCTGAGGATATTTCAACCTTCATTAAGTCCTTTTTGCCATTGTACCCTGTGCTCACTGATCTGGTCCAACAATGCCTTGATTTGAAAAATCTCACCCTTGCTTTAAAATCCCTTGTCTGCTCCCCTATCTTCAGTTGCATGACCTGTAGTTTCATGAAATTAGTGCCTGATCATGGTTTACAGAGCTGTGGTGGTTCTTTCTTCCTATATGGCTTTGTAGACACGGACTGTCCACAGCAGAGACCTCAAGGCACTGGACCAGTCCCACCAATACTGTCTGTGCAACATCCTGCCAATCCATTGGGAAGACAAATGCACCGACACCAACATCCTCGACCAGTTCAACATCCCCAACAATGAGGCACTGACGCCCCCCTCTTGATTGGCTGTGATGGGCTGGGCACAACATCCCCATGACCGACACAAGACTCCCCGAGCAGGTGCTCTCCTCCCAGCTCCAAAACGGCAGGCGAGCCCCGGGTGGACAGAGGAAGTGGTTCAGGGATACCCACAAGGCTTCACTGGGGAAGTGCATTCCCACTGACACCTGGGAACCACCCGCCCATACCATCCAAAGTGGGGGAGGAGCATCCGGGAAGGCGTCAAGCACCTCAAGACTTGGAAAAAAGCAGAAACCGGGCGGAGACAGGGAAAGGAGCGCGCTGCCGCTCCAACACCCCACCCACCCCCTCCCCATGACCACCACTGCCCCAAGCGTAACAGAGCCTGCGTTAGCTTCATCGGTCTGTACAGCCACCTACAGACTCACCCTGACAGTGGAAGAGAGTCATTCTCATCTGTGAGGGACCACCAATGATGATGAGGACTGAAAGGGTTAACAGATATCACACGATAAGGATCTGAAGCAGTGTTCCTGGGAGGAGCTAACCAGTGTGTATGTGTGTGTCTGCTCTTCCCAGAATGTTTCATTAGCTGTGGTTTACCCTGATGCTCCACAGGACACTAGCACAGTCTCTCTGATGTAACAGAACTGGCTGTTCAGTAATATGCAATAAACTTATTCTGTTGATCAAGACATTCTGCCAAAGAATTCTCATTGGCATCCTTCTCCATGTGGTCTCATTAACTTAGATTAATACCAAGAAGTGGTGGTGAATTCACTCGAGGTGTTGTCGGTTGTTCTAGTGGACACGATTACAACATCATCTGAGCATTCTGTGTTCCCCCAATTCTGATCTCTGCCATTGTAATCTCTTCACCATTGCTCACCAGGCTTTGTACTATCTTGGTCCTCATTTCTGGATTTTCTCCTCCTTCAGCTTGTTTCCTAAACCCAGCCAATTTGCCTGAGCTTTGTTTACCTGTCCCCAGAGTGACAGGCTTAGTGTCACACTTTGTTTGAAATTGCCCTTGTGAAGTTCCTTTGCCTGTTTGACCACATCAAAGGCCAATACAAATCTACGTAGCTATTGGCAGGACACAATCCCTTCCGACAAGCAACAGATAATCCACAAGCAAAGCCCCATGCACTATTTTCTTGCTATCTTCCTCCGTTTCAAATGTTAATTGAAGATTCTCTTGAGGAGCTCAATGGATTCCATCTTAATTAATTCTTGCCCCAAGGCATTCTGTGCTCCAACGACCAACAGCAGACAGGAATCAGTCCTTGTCTTTCTCCTCATTCTCTTAGTGACATTTTTATATGAATGGCCTAGACGTTCAGCTATAAGCTTCCTGATCCCAATCCACCCCATCTCCATATCCCCCCAAACCTGCAACACCACCTCCCAAGCCAGTACCTCACTTCCTCTCTCACTGGAGTGTGAACCAATTTCCAGCGACTAACAGACCTACTGCAGACAGTGGTGGGTTTGGACATGGTCGGTCAGCTTCTATGTTAAAAATCCAGGGGACAGTTTCACCTCAAGATCAGAACTCACCGATCTTGTTCTTTCATTCAATTATGGGACATAGACATCACTGACTGGCATTTATTACCCATTACTCGTTGCCCTAGAGAAGATGGTGGCGAGCCGTCTTCTTGAATCATTGCAGGTAGACCCACAATGCTGCGAGGGTAAAAAAGTTACAAGATTCTGACCTAGTGACACTGAAGGAACGGTGATGTATTTCCAAGTCAGGATGTTGAATGGCTTGTCTGCTGTTGGGGGAGGTGTTCCCATGTATCTGCTTCCCTTGTCCTTCAAGATGAAAGTGGTCCCAGGTTTGGAAGGGGCTGTCTAATGCAGACTGCCTGATTTCAGTTTATTGTCAACTGTGGTTCCATTGCTAGCACTATTTATTCTGAATCACCAGGTTCCAGACTCAAACATCACTCCAAAGCTTGAATATAAAAATCAAGACTCACACCCGGGGCAGCACAATACTGAGGGAACGTGGCATTTTGGAGTTGGAGTCACTTTCAGCTGAGATTTTAAACCAAGAGCCATCTGTCTGTTTGGGTGGATATAAAAGATTTCATGGTACTGTTTTGAGCAAGAATAGAAGACTTACTCCCATTCTAAGATGATAATGCCATAAGACATAGGAGCAGAAAGTAGGCCATTCAGCCCATCAAGTCTGCTCCGCCATTCAGTCATGGTTGAAAGGTTTCTCAACCCCATTCTCCCACTTTCTCCCTGTAACCCTTGATCCCCTTGACAATCAAGAACCTATCTATCTCCATCTTAAATATAGTCAATGACCTGGCCTCCACAGCTTTCTGTGGCAATTCATCCTCATAGTCAATCCTTCAGGTCAACATCACAAGCTCCATCTTATCAAGTTGCTGCTTGCTGTGTACAAGTTGCATGCTGCCTTTCCGACATGACAACAGTGACTGCATTTGAAAGGCTTATGCCCGAAACGTCGATTCTCCTGTTCCCTGGATGCTGCCTGACCTGCTGCGCTTTTCCAGCAACACATTTTCAGCTCTGATCTCCAGCATCTGCAGACCTCACTTTCTCCTCAAACTGCATTAACTGTACGGCACTTTCAGACGTCCAGTGGTCAGGAACGAACTTTACAAATGCAAGTGTTTCATTCACTGTGCGTTTGAAATATCCAAAGGCGACTTGTCAAAGGAAAGCCAGGAAATTCAAAATAAAACCAAACATGAGTTGAGCCAGTCTGTCCGTCTCAAACAATTAACGGATGTTGAATTACAGGAATGGGTATCTGTCTGAAGGTGACGGTTGTAAAAGCATTCAGACCGAAAGGCACATTGTCTGACAGATGGAAATTCATCTTAAAGTCTTCCTTACACTGAATTTCAATGAAAGTGGAAGTTGAGTTCTGATTTCACTTGGCTTCTGTGTTTTCTTTCTCGTGCTGAATAAGATGGGAAAATATTCTCACCAATATGATGGGGTAATGAGCTGTGCAGAATTCTATGGGAGATTTGATCCTTACGAAAATAAAAAAGCCAAAGGTAAGGAACTTAGTATTTTTTTCACCTGCACACATTTTAAAAGGAAAGGTGACTCTTTCTCTCGCACAACAAAATCTAACTCAAGCTTTGTGGGGTTTCTGTCTCATGATGGATGGCATAAGGCTGCAGCAGTGCCCACTACTTGACTAGTTGAATGATGAGGATGGTAGGTTTGTGATTCCCGATTGCCACCATGACATTGCTGGTGAATCATTAGCGGTGTCCATTGTTCATTAAAATGCATCTGTGTCTGACAACAACTTACTTCAGCTCGGTTCTGAAGGGCACTTTCCTCCTTTTGTCTTCGAGTCCTTGTCTTGATGTTTGCAAAGGGATGTGATAAATCCAACGCAATCAATCCACACTTGGGGAGTTTAAACATCGAGAGCAACTTTTTCACACAGAGGGTGGTGTGTGTATGGAATGAGCTGCCAGAGGAAGTGGTGGAGGCTGGTACAATAACAGCATTTGAAAGCTATCTGGATGGGTCCATGAATAGGAAGGGTTTAGAGGGATATGGGCCAAGTGCTGGCAAATGAGACTAGATTAGGTTAGGATATCTGGTTGGCAAAGTTGGACTGAAGGGTCTGTTTCTGTGCTGTACATCTCTGTGACTCTATGACTCTAAGAGGTATCCTTTCATGAAGTGTGGGCATCACTACATTTGTTGCCCGTCCCTGACCGACCTTGAACTGGTTTGTTAGACCATTTCATGACCAAAGATGTGCAGGTTAGGTTGGATTGGCCAGGTTAAATTACTCATAGCCTTCAGGGATGTGCAGACTCTGTGGGTTAGCCATGGGAAATACAGGTATAGGGCAGGGGTAAGAGTGTCTGGGTGGGATACGCTTCAGAAGGGGCGGTGTGAACTCGTTGGGCCGAATAGCTTGCTTCCACGCTGTAGGAATTCTATGATTCCATAATTTCAGAGGGCAGTTAAAAGATAACCACATTGCCACGGATCTGGACTAACTTATAGTCGTCAGTGGTAGGCAAAGTATCGGAGAGGATTCTGAGAGACAGGAATTATGATTACTTGGAAAACCATAGTCAGCATTGCTTTGTGAGGAGCAAGTCATACCTCACAAGCCTTACTGAATTCTTTGAGGATGTGACAAAACACCTCGATGAAGGTAGAGCAGTGGATGTGGTGTACATGGATTTTAGCAAGGTGTTTGATAAGGTTTCCCATGGTAGACACATTCAGAAACTAAGGAGGCATGGGTTAAGGGAGATCTGTCTGTCTGGATACAGGATTGGCTGGACCATAGAAGACAGAGGGTGCTGGTAGATGGAAAGTATTCAGTCTGGAGCTCAGTGACCAGTCGTGTTCCACAGGGATCTGTTCTGGGACCTCTGCTGTTTGTGACTTAGATAAATGACTTGGATGAGGAAATGGAAGGTTAGTCAGTTTGCCGATGACACAAAGGTTAGTGGAGTGGTGGATAGTGTGGAGGGCTGTTGTAGGTTGCAACGGGACATTGACAGGATGCAGAACTGGGCTGATAAGTGGCAAATGGAGTTCAACCTGGAAAAGTGTGGGTGATCTATTTTGGAAAGTTGAACTTGAATAAAGATTACAGAGTTAAAGGCAGGATTCTTGGCAGGGTGGAGGAACAGAGGGATCTTGGGGTCCATGTCCATTGATCCCTCAAAGTTGTCACCCAGGTTGAGTGGGTTGTTAAGAAGGCGTACAGTGTGTTGTCTTCAATTCGCAGGGGATTGAGTTTAAGAGTGGTGAGGTTATGCTGCAGTTCCAGAGGGTGCTGGTTCGACCACACTTGGAATATTGTGTTCAGTTCTGGTCACCTCATATAGGTAGGACGTGGAAGCATTAGAGAGAGTGCAGGGGAGATTTACCAGGATGCTGCCTGGACTGGAGAGTATGTCTTATGAAGAAAGGTTGAGGGAGCTAGGACTTTTCTCACTGGAGCGAAGAAGGATGAGAGGTGACTTGATAGAGGTGTACAAGATGATGAGGCATAGATAGAGTGGATAGCCAGAGACCTTTCCCTCGGTTGAAATGTCTATCATAAGGGGGCATAATTTTAAGGCAATTGGAGGAAGGTTTAGGGGTGATGTCAGAGATAGGTTCTTTACTCAGAGAGTTGTGGGTACTGGCAGTGGTAGTAGAGTCAGATACATTAAGACATTTAAGTGACTCTTGGATGGGCATATGGAAGATAGTAAAATTAAGGGTATGTAGGTTAGTTTAATCTTAGAGTAGAATAAAAGGCTGGCCTAACATTGAGGGCCAAAGGGCCTGTACTGTGCTGTACTGTTCTATGTTCAATATGAAAGGCAGATTTCCAGCAGGAAACAGGGTTTTTTTAGTAACAACCATTGATAGTTTCTGGTCACCACTGCAGAAAGCAACTTTGTGTTCTATATTTTACTAATTAAATTGAAATCTCACAGGCTGCTGTTTGAGATTTGAACTCATTTCACCTCAGTATATCACCACTCAAGATTACCAGCTATTAACATTACCACTAGCATCTGACTTCCCCCAAGCTATGAGAATTGTGACTAATTGTTGCACAATTTGTTGTAAATTTATTTATCATGAGATGCGATTTGAATCTACTGCAAGCCAATGGAATCCACTTACTGTGGGGGTGGTTAGTGCAGTAGTTAGTGTTCCCTATCACCACAATGGGTGTATTCATGGACTGCAGCAATTCAAGAAAGCAGCTCATCACCACTCTCTCAATGGCACCTGAACATGGTAATCGAATCATAGAATCCCTACAGTGGGGAAACAGGTCATTCAGCCCAACAGGTCCACACTGACCATATGCATAGCATCTCACCCTATTCCTGCAACCCAACACTCCCATGGCTAATCCACCTAGCCTACACATCCCTGGACACTATGGGTAGTTTCCCATGTGGCCAATCCACCTGACCTACACATCTTTGGATTATGGGAGAATGTGCAAACTCTACGCAGACAGTTGCCTGAGGCTGGAATCAAATCCAGGACACTGGTGCTGTGAGGCAGCCATTGAGCCACCATGTTGCCTCAAAGAGTCAACCACATTGCAGTGGGTTTGGAGTCACATGTAGCCAAACCAGGAAAGAATGGCAGATTTCCTTCAATGAAGGCTCTAATGAACTCGATGAGCTTTTACAACAATCAACAATGGCCACCATTAGACTAGCCTTCTTTAATTTTAGGTTTTTTTTACTGAATTCAAATGTCACCATCTGCCAATGCAGATTTGAACCCATGAACCACAACGTTAGCCTGGGGTTCTAAATTACTAGCCCAGCGATCTTATTACAATAAATGTTGGCCTTGACCATCCGATAATGTGCAAAGAGAAGACGACACCCCAATCCTCTTCACCTCCCTCACCCTCAGGAGGCTAAGGCTTCCTGACTTCACAATTTTCTGGCTACCTCAATATAGTGGGAATGCCTGTAATCCCAGCAATGACCACAGGTCCTAAATGGTGCCAATGGGACTACCCTGCCGGTCCATCTGATTGGTAGACGGTTCTGTAAGTCAGGGTTTCTAACTGAGAAAAGGGCACAAGTCTCAACAAAAGTGCTGTTCCCAACATTACCATGATCACTGGCAGACATCAGGACTAGGGATTGGCTCCTCTCACCACACCATCACTCAAATTTTCAGTGGATACTATGCTACTCCTAAAAGCCAAACTTTAGTGATACGCCTTTCCCTGAACTCATTTGAAGCAATTACTGACTTTGTCTCATGCAGGTCAAAATGTATTGCCTTTTGATGTAACCAAATGGAGTGCAAGTCTTGCACTGCATTTATAATTGCAATACTTGATTTTGAATGCTCCTAAGACGGTTTAGACCCAAACAACTCACCCCCAAGCTCTGCAAAATATGTCAAGAAGGCAGCTACCTTGCACCCTCCCAAGGTAATAATGGATGGACAACAAAGCCTGGCCCTGCAATGTTCCTCACATCCCTGGCACAAGTTTTCAGAAATTGTCCTGCCTCAAGGTATCATCCAAAGTAATAAAGAGCTTTATTAAGGAGCACTAACCAAAGGAGAGGCAAGTTTTGGTGCTTGTGATAACACAAAGACCCTCCAAATGGACAGCTGAGTGGCATTCCCATATTATGTTCATGTTAGTGATTGCAACATCATTAGCACTTACTCTGAATGCAGTTAAACTCTGAGGATGACATTGACAAAGTGCTCTCTCGTTAGGCAACTTCAATATATTAATCAATGGCATTCCACTGCTTCCCTTATATCTTCAGTGCTGATGGCAGTGTTTTGGCATCGACAGTAGTGCATGGCTAAACCATCTCGAAATAGGTTCAAGTGTAGATGTTACAGCATTTCTGGTGCCTGGCCACCAAGTCAGGAAAGGGAATAATGCTTAATGAACAATAATGAGGATTGGAGTTTCAGTCAGGGTGGGGAATAGGACATGGGCTTAGTTCCAATTCCCAAGTCCACACACCATGCTTTAGGTCCACCCATCATAATTTTCAGAGTTACAGCCAGGCAGCTGGATTGTTATCCAATCAGGGGCAACAGATGAGATCTTGATGCTGAAGGTCCAATGGGAATCTCTTCACCTCTCAGTGATTGGCAGCTCCAATGGCTGAGGGGCTGTGCCCAATGTGAGGATATATTGAGAGAGAGAGAAAGAGAGAAACAGACAGCCAGCCAACAGAAACACAGAGGGACCAAAAGACCATAAGAAAAATTAGACCATTCAGCCCATGAAGTTTGCCCCGCCATTTTATCATGACTATTATGTTTCTGAACTCCATTTTCCTGCCATCTCCCCAGAACCTTTGATCCTTTTATTATTCAAGAACCTATCTTTGTCTTACAGACACTGAACAACTTGGCCTCCACAGCCCTCTGTGGCAGTAAGAGATCCGAGAGATACATTGGCAAGTGCCTTTTTCATTGATGTGAACTATGAAGTAAAATGATGTATTCATGAGTAAGACAATATAGTTCCTAGTGCTTTTTGAATATCACAACAAAATAACATGCTCAAGATTCTAACTTGACTCCCTCTAACAAGGAGCATATTGGACTGTCCCTGGTGAAGAAAGGGACAATGAAGGGCTGGGGACACTCGAAAGATAACTTCTCCTTTCTCTCCCCTATAATTTTTTTCCAACTTTACTAAAACAATTCTTCTCACAATGAAGTTACAAAGTAAAATAATTAAGGCTCACATAGTTAATCTATTCCAAATCTATTCCAAATACAGATGTAAAAATAATGCTCAATAATGCTTGGTGGCCAGGCACCAGAAATGCATGTAACATCTCAATCTCCTTTCCGTCTCGGACTGCCCTCAATTCAGATATTTTGTGTGCAGTTTTGGCCGCCACACTACCAGAAGGACATGGAAGCTTTGGGGTGAGTGCAGAGAAGGTTCACCAGGATGCTGAGGGCATTGGCGATGAGAAAAGCTCAAAGGGAAGAGGATTATTTTCATGTGGAAAGATGGTGGCTGAGAGGAGATCTGATAAAGGCCTACAAAATGATGAGAGGCATAGATAGGGTGGGTAGTCAGAGGCTTTTTCCCAGGGTTGAAGTTTCAATTACAAGTGGACACAGGTTCAAGGTGGGAGGGGGAAAGTTTAAGGGAGATGTACGAGGGAAGTTTTTCATGCAGAGAGTGGGAGGAGCCTGGAACGCACTGCCGGAAGGGGTGGTGAAATCAGGCAGGTATGTTATCAACATTTAAGAGGCATCTGGATGGTTACATGAATAGGGAGGGAATAGATGGAGCAAATCAGGCAGGAGGTTTGTTTTTAGTTTAGTTTAGAGTGTGATGATCGGTACAGGCTTGGAGTGGCAAAGGGCCTGTCCCTGTGCTGGACTTCTCTTATGTTCTTTGTTCATAATAAATATGCAATTGGTTAAAGCCTTGAGACGAAAATTCTACAGGATAATGTTCAGAATGTTATGAAAATTATTATCACACCATTACTCTGATAAAGAAGTGTAATTAGGTACTTTACAACCTCATTACTGAGTTCACTGACTGTAGATCATAGCCTCTGTCCACAGTTAATTAGCGAGATACTGGTAATAGTTCCACAGGCTCCCTTTACACCCCCTCCAGATCGGGCTTGAGTTTCTTTACTTGTCCCAATACAGGTAGAAGATCCTTTATCTGAAATGCTTAGGACCAGCTGGTTTTCAGAATTCGGAATTTTTCGGTTTTCAGAATAATGACAGTTTAATGGTGAATTTTTTAAAACTCTTACCGGAGGAGCAGACCTCTAAGTAAGAACGTGCTTGGCCACGCTCCCACATGTCTCATCTGAGTGACACGCATTGAGTGGGTGTCACCTTGGGTTAACTGTTTGCTTGCCAAACAACCTTGTTAATGAGAAAAACATTTCACAAAAAACCTTCGTGTTTCGGAGCTTTTCAGATTTTGGATGTTCAGACAAAGGATCTTCCATCCCCTGGTACTTTGCACCATTGTCTCTCTCCACTCTGTCTGAATCTTTCTTTTGTTCTGTCCTCTTCTCCCTTTCTCTGCCCCTTCGTCATCCTTTTATTCACATAGTCCATGAGGGACGGTCTATTGTACTTCGTGTTAGAGACAGCGAAGTTTGAGCTTGATGGTGTAATATATTATTGTGGTATTCACAAGCTCAAGGAGCTATTTTGTAATTCTCATGTAGGCATAAATGTCCCAGATGTCTCATTACTCACCATGACACTACATAAAGCTAAAGGAAAGTAACTGTAGTCCCACAAATGTTTTTGTACATCCTTGCTTACTATAATCTGTACTGCTCAGGAACAAAGCTTCCCTCTGTACTTTGGTACAAGTGACAATAAGAAAATCAATAATCAAACCATAGCGTTCTCTCATGAGAGAGACAACTAATGGTGGTTTGATCATAGAATCCCAACAGTGTGAAAGCTGGCCAATCAGCCCTTTGAATCTACACCAACCTTCCAAAGTGCATCCCACCCAGATCCACCCACTTACTCTATTCCTGCAATCCTACATTTAGAATTAGAATCCCTACAGAATCCCTTCGGCCCAACAAGCCCACACTGACCCTCCAAAGAGTATCCCACCCAGACCCATTCCCCTACCCTATTACTCTACATTTCCCCTGACTAACCCACCTAATCTATACATCCCTGAACACCACAGGCAATTTAGCATGGCCAATTCACCTAACCTGCACATCTTTGGACTGTGGGAGGAAACCGGAGCACCCAAAGGAAACCCACACAACATGGGGAGAACGTGCAAACGCCACACAGACAGTCACCCAAGGCTGGAATCAAACCTAGGTTCCTGGCGCTGTGAAGCACAAGTGCTACCCACTGATCCACCATGCCATCATTTACTATGGCTAGCCCACCCAGCCTGCATATCCCCGAACACTATGGGCAATTTAGCACAGCCAATCCACCTAACCTGCACATCTTTGTCTGTGGGAGGAATGTGCAGCATTTTGAAGAAATCCATGCAGACACGGGGAAAATGTGCAAACTCCACACAGATAGTCACCCAAGGCTGGAATTGAACCTGGGTCCATGGTGCTGTGAGACAGCAGTGCTAACCACTGAACCACCATGCTGCCCTTGCCACCAGAGGATCAGGAGAAGTTGTTAAGGAGGTTCCTGATAACCTCACCTCAACCTCAATCTCAGACATTCCTCACCTGGGCTGATAGTCTGTGTGAGCAACCTGTAATGTATTGTTCTGCTGTGAGAAACATCTCAACAAGACATCTAGAGTTTTCACGACCAAGTTTGGTGGCTGACTGTTAGACATTGCTGAGCACACAGATGCCCAAAACCAAGATAACTCTCCTGATTACACATCAATCGGCTCATTACAGACCCTTGTTCCCTGGCCAAGAAGTCCTGAAGGAGGGCTTGAGTCTCTCGCTCAGAGGGAGGGGATGAATATCCCTGATGTGCCCCGTTATAAGGAAAGGAAACTGAAGTGAAATACTCGGCTCACATTTGGAAAGCTTTCTGATTCAGTGCCAGGGAGGTTTTCCAGGGACAGAGAGAGCTGGGCACCAAATTTGAAATACTTAAAGACCCATTAAGAGTTGGTCTTTGGGCACACTGACAATTTGCCAGCAACATATAAGCGCTGATGGATAAGCTTCATGGAGGAGCGTCTTTCCCTGCCTCTATTTGGGCAGCCATGATATCTCAAGGCTCAATCCTGGACTGGAGTAGACATTAGAACACTCCCCCCCCCAATAAGATGGATGTGTGAGGGTAAGGGAGCCGATGACAATGGGTCACCTGGAGGAATGACCATCTCGGCTGCATCTGCTTTACAGCGTCTCGCTTTTCTCTTCATTTCCCAAGGTCTCCTTACTTCCTCAGCAATGTCTACCTCTCTCGATCAGGTTGCTGGTTGGGCCAACAGCCTTTCAATCCCACCCACAATGAAGGTCAGCAGGAAATTCCCACCCACCCATTCTACCTCTGCCTCTCCTACAGATACTGCCAGTCCCATGGAGAGCTTAGAGTCACAGAGTCATAAAGATGTACAGCACAGAAACAGACCCTTCGGTCCAACTTGTCCGTGCCAAACAGATATCCTAACCTAATCTAGTCCCATTTGCCAGCACTTTGCCCATATCCCAGAAGGGATTCACAAAGCCATCCAGATGCCTTTTAAATGCTGTAATTGTACCAGCCTCCAACACTTCCTCTGGCAGCTCATTCCATACATACACCATCATCTGCATGAAAACGTTGCCCATCAGATCCTTTTTTTATTCTTCTCTTCTCACCCTAAACTATGCCCTCTAGTTCTGGACTTGCCCCACCCCAGGGGAGTCTATTTACCCTATCCATGCCCCTCATGATTTTATAAAGGTCTATGAGGTCACCCCTCAGCCTCCGATGGTCCAGGGAAAACTGTCCAGTCTATTCAGCAACTCCCAGCATCTTCTGTCTCTTAGATTTCCAGAATTTGTTTTTATCAACAATGTGGACAATTGTTGACAGCCCAACCCAAGATGATCATCCCCTCTAGGGGACCCATCGTCACCTGCTCCCTTACCCTCACACTTCCATCTTATAAGGGGGGTGGGGGGTGATTTCTAATGTCTTCACCACTCGAGGATTGAACCTTGAGATATCATCGCTGCCCCAGATCGGCAAGGAACTGTTCAGGAAAACCTTTTCAGTAAAGGCTTTCTTGCTTTGGAGTAAATGCTGCTTCCTGCCTTACCTTCATCTAACCAAACCTGTCCCAGTCCAATAACTGCAGAGGGAGGCTTCATTATAAAAGTGTTAGCATGAATTGGATCTAGCTCAAAGGGATTTCTGATGCTGCACAGTCTATGCAGCTGTTAATAATAGACTTTATTTGAGCCAGTTTAGAACTCTCTTGCCTTCAATGAACATTGCAGAAGGAAAGGTTTCTTTTTCCAGGAATTGATGAACATTCTCATGTTCCAACATAAAGTATTTTCGAACACAAAGCGAGTGATGTTTCTCAATCTTATGAATCCGAATTGTGGAAATAGAAAATTATTTTCATCGGAGGAATTGTAGAGATTAGTTGTTTTATTGTCAGATATGATGCTGAACAAGAGTCAGCATAAGCCCTTCATCAGAGTCTCCTGCTCCTCGGATGCTGCCTGACCAGCTGTGCTTTTCCAGAACCACACTGTTGATTCTAATCTCCAGCATCTGCAGTCCTCACTTTCTCCTCCATGATGTTGAACAACATCAGGTATGTTCACAATAAGGATTCCTGCCTTCTCTTCAGTTCCTTTCCTTTGAATATTCCCCATAATAGTCGCCCCAAATGCCTGAGGTTGTACAGAAAGCTGCAGCAACATATTGGCATCCTTGCAAAAACACCATGCCCTTACCTGACCCCTTGACGTATGCTGTTCCTCCTTCACCTCACATACCAAGGATCAGGAACAGAAATCCTGGCCAGTTTTCCACCTCGGAATTGCAGGGCAGTGGATAGCACCACTAGCAGAAGCTCCAGATTTGAGTCTCACCCAAGACTTGACATCCAGGGAAGATGTGCCCATAATGTGGCCAAGCAGATTGAGCAAGTCCTTCCACCATACGCCAATGGCTGTCTGTCAGAGCGGGAGAGATTACTTGTCAGTCATAGAATGGAAAGAAGCTTCTATCATCACTATACTTACTACATGCTTCTAAAATGGCATGTTACCACAGCAATTTGGACTTCATGAGTAATCTGTAATACACCACCATTACAGAAGGTGCCAGATCAAACAAAGTAAACTCTCGACTAAGTTAATAGAGCACAGCCACGCTGTTATATGTTTTATCTTCTTGGTCTATACATCCGGCATGTACATTTCCATACAAAGATAAGAAGATAATTCCATTACCATTATTATTAACAGAATCAAGCTGACGTTGACTTTGTGTGAGTGTAGATAAATGATATAGAGTAAACAACCCATTTCTTATCTCTGAGTCACTTTCAGTTCAGTGGAGGTGAAAATAATTGGAGGAGGTTTATTGATCCTCTAGATGTTTTCCACTCATGCAAGTGATTCCCAATAATGGCTGCATATTAAGGCTTCCTATGGGAAAGTTGGCAAGAATGAGTGTCAGGGGTTAGGAGAAGGAGTCTGTAAAATTGGGCCATGTCCCCATTGGCTATATGCCCTTCCCGCACTCCCCCCCACCCCACCGCCCCCCCGAAAATGTAGCAGCATTGAACAAGGCAATGGGAGGTCTGCCTGCCTTTGGGCCAACTGAGGCTTAAAGTTACTAATTATTATATTCTGTTCTATTATCCCGATGTATCCATGCAAGGTATGATTTGCCTGGATAGCAATAATTATCACTGTATCCCAGTACACGTGACAATAATAAATCAAATTAAATTATTGGCTTTTTTGTGGTACATCACACATTGCAGCTGTCACATTCCCCATCCTACCTGAAACAATGTGATCTCCTGAGAGAGGTGGGCAGTTTTGTCTTGAAAGAAAAAAGGCCATTTGGAGCATTAAGAAAAATCTGGGAAACGCTACTGATGCCAAAAAGCAGTTGGCCACAGAATATTAAAATTTGGCAAATTCTGCATTCCAAAACTGTCAATGGCAAATGCCAACAGGTTCAAGACAGATTCTTCCCCCGCTGATATTAGACTTCTGAATGGACCTCTCACATTTCAAACTTCATGCTGATGTTGCTTTTGGTGTATCTTTTCTGCAGTCGTAATATTGTATTCCTTGCCCTGTTCTATCACCCAATAAACTTTTTATGCTATGATCTGCCTGTACTACAAGAAAAACAAAGCTTTTCACTGTACCTGGGTACATGTGACAATAATAAATCAAATTAAAATCAAAAACAGCATTTTTTCGTGTGCATATTCGTCCCTTTGCCTCTTTGTCTTAACATTTAAAGGAAAATGTTTAACATAAAATATAGCTAAAATCTGTTGGAGATGCTAGAGATCTGAAATAAGCAAAAACCGAAATTGCTGGAGAAACTCAGTGAGTCTGGCAGCATCTGTGGAGAGAGAAACAGAGTTAGCACTTCGAGTCCAGAGACGCCTCTTCCGAAAATGTTTTGCTGGTTATGGGCAAGGACAACTTTACAAGTTCATTACCACAGCACTCATGTTAAGAGGAAATAAAGGGGCATTTTCAAGCATCAGACCAATATGTTTGAGGTGCAGCGGCAGTCTGTGACATTCAAGAGAGAACTTATGAGCTTGGTGACATGAGATCTATGAGACTGCATTGTGTTTTCAAACGCAGGCATTATACAAAGTCAACATGCAGCTGTAAAAGCCTGGTTACGTAAAGTCTGTGCAATCATTCTGGGACTTTATTGCACACTGCTACAGCAGGCATAGTAAAAGACAACCTGTGACAATAAGAACCATGCCTGTGAGACCAAATACTTGATTTATTAATCTTGTCTCCAATAATCTGCTAAAGAGCCATTTACCAGCTATGACTAGGAAGGCATTTCATCAATAAGGCTTCCATTAAGTAAATCGTCCATCCTTTTAATGTCATGAGCTCTTGAGGCTCTGACACAACTGTTAAATATCACTTGAGAAGTTTGAGTGCTTTTGCTGGCAGCGTTTCTAATGGCCGTATGTCCAAAAGTCTCTCAAAGTTTTCTTGTGCACTCGGATTATTTGTTGGGTCCATTAAATTAATATTTATAGGTGTTGTTAGTTCTCCAAACTCCCTCAGGAATGCGGGATGAGGTGGGAGTGCATACAAAACAGCAACCATCACAACACCAGGTGACAACGCCAGCGAAAAAGCTAATATATCTTCTTTCCTTCCTTGTCCACAGATGTTCACTTGTCCTCTTTATTACCACCCTGCCCTGTCCCAAAGGGATTGCAAGCAACGCAATAGGTCACGTTGAACTTCTTGTTGTATTTAAGTCAGCATTGATTTTGTCACATCATGCTTTGCATGAATTTGCTGAATGAATTGAGGGTGGCATTCTTCCTCTATCAACAGTGCTCTTTGGGGATTGTTCACAGGCTGGGATGTTCTTTATTTCATAAAAATGACAATTTCACATGGATGCCCCTCCTATCCCTTCAATATCATAATTCAATAACTTCCAATACCAGAATAAAACAGTTGACATGCAAATATAGCTTTTTTTTCTATTAAAAATCCCATTGTGTGTTATCATGCAGCTCAGTCAGGGTCATGAATTAAGAGCATTAAACAGAGGAGTAAAAACAGGCCATTCAGCCCATTCAGTCTGCTTTGCCATTCAATGAGATCATAGTTAATCTGATAACCGTCAACTCAACTTTCTTGCCTTTTCCCCATAACCTTGATGCCATTACTGATGAAGAATCTACCTTAATTATATGTAATGATCCAACCTCTACAGCCCTTTGTGCTAAAGAGTTCCACAGATTCACAACCCTCTGAGATAAGAAATTCCTCCTGATTTTTGTCTTAAATCTGCAACACTTTCTTCTGAGATTATTCTTTCTAGCTCTAATTCTCCCACAAGGGAAAATAACCTCTGCAAATCTATGTTGTCAAGGCCCCTCAGGATCTTGTATATTTCAAACATCATATCTCCCTTCTCTTCACAATCTCTTCACAATCTCTTCAGCACATCCAGGGTTCCACAGAATGGAATCCAACAATTTCTAAAGTTGCATACCAACCGGGATGTTAGGCATTACCTCCACATCAAATCACACCCACATATCCGCTCTGTCATTATAGCTGAAATCCACAGAATAGAAAGGACATAGTTGGTCACACTGGAAACGGTTGGTCATACTGGACATAGACAGCCACACTCCACCTGAGGGGAGGTGATAGCTTAGGGGTATTATCGCTAGATTGTTGACCCAGATAATGCCTGGGGACCTGGGTTTGAACCCTGTCATGTCAGATGGTGAAATTTGAATTCATTAAAAATATCTTGAATTAGGAGTCTGTTGACAACCATGAGTCCATTATTAATGTTTGAGGAAAAGCCCATCTGGTTCAGTAATGTCCTTTCAGGAAGGAAACTGTCAATCCTTACTTGGTCTGGCCTACATATGACTCCAGACCGACAGCAATGTGATTGACCCTTAACTGCCCTCTGGATGATTGGGGATGGGCAATAAATGCTGCCTGATCAGTGATGCCCATATCCTGTAAATGAATAAAGAAAAAAAAAGTTATCCAGCCATACCCCAACCCCAACCCCACCCTCGGTCATCTCTCTTAAATGAGCGTGTCAGAGGACCATTGCCAGGTTGCATGATATAGTGACAAGTGTCGAGAGGGCGGTACTGGAAAAGCATGTCTGGTCAGGCAACATCTGAGGAACAGGAGAATCAATGTTTCAGGCATGAGCCATCCATCAGGAATAGGGCTTTGCAGTAGGGTTAAAATCAACTCGGAGACAGTGAGGACTGCAGATGCTTGAGATCAGAGTCGAGAGTGTGATGCTGGAAAAGCAGAGCAGGTCAGGCAGCATCCGAGGAGCAGGAGAGCCGACGTTTTGGGCAAAACCTGATGAAGGGCTCATGCCTGAAATGTCCAGTGACACACTCTCGACTCTGATCTCAAGCATCTGCAGTCCTCCAAGTTGATTTCAACCCTACTGCAAAGCCCTATTCCTGATGGATGGCTCATGCCTGAAACATTGATTCTCCTGTTCCTCGGATGTTGCCTGACCAGACATGCTTTTCCAGCACCGCCCTCACTTTCTCCTGATACAGTGACCAGACCAGTAAGATCCTATTGCCAGTCTAAGCCTCTGTGCTTGGAATCAAAACAAAGCTTCATGCTATTCTAATCTAACAGCATCAACCCCCAGCTTGGGTTGGTGGACTTCACTCAAAAACAGGAAGTCTAGCCAAGTTTCTCTTCTGCAGTACTCCACTGGTATAGGGAGTTAATGTCGAAGCTGGTGGATGGAATGCCACCAAATCACGCAGAATCTATCTCATTCCTGAATAGCATTTGGAGATCTGAAGATCAGAGCTCATTACCCCAACTTGAAAATATATGGCAGCTCTTCAATATGACTGGATCAAACTTCTGCAATGCCATTCTGAATAGCAACGGGGGTCCACCTACTGGACTGCAGAGATTCAAGAACACACAGCACACCACCACCTTCTCAAGGTCATTTAGGGATTTGGCAACAAACGTTGCCCTAGTCAGTGGCACCCACATCCTCTGAAAGAACGAGAGAAAAATTCAGTGTATTCTTTTGTTCAACAAAGCGTTGGCATAAAAATTCAATCTCTGTCTCAAAAGTTTCAATTGAATCAATCTCCTCTAAATGGGTTCCCTCACCTTCCTCCAATATATTTTACAGCATTGATTTTTCTAATGTATTTCACCTAGTATTTCAATCTATGTAGAGTGACATATATCTCCAGCGTTTATAGACTTTGCTGTCATTTAATGCACCAATTGGATATTCTCAAAAGTGGCACATTTGGAAAAAAAACAAAGGAAAGGTTTACATTTGTATAGCACCTTTCAGGCATCCGCATTAACTCAAATGAAATATGCTTGAAATACATTCACTCTGGAAATGTAGGAAATAAGACAGCCAATGTGGTGATGGCAAACTTTCTCCAGGCCTTTTCCATTTAAATAGTATTCTCTTTGTCCTGCCAAAGTGCATAACCTCACATTTTCCCACATTATTTTCCAACTGCCAGGTTTTTGCCCCATGACTCAATCTGTCCCTGCCCTTCTGCAGACTCTGGGTCTTCCTCACCACTTGCCTTCCTAACTATTTTTGTGTCATCCACAAACTTAGCTACAGTTCATTCACTTTCCTCATCCAAGTCATTAATATATATTTTAGATAATTGTAGCCCCAGCACTGGTCTCTATGACACTCCATGAGTTATAGGTTTTCATTCCGAAAATGGCCTCTTCTCCCAATTTCTGTTGTTTTATTAATTAGCCAATCCTCTATTCAAGCTCATATATTACCTCCAACAGCATGGGCACTTTTCTTATTGAGTAGCCTAATGTGTGGCACCTTATCAAACACTTTCGGGTAATGCAAATACATTACATTCACTAACTCACGTTCATCTATCCTGCTTATTACCTCGTCAAGAATTCGAATAAATTTGCCAGACATGATTTCTCCTTCATAATTCCACTCTGACTGATTATATTATGTATTTCTAAATACTAACCTGTTGCATCCTTTAAACAGGCTCAATACTTTCTCAAGAACAGATGCTAAGCTAACTGGCCTACAGTGACCTGTTTATTTGACTCCTTCCCTATTTGAATAAGGTTTTAACATTAACAGTTTTTCAACCTGTGGTCTAACCCCACTCACCTGCATCTTCTTCTCCCTCCTTTCGAATGAGTCATGCACCTTTCTCATTTTTTAGAGGTTACATCTTTTAAAATGTAACCTCTAAAATGTAACATCTTTTAGTGGGCGGCACGGTAGCACAGTGGTTAGCACTATTGACTCACAGCGCCAGAGACCTGGGTTCAATTCCCGCCTCAGGCGACTGACTGTGTGGAGTTTGCACGTTCTCCCCGTGTCTGCGTGGGTTTCCTCCGGGTGCTCCGGTTTCCTCCCACAGTCCAAAGATGTGCAGGTCAGGTGAATTGGCCATACTAAATTGCCCATAGTGTTAGGTAAGGGGTAAATGTAGGGGTATGGGTGGGTTTCGCTTCGGCGGGTCGGTGTGGACTTGTTGGGCCGAAGGGCCTGTTTCCACACTGTAATCTAATCTAATCTAAAAATCGCAGATTGGACTGTTGCTTCGTGGTATCATTTTATGCAGATAGAGAAAACGTTAACCTGCTCATGGTATTACCCAAGAGCATATGACCATGCAAACAGGAAAACTAGTGACAGTGCAGGCTATTTGGTCCTTCAAACTTGTTCTACCACTGAGTAAGACCTTAGTTGAGATGCCCTTGGTCTGAACTCCATATTCCTGCACACCTCTGATAACGTTTCACTCTCTTGTTAATAAAGAATCTATATTACTGCCTCAAAAGTTTTAATGAAATTGCCTCCATGACTCTCAGGGAAAGAGAGTTCTTACACATTCATGACATGCAGAGAAAATAATTTTCATCGTCCCCATTTTTAAAGAGTGACCTTTACTCTCCCACAGAGGGAACCATTATTTCAGCATTCATCCGGACAAACTCTTCTGAGGGTCTTACATGTCTCAATAAAATCGCCCTCTTATTTCTCTACGTATAAGGTTCTGTCACCGTATTTTTGCTGAACCATTGGGAGAGCTTATTAAAGGAGTTGACTGGTGGTGGTTTAACCTAAGGGTCACTATGCCTCAGGTGAGGAGAAAGGTTGAGAAAGAGAATCCTTCATGGTAGCCTCAGCCAGTGGGCAGTTAAGAGTCAACCACATTGATATGGGTCTGGAGTCACATGTAGATCAGATAAGGATGGCATTGTTCCTCCCTAAGGGGCATTAGTGAACCAGATGGGTTTTCCAACAATTGACAATGGATTCGTGGTTGGTATTAGACCCTTAATACCAGAATTTTTAAAAACCAAATTAAAATCCCACCATCGGCTGTAGTAGGATTTGAACATTACCTGAGTCTCTCATTAGCAGGCCAGTGATAATGCCACTAGGCCATCACCCTTCCTTGTAGCACTTGTGATGTAATACTTTGTTGAATGCCTTCTGGAAATCTTATTACAACACATCCACAAGTTCTTTTTTTAATCAACATTACTTGTTATTTCCTCCAAAAAGCCTAATAACATAGCCAAAAATAATTTCCCTTTCACTAAACCATGTTGGCTCTGCCCATTTGCACTAGGATTTTCTGAGCACCCAACTATATGCTCCTTAATACAAGATGATTGCATTTTCCCCGTGACGGATGTTAAGCTAATGAATCAGTGATTTCCTTTTTTTCTGTTTCCCCACCTTGATTAAATAGGGTTATAACGTCCAACCCCAGCACATTATGACCCAAGGTCCAATATCAGAAAGGAAATGCCTTTTAATGAATGCATGAATGATTCAATAAATAAATTAATGATTTTATTGTCATGTGCATTCTAAAAAGAGTAAAATATAGCAAAAAGCTTTTCCACTGTCGCCATGATCCATTTTGAACGATTTGATTTGATTTGATTTATTGTAGTCACGTGTACCTAAGTACAGTGAAAAGCTTTGTTTTGTGAGCAGTGCAGACAGATCATAACAAACAAGTACATAGAGATCATAGGTTGATTAGACAGAGCAAGGCATATATGGTTACTCTGCACAGGAGGTGCGTAAAAGAAAGGTCAACATTAGATGTGAAATTAGATAGTTCCGTTCAGCAATCTAATAACAGAATAAAAAACAAAAGAAAGATATCACTTAAAGAGTGTACATCAGTCCTGAGTCAGCTCATCACCAACAATGAGCACCAATTGTCAATACCAGGGCTGCACACATCTGTATGAATATAAGGTGGTAAAGGGTTCACTATTATTTGAGGAATGATAATATCCAGGCAACCCACAAAATGATAAGATTTTTTGAATGATAACATGCCATAAATTTTAAATAAGTCTGAGTTAATGGTGCTATTTATGATGGTTATTGCTGTACTGAAGAGGAAGAGATTCTTTATAGAGGCTCTTTACTGCTGAACGAGAATTCACCATGAGGAAATAAGAATCAATAATTATGTCCTCTTTAATTATTTAATTAGCTGATAAAAAGAATGGTGAGCAAGGAAAGAAGCAAGAGCAGTGTGGAGTTAGGGTTGTAAAATATTCTGCAATGAAAATAATTGAGGAGCTAGTTTTGAACATACAATATCGTGGTTGCTATTTAAATCAGTTTGGAAAATGCTAGCTAAGAAAATTATCAATATTCAACCACTTTGGCTGTTGCCTTTCAGATACAGTGCTCGTAATTTCAATCTCATCACAGTCACAGAAGGCATGCTTAAGGCAAAGTTGTTGTTTTAAAACCTACTACTTTGACCCAGGGTTTTATCACCTGCCCCGATCTCTCCTCATGGAGGTCAATACCAACTTTTCTTTTGTTTTATAATGTTAAAGAGGCTACTTAAATGCAAGTTATGTGTTAGATATTTCACAATGAACAGCAACAGACCTCAGTAGGGGTCCAGGTCTGCCAAAAATAACATTGTGGAAGATTTGCAAATACAATTTACAATGAGCAGCCTTTCATTATTTTGATATGATTTCTAATTCAGCAACTGATGTTTCGGCCTTTACAGTGGTCAATTAACTCAATTTGCAGTCAATCTTGTAACACTCTTCAGAAGTAGGGCACTCATTAATAATATAAACAGACTTTTCTTTTCAAAAGTAATGAGCGCAAAGTAGTTACATGGCTTTATTAAGACAAATTGTTTCCATATTGATAAACCTAACTAGCCTCAGGGAAAGAGATAAAGCAATCTTAAGAATCAGACAAATGCTGAGGAAAACTTGAATAGAGAATAGAGAAACCTTCTTCATCCACAACCAGCAATCGCCTTCTATATCTCTATGACATTACAAAATATTTCATGAGCGATGAATCATTTTAGAAGCTGAAATATTCTTGTTGGGTAGGGAAACACAACAACTCATCTCTACAGAGCAAACTTCTTTTGTATCCTGTCACATAGATAGCAGTGCTCTACACAATCAGCCTGACTGAATATTCGGAATAGATTGTCAGCTTTTTGCACAACATTGATATTTTCATTGCCACCATATTTACCCAACTTTCTCATCATTGCCTCAACATTGCAGGAAGTTTCTGCCATTGGTCTTTCAAGCTGGATAATCTGCTGGTGGCATTTATCCCAAATGTGAAACAAAGGGAGGCAAATGTTGTGCAATTATGGAATCATTGGCCCATATCCCTCCAAACCCTTCCTATTCATATACCCATCCAGAAGCCTTTTAAATGTTGCAATTGTACCAGCCTTCACCACTTCCTCTGGCAGTTTATTCCATACACACACCACCCTCTGTATGAAAAAGTCACCCCTCAGGTCCCATTTTAAATCTTTCCCCTCTCACCCTAAACCTAAGCCCTCTAGTTTTGGACTTCCCTACAGTATTTTTAATTTCCGCCATTCTGGAAGCTTCACCCTTTGGGATAAATGCCACCAGCAGATTATCCAGCTTGAAAGACCAATAGCCAAAACTCCCTGCCTTTGGTGCAATGTTGGGGCAATGATGAAAAAGTTGGGTAAATATGGTGATAATGAAAATATCAACATTGTGTCAAACGTTTTCTTTAATTTTTAACTGGCAGGTTCAGAATCTCAACGTATTGCTGGGTTTGGAGGGTTTGAGCTATTGGGAGAGGCTGCATAGGCTTGGGCTGTTTTCCCTGGAGTGCCGGGGGATGAGGAGTGACATTATAGAGGTTTATAAAATCATCAGGGGCATGGATAGGGTAAATAGACAGAGTTTTTTTCCCTGAGGTGGGGATGTCCAGAACTAGAGGGCACAGATTTAGGGTGAGAGGGGAAAGATACAAAAGGGACCTAAGTGTCAACATTTTCATGCAGAGGGTGGTGTGTGTATGGAATGAGCCGCTAGAGGAAGTGGTGGAGGCTGGTACAATTACAGCATTTAAAAGACATCTGGATGGGTATATGAATAGGAAGTGCTGAGAGGGATATGGGCCGAATGCTGGCAAACAGGACTAGATTAGGCTGGTGTGTCTGGTCAACATGGACGAGTTGAACCAAAGGGTCTGTTTACGTGCTGTATATCCCTATAGCTCTATGAATGGTGAATCTCGAGATGTCCATATATTTGCATCTATTTAAATCTCCCAATTCCCTATTTAAATACAGCTTCCAATTGTTCCCTCCTTCCCCAAGGTGGTGCAAATTCCCAATGATAAGTCAGAATGATCACTGTGCCACTCCATTCGTCACATCCTATCATGCTGAAAATGTATACCATCTCATTATTGCGCATTTGCTAACCAAATCTCTAGTGGCTGCAGCTCATCAAACACTTTGGCCAACATCCCCTTGTGCCCTCATTCTGACCGCCTTGTATCTTCCTTGACCCTGCATTCATGCATGTTGGATTGGCCAACCACCGTCTTCACCACATCATTCTGTCTGCTCCTGGACCAACCCACACAACACTTCAGTCCTTCAGAATTTGTCTTTGGCACTCAGGGACCTGTCAGACTTGTATGTTTCTGCCAGGTCACTTGGCAAGCAGAGACATCCATGCATCTGCACAGGATACATCTTATGGCTGAACTTCCTTCCTCAGCTCTCTGTCACTTTGTACGTAGTTGGACGCTGGCTTTGCTTTTCAATGCAGAGAGTAGGGCAGACAGTCTGTCACAGTGAGGTGCGCAGGACAGTTGAGATGTTAGGCAGGTTGCTATACAGCACCAGTCTATGTCAATACCTGCAACATGTGCCAGAAACTTACCTGGCAAGCACACAACCCTGTCTGAAAGCCAATGCCATGTGATTGCACGAGAAGGGCACAAAGGAACTTGATCGCTCCTCATCAACTGTTGATGTGAGGAGCAGCAGATTCTTGAGAAATGTTGCTCAGAGCCATGGTAGGCCAGGAAACTCACTCAACCAAACAATTTAACTGAACATGAGAAAATTCAGACCAGTGATGCCAGGCATGGGAACACAGAGGTGAACAGTATTTCAGGAAAACAGGTTTTGGGCAGAAAACAGAAAGAATATTGGAGTGGAAACTGCAAAAACAGAAATTGTTGTTTTTGTTCAGATCTCCAGCACCCACAGTTCTCTTTTCTGATTTTCGTGGTAACTGAAATGACTGAAACATTCTCCCACTGTCCCTGCCTGTCCACCTCAGACTCTCAGGAGAAAGTGAGGTCTGCAGATGCTGGAGATCAGAGCTGAAAATGTGTTGCTGGAAAAGCGCAGCAGGTCAGGCAGCGTCCAGGGAACAGGAGAATCGATGTTTCGGGCATAAGCCCTTCTTCAGGAATGAGGAAAGTTTGTCCAGCAGGCTAAGATAAAAGGTAGGGAGGAGGGACTTGGGGGAGGGGCGTCGGAAATGTGATAGGTGGAAAGAGGTCAAGGTGAGGGTGATAGGTCAGACGGGAGTGGGGGCGGAGAGGTCGGGAAGAAGATTGCAGGTTAGGAAGGCGGTGCTGAGTTCGATGGATTTGACT